>NC_086448.1:555655382-556009882 GCF_028390025.1 Pseudophryne corroboree | reverse complement strand
TACTCCAAATCAGTATCTTTCCCGCAGACGGAGTACAATAGTCTTTAATTACACTGAGCTTTTGAGACTCAATGAGGAGGGTCAACACCTGTGTTTACAAATGGGGCTGGATTTGTATACAGGAGAATGAGGGCTGAGATGTCATTGTCTCAACTGAAAGTGGACATCATGAATATAGAACAGAACCCAGACAGGATTCTGTTTTGTATTCGCCAAACAATACCCCCTCCAGAAGACAGGAATGTGTTAGTTATCACCCATTGTTTTGCATAACCAGGGCCACTGATATGAATCAACTTGTGACCTTTGTTATAATGCGAAGCCGAGTTCCTGCGTCCAATGGACAGTGAGACTGTAGGGACCAATAGATTGCATTGTGTGAGTAGCATAAAAGACGGGCCTGTGACATCCAGCCTTTACTTCTCTTCAAACTGTTATCATTGCTGATAATCGGGAAGCTGGCTGTCCAGAGGCGCTTGCGATCGTTACCCTTTGTGCGTAAGTTTCTCTCCGTAATCATTGTCTTTCTGTGAGCCAATTCCTCTCTCTCTCTCTCCATCTCTCTCTCTCTTCTTTACTCTTATATCTCTCATAGTATTATAGCATTGTATTGTATAGCATTCAGGTTAGTATAGTATTGTCTTTTTGTATTTATTGTTTAGATCTGTGGTTAGGAAGTCTCTGTTATATTGTAGTGTATCATATGTACTGTTATCCCCTTTTACAAGTATATTAGACATAATACAGTTAATAGGCCTTGGAACCTAAACCAGTATCTGTGTATTTTCTATAGTGATAAGTGTTCACTTGAGCGTCGGTGACGCTCAAGCAGCTTTGTAGATAGTCAGGTTACACAAGGTTGCACTTACACCCTGTACTCACATTAAGGTATTCAGTGTATTTCATTGGTATAAGGTTTTAACATAAAGGTATAGTGTTGTAAGCGTCTGCATCGCTGGTGACCTCCTCGTGGTCTCGAGCGTATGCTACGCTACAGCGAATCATTCCCCTAGACATAACCAATAACGTGTCCTGTGATCACTGGGCCGTGAGCGAACGTGACGCTTGAGCGTCTCGCCTACGGCTGAGCGATCGCTACGCAGATAGCGTACCATTACGGTACTTCTTAAGTAAACAGCGTACAGTGTTCTTAGCTTCATAAAGGGTTGTTTATACGACAAAGGAATTTAGCATTGTCAATTGGGGACTCGTCCTATACTTCTCACATCTGCACTAGGTAGATCAGCAGACATTATCCCCCAGCAAAGGGTGGGAGATTGTCTCATAGTGCTGGCGGGATAAGCGTCTGCTTCGCTTAGATAAAGAGTGCTGAAGGAACCCGGTAACCGGAAGTAAGAACAAAACGCTTGTGTCTTTTTAAAACTGTTTATTTTTCTTTTGTCTTGCGTACGCATACATACCTGCATTTCTTTTCACTTGTGTATTTCATTTTTCGTATATCACTATTCCTGTTTGCCAAATTTTATAGTTGATAGAAAGTGCTAAAAGGAGATTTGCTGTTATTTAATAGTAGAGGTAATAGTTAAAGTATAGAACAACACACGGTTTGTCTGAAGATACAAGGCAGTCAGTGTGGATTGCGGTAGATGATCAGGGATCACCTACATTGATAAATAAATATATTGTGTTACGGTGGATCCTTTGCATTGCGTACACGTGTCGCTAACAAAGACTAGCGTACGCAATCCAAAAGGCAGACGCACGCAGCGTTCATTACGCAACGTAGCGTCCGGTTACGCCCACGTAGCTCAAGTTGTGATAAAGTGAAGTAACGCAAAGGCGATAATTAACGCGACGCGGTAAATAACGCAAATCTATTTTTAGAAAATCTGAAATTTAGTTTAACAGATCCTGCTCCTAATTGGTAACACTCTTGGCCTGAAGACAATTTCTGCGCAGAAATAGACATAGAAACAAAGTGTACATGTGTTGAGTGAGTGTGTTTATACAATTTAAAAGGTGGAACCAAAAGGAAAAGCCGAGTACTCGTCGAGGGACATACGTGTAAGTGACATATACGGTGGCTAGGGAGGCATCTCTGGTTAAATAATATTTGAGCATTAGAGTATAGCGGACCATAAGGTAACAAGACCAGGAGGTCATAAGGTAACAAGACCAGGAGGTCATAAGGTAACAGACCAGGAGGTCATAAGGTAACAGGTAAAATAGACAAAGAGGTCCGCTATAAAAGTACAGTGGCACAACGCCTGGGGTGTTGGTGCAGAACCCATATAGGCCATACAAGCTCTCGCTGAAGGAATCGCGGCCGGAAACATCGATTCCATTGATCTTTCAGTACATGACAAGTAGTGCTCGTGTACTGAACGATTGGACCGCACGTAATTGTGTGCAGTAGTTAGTAATCTGACCTAATACCATTAGAGTAAAGTGGTCACAAACGCTATTTGTACATTCTGACGTGATTTGTGTAATTTTTTATTTTTTGGGAAGGGAAGTTCGCTGGTCACTCAGGAACTATCCAACAACCGATACTTGCTGGGGAAAGCGCCCCAGTAAATAAAGGTTCACAGGGGCCCTAGGTTGGGTACAGCAGCTCTGGCTACAGTGATTGCAGCACAGGCCAACGTGGGCGAGAAGTAAGTGGGGTACTTGATAAACCACCACCGCCGGCCTGCCCAAGGACATCTTGGTTTGTTTGTAAGGGTTCGCTGAAAGCCTTGATATTCAAGGAGGAATAGGCAACGCCTGCAGATTATGGGGGCCATTTGTTCAGGTAGGGGGCGATCAACCTCGGTTCGGGTTGATTCAGAGAACCGATCCATCGGGTCGGCACGATATGTGATGTGTAAGAAATATGGAAATCACGCTGAAGTTTTATGTGATGAATGGGAGAGAATGACTGTACAAGACAGGGACAAATTCCCAAGAATAGGTAGCTTCAGTCCAGTAGTGTTACAAAATTTAAGGAGGAGGATAAGTCTCGTTGAACCAACGAAGAGACAAAATAAACATTATGAATATTTACAGTTATGGCAACAGGAAAGTGAATTACAAAAAGAGTCTATTGACTTTTCTGACTCTTATCTTGAGGGGAGAGACATGGCAGCAGGAGAGGAGTTGATTGCGGAGAGAAAAGCACAAAAGTGGAACAATAAAAACGCTCTTAGCAACTGTAATATAGATTATAAGAATAAGTGTAATAAATGTAACTATGATTATTGTAATACTGTTGAATGTACAACTATTAACCTGTGCAAGTTGCCCCCCATGTCAAACCTCCCTCAGGAATACAAACAAGACAGTGAGCCCAGAACGATGTCAGCACCTCTTCCAGCAACCATCACAAAAGCCATCCAGGTGGACACGACCAAATTGGTAAAGGCAATAATCGAACCCCCTAACGGAGGGTCAGGTGAGGTCGTGTCCACAGGTACGTACAATGTTTCATATCACGCACAAACAGAGGTACCCCATATTGTAAGACCAACACAAGATGATGTAACTGAGCTCGATCTGGCCAGGGTGATCTCAGTCCCCAATGGGAAGACTGACGATCAGGGAATCATTCCCGTCAAGGACAGTGCAATGCGCTGTCTCTTGTCCCGGACCGAATTGAGATCAATTATGTCCGAATTTCCTGATCCTGGGAAAAATCTAGCCAAATGCCAAAGGTTTATTAAAGAACTAGGAAACGCCACAGAACCCACCAACAAAGAGTGGCGGACAGTGCTGAGGGCATGTTTGCCCTCCAGGGTTGACCCTGAAAAATTCATTGCTGATTGTAAATTAAACATGGAGGTACCCTGTATGGAGGAACACAATCAGGAATGTATTAGGCAGATTAACCGACAGTTAGGAATATATTTCCCAACCACTGTCAAGTGGAGTGAAATTTTCTCCATAAGGCAAAACGAAAAGGAAAATGTTTCTAATTATTTCAATCGAGCACTGCAAATAATGGCTAGGAACACTGGGATCGCAGACATCAAGACAAATGCACAACATAAAGGAATAGCGGTTAAGGTATTAATGAATGGTTTAAAGGATGAATTAAAAACAAGGGTACAGACCACCAACCCAAACTGGAGAGAGATCTCGGTGGCCGCACTAAGAGAGGCCGTCATTAATCATGATCAGAATAGCACCAGGTACAGAGAGTCACTAAAAGATAAGTTAATGGCAGCAAATATTCAGGCCCAAACCACAAGACCACCCCAACAAAAGCCACACACCCCTGCGAGAAATCCAGATATGAAAGTCTGTTACAGTTGTCATAAAAAGGGACACATTGCAAGAGATTGTAGGTCAAGAGAAAAACAACACCATAATCATAAAAACCAAAGAATCAGGGAAGTACAGGGGAAACGATTGATGATGATGAACATCCGAGCGTTTGAGGAGGCATCAAATCAACCAAAACCCCAGGCCATTGGCACATGGAGGAACTTAAGGATTTGTGATCTGTGCAAAAGAGAAGGGCATTATGCCAGTAACTGCAACAGCCCACATAAAATCAGACCCCCTAGACATGAAAATGAGCAAAAGTTATGACACACCAAATTACAAGCAGGGATCATATAGGAAGAATTTTGGGCCACACCCATAATATATAGTTAGGAAAGGTGATCATTAGGACTGATGGTAAGCCTGAGGTAACGGTTAGTAAATTGGGAGGTCATTCACTGAAGACACAGGAATGACCAGGTTAAACGTTGTAAATGTATTTGTGAAAAATGTTTTTTCTTTCTCTCTCTATCCCCATCTCTGACGATTATTGGTAAGAATTCAAACATTGCATATTCGCTTGGTCCTTGCAGAAGTCTACCAAACCCCAGCATGACCTATCCACCACAATGTATTCTGGCCAGATACAGACAGTGGAATAATGCAAGTGCTGGTGGGGAGGGACTGCTCAAGGAAACCATTAGACACGTAGATACGACAGCCTAATAGTCTGACAATGTTTTCTTAATGTTGACAACGTTTAAAAATGCTTTGTTTCTCTTCTCTTATTGGTGGTTATTGTCGGGTTATGTAATGTATATATGCACATGAATTGTTCTCTATCTCTTTTGTTTTTTATTTTCTCTCTCTCCTCACTCATGTTTCCATGATTTAAAGATGGTATGTCACCCCTAAGTGTTAACCAATGGTAATGCCAGATTTTTGCTCCACACAGAAAGATCGCTAGTTAGGAAGAAAGATTACATCACCAGAAGGTTCATTCGGAAGACTGAAGAGACAGCACCTTTTGAGAGGACAGCAGAACAAAAAGAACAACAAAACGAGAGAACTTATTATCGTAACGAGTTCTCTCCCCCTCAAACTGATTTTCTTATACCCCCTTTACAAATTTCTTCTTTTCTCCTCCTGTAAGATGGACTTGCCCCAAGAGACTGTGACATGGATTTTCCCGTTAACCATGATGTTGACCAGAGCAGTCTGTTTCGGTGAGAGTACCAGTGAGGTCGAGAAAGGATCCAGAAAGGTCCTGATGACTGAGACGGAGGTGTAAATTTCCAATAGCAACCCAATCACCAAGCAAAGGCGAGTACCGGGCACGATCTAACAACCATGTTATTTGTAAACAACTGTGAAGGAATGTTAGTTCAAAAAGAAAGTTGTATCTGTAGGCTCTGTAACAAAGAAATGCCAATCCAGTTTTAATATCCATATGGACCGGCATCCATTGAGTGACTATCACTCCTTAGTGGGTAATGTGTTAAATAAGACCGATTGTTGGGTATGCTCTCAAGTACCTCAGGGACACAGCAAATCAGGGCTAGTACCATTTCCTTTAACGTTAGGGGAGGTACTTGAGCTAAGTGGTGGGAGACCGGTGGACCGGAGGTTTAATATCTCCAGCCCTCCTAGTTTGAAGCTCCACCAATACCATGTGGATAGGTCCCTCATATGTTTTAACATCTCCAATCCCAGAAAACCGGGAAATTGGGAAGTGTCATGGAGCAACCTTACCATGACCTTTTCACACAGAGCAGATAGAATGCCTACAGATACAGAGCTGGTACGCCACATAGCCAGTAGAGGAAAATCTTTTCGGTATCGATATACCTTAGGAAATAGGATTACTAGAGTTGGAGAGGTATCACCAGGATACTGTGCACATGTCATACAAACTGATACGTGCATTAGGCAGATGGAAGAATTAGGGTCAGGAGATTTCACCTGGAAGGTTTGTAACATGGTCATGTCCTTCTCCGTCCCTTATGTTCTCCCCGATGACGCATATTTCATATGCGGGAGAAAGGCGTACAAGTGGCTAGCCCCAAACTCTGAAGGATTGTGTTATATTGGAAAAGTATTGCCTGAAGTGATGACTGTTACACATGACAAAATGAAGGACATACACCGTGGTGCCCAAGCTCCTTATACTCACACTCACTACGAGCACCGGGTTAAAAGACAACTGTCAGAAAGGTTAGAGCATCCGGCCTCTGATCTTATCCATGAATCCACCGGGATTCAGGTTCTGGTAGCGTTAGATTTCACTCGTACCGCTCGAGGAGTGATGAATTATAAATACATTTCCGCACTCGCCAATTTGTTAGATAATATCACTGAAATGTATGATGACACGTTTAGATACACTGGAAGAGAACTTCAAGCTTACAAAACAGAACTAGTTCAGCATAGGATGGTTCTTAATTACCTTACAGCAGTAACAGGCGGATATTGTGTTACATTGGCAACACAGTACGGCATAAAGTGTTGCACGTATATCACAAATAGCACCGAGGATCCGGTAGAGGTCATAGACCAAAAGATGGATGATATTCTGCAATTAAAGTGGGAATTTCGTCGAAAACACAATCTCACCCTTGCTGCTGTAGGTAATGAGCTGACTGGTTGGGTGTCATGGTTGAACCCGCGAAATTGGTTCTCCGGTTTGGGAGACTGGGCTCAAGGAGTCATAATGGATGTTGGAAAGTTTCTACTATGTATCTTGGGTGTCATTATATCGATTGGATTGATATTTAGATGCGGGCAGGCTTTAATGAGGTGCAAACAAAGTACAAAAGTGATGAGCTTGAGGAGTGAGGAAACTGTAATTAACCTGGATTTGATTTATGACCCAATGATAGAAACCAGAATGTGATGAAAAATGCGATTATGCGGTCCGTTTCTTTCACCTGTTTTTCTGCTTTTCTCCAAGATACAAAGACCCCTTGGACGAGGAAGTTGACGAGACGGTATACAGACAAGACAACAGACAAGACCAAAGATGCAGCTTTTGACCACTTGAGAAATGGACACTTGATGAACTTTGCCATGGATCCCCAGTTTCCCTAGTACTTTTAAACTCACGCTAGCCCAACATTTTTTTTGTAAATCTGATGGCTCAGACAAAGCTATTTGCTCATGCCTAAGGAGCAATACAGCGCAAAGAAGACGACTCTCAACAGATACCGAACACAACCTCAACGACAGATGTACATTTCCCTGACATAGAATATCATTGCATTCTCCATAAGTGTTCTTTATCTTCATCTCTACAACCCTCAGGTAATAACACACATAGACGATAGGGAATACAGGCACAGATATCAGCAACCACATACCTCCCCCATTCATGTATCATCAATTAAAATGTGCATCCCCATTTTGTTACAACCACAGCCGAAATGAGCTCGGTAGAGTTTGACAGCCCATCCACAGACCCTTAGTACGGGATAAGAAGGAATTCAAATGTATACTTCGCAATACCTCGAAGCTTGATTTACCACACGTACGGCACGATGATACATGACCCCCCAAACATGGACTCATACACACATGCTTCTACTTTCTCACTAGGTCATACCCTTTTCACACCTACTCCTCTCTTCTTCCTTACCCCACCATGGAAATCAATTAACCCCTGACTTACATTTTTCTCCTTAAATGTTTTGTGGCAGTTATTATTGACTGCCAAAGGGTGGACTGTCGAAGTCAGAAAAATGTCTCTATGCACGTTGCCATATTTGCACCGCACACTGGTCCGCGCTGCGCGTGCGTGCGCTCTCCCGTGGAGGCGCATACCCGCAATAGCGTGCACTCACAGGCGCGGTATGCGTATTTACGGTAGAGTTTACGTAGTCGTAGCGTGCGACTCATTCGTTACATATTTTCACAATTAATGTAGTTTATAGATTATGGTCCCTTTGATAGATTCTGAAAGTTTGGTTAATATAGAATGTCCCTGAACGGAGGAATCCCTCTTTGTATTGTGCGAAGGGTCTAACAGGAGTCAGACAGTGGTGTTTGGTACCTATCGGAAGAGTATTTAAATAGCAATATTCCGGTGTTGGTTTGGAGCAGATTAATTGCTCGTGCGAATAGTTATGGACATAAGAAGTTATGTCCATTTATTTATTATTATTTGTCCTTACTTAGTCATGCATCTGAACAGTTGGAGACAGGCATCAGTAGGTCTCAAATGTCTCTTTGACCTCAGAGATCCCCCAAACAATAGTTTGCATGTTAAGAGGGCCTCATATCTACACATGCATAAGGTAAACACAGGAATAGTAATTGAAGATCAATTGTACTCCAAATCAGTATCTTTCCCGCAGACGGAGTACAATAGTCTTTAATTACACTGAGCTTTTGAGACTCAATGAGGAGGGTCAACACCTGTGTTTACAAATGGGGCTGGATTTGTATACAGGAGAATGAGGGCTGAGATGTCATTGTCTCAACTGAAAGTGGACATCATGAATATAGAACAGAACCCAGACAGGATTCTGTTTTGTATTCGCCAAACAATACCCCCTCCAGAAGACAGGAATGTGTTAGTTATCACCCATTGTTTTGCATAACCAGGGCCACTGATATGAATCAACTTGTGACCTTTGTTATAATGCGAAGCCGAGTTCCTGCGTCCAATGGACAGTGAGACTGTAGGGACCAATAGATTGCATTGTGTGAGTAGCATAAAAGACGGGCCTGTGACATCCAGCCTTTACTTCTCTTCAAACTGTTATCATTGCTGATAATCGGGAAGCTGGCTGTCCAGAGGCGCTTGCGATCGTTACCCTTTGTGCGTAAGTTTCTCTCCGTAATCATTGTCTTTCTGTGAGCCAATTCCTCTCTCTCTCTCTCCATCTCTCTCTCTCTTCTTTACTCTTATATCTCTCATAGTATTATAGCATTGTATTGTATAGCATTCAGGTTAGTATAGTATTGTCTTTTTGTATTTATTGTTTAGATCTGTGGTTAGGAAGTCTCTGTTATATTGTAGTGTATCATATGTACTGTTATCCCCTTTTACAAGTATATTAGACATAATACAGTTAATAGGCCTTGGAACCTAAACCAGTATCTGTGTATTTTCTATAGTGATAAGTGTTCACTTGAGCGTCGGTGACGCTCAAGCAGCTTTGTAGATAGTCAGGTTACACAAGGTTGCACTTACACCCTGTACTCACATTAAGGTATTCAGTGTATTTCATTGGTATAAGGTTTTAACATAAAGGTATAGTGTTGTAAGCGTCTGCATCGCTGGTGACCTCCTCGTGGTCTCGAGCGTATGCTACGCTACAGCGAATCATTCCCCTAGACATAACCAATAACGTGTCCTGTGATCACTGGGCCGTGAGCGAACGTGACGCTTGAGCGTCTCGCCTACGGCTGAGCGATCGCTACGCAGATAGCGTACCATTACGGTACTTCTTAAGTAAACAGCGTACAGTGTTCTTAGCTTCATAAAGGGTTGTTTATACGACAAAGGAATTTAGCATTGTCACAATATATTCAAATTCTTTTGGTTGGTTTTGTACCTAAAGATGAGTCTACTTTCTTAGGAGTAGACAAACACGCTTTTGGGGGGAGTGGGAATTCCACCAGTCAGGATTCTATGTACCTCTGATCTTCCTCTCCACAATCAGTACCCAAAAGGTTGATGTTTGATTGATGTTTGGACGATTCTGTATTTCATGATGTAAATTCCACATTTACTAACAGATGATTTTTTTTTTTAAATTTTAAACAATGTCAAAAATCATCTGATAGTAAATGTGTGATTTAGACCCTGAAACACAAAATTGTCTAAAAATTTACCAAACATTGACCAAAATCGATTTTAATAAATCTACCCCTAGGTCCCCAAGGAAGATACAAATAATACAGAACTGAAGTAGTTACCTCATTGAGCACTGTCACCTGTATACCATCCCTTTTATTAAATCACTGTGACCCATAAATAACTCTTTAGCTGCTTTAACCGAGTTTATGAGTAAATGACACATCCATATAAAGGGATTTAGGTACAGCATTTAATCAAAGTATACTGCATGTGTGTAATAGAATATGAATGAAATGTTTGTACGTTGCACACATACTGTATGCCAAAAAAATGACCTAATTTGCTCTCCAACACCTTGCACGAGATTAAATGCACAGTCACAACCTTTTTAATTAAATGTAATCAAACAAATCCAAAATAAGGGCTTTTTGCTCACATATCCCTAAGCACAAAGCATTCACAAAGCTCAAGATGACTATTGACACCCCATGTACCACACAATATACAGCCAACAGATGGAGCAGCCTTAGTTGGGATTAAAAGGACCAGTAAGGAATTTCAGTAATTGGATTATATGCTTCTACCAAAGGATCCATGTAAGAATTATATTAAGCATTGAAATAAGGAAAGGCCCAATGGAATGTGCGGCATAGCATTTCACCAAACCTTTCATCTCACCAAGCTGCTTTTTTTTATGTGTGTTTTTAAATTCAGTCTTTGTTGCTCAAGAAGATAATATCTTCTGTACATTACCAGTTGCAAATATGCAAAAGTTACGAGCCTGCAAAACATATTCCCTGTTTGCAAATTTTAAAAACATTCAACTTTTCCCAATCATGTGGCATGTCATGCATTACAAAAAAGAACTGTCACTAACTGGACATTAAAATACAGAAAGTCAATTTAAGTTAAAACCTCCCTGAAAATCTAAAACTAAGAATGTTTTTTCTGGTGTTAGAAATTTCCTTTAATTTGGTATGATCAAAGTGTTCTAGAAAGAGTAGACATTTTAAAAGAAGCTCTCTGTTTATGTAATGACCATTAAATTCAAATAAAAACAGTGTTTAAGTTTTCCTACAATGTCAGTTAACCACGTGTTGTACACACAGTGTGCTTTGGAAAGGTCCTGTATTTAAGGAATTACAACTGTTTGATGTGGAGTAATTGAGCGTGCTATTTTACATGTTGAGTAGAAGGAATTATGAGTGAGCGAGTATTGCACTTATATATAATTTTTACACATGTATGGACTTGGAGTAAAATGTTCATGTGTGCAGAAGTCAATAAGTCTACTCAACGTACTCCCTGAATAATTTGCCCATTTCCTATTTCTTTTCTACTAAACCACTGCTCATAAGGCATTCTTTTATATATCAAATAATGCATGATGCCAAAATGTGACTTTTGTATACATGCAAAATTGTGTCTGCACTCAGTGTTATACAGCTGTATTTTGTATCTTAAGATCAGTGCAACTTGAAATGTAAAGCAGACGTAATCATCATCATCAACGCTGAAAATTACACCAAACATTAACCCTCCTTACTTCAAAAATATCATGGAATGCAGGGATTAAGCATTGGGATGCCCCCAACCTGGCATTCAACAATTAAGGGCCACCACTTTAGAAAGAGGGGGATCATAGATTTCAAATGATGAGACCCCTTAGTGCTTATAGTTTTGGTAACCATCTGTGTGGGAACTGTATACAAAAATAATCACTATTGATGTGATAACCTTAGCACAGGGGTGAGAACACCCACAGCAGAAAATGGTTTGAAGATTCAGTACATGTATATTACAATCACACATATTGTTGTCTTGTGTTTTTGCACCTGAATTAACAGGTGAATGCGCCTGGAACGATTTCCCAAGCACTAGAGGTCAGGAGTCTGTGATACCGTTAAGTCAAAAACCTGCTATAAGCTTTGTGCACAGATAGTGTAAAGGAGTTATAGAGAACGAAAATGGCGCCAATAGCAACAAGCAGCTACCCCTTTGCACCAGTGGTATTCCCTTGTACCGATATGGAAATAGTGAACAGATAGAGTAAGTGCAATAGGATGCGCTAAATGCAGAAATAGATGGTCAGATATATTTATCTCTTGTGTGTGATATTAAAAATTGATACTTCCCTTGATACCACCTATATGCATAGACTTTTGATCTGTATGGCCAGACACTGTGTCTGCTGCTCCAGCGCGCTGTCCCTGGCCAAACTGCTGCTCTGTGATGTCCAGGTCATATTTGAAATATTATTAATTTCTTGCTACTGTTAATTGTCTGACCTGCACAAAAGCATACAGATCAAAAGTCTATGCATATAGGTGGTATCAAGGGAAGTATCAATTTTTAATATCACACACAAGAGATAAATATATCTGACCATCTATTTCTGCATTTAGCGCATCCTATTGCACTTACTCTATCTGTTCACTTTGTGCACAGATAGTTTATATGTAATTGCCCTTACAGAAATATAATCATGTTATAAAGGGTATACCTAAATAAGCAGATATGGGTTTGCTCTCTCATATGGGTTTGGCAGGATTTTTATGAGGTAAGCTGAGTGAGGCCAGGTCATAGAGGTAGTAATTTTTTTTTGCACTTCATCACTTCTACCAGCATCCAACAAGGGAATATTTTACATTGCACAACAACTGAGCAGTTGGTCTGGGATGTGGATCAAAGCTGATAATCAGTTAAACAAGGAGTCAGTAGAGAACTGGTCAGTCAGGATCTGGTGCACAATACTGTCACAAGTAAAGCATGAAGTACTTTTTTCCTTGTGATAATGGATAGGACTCTGAATGAAGATTGGTAGCACATGACAGGGTTTACAGACTGCGGTGTTGTAAACTACGGGGACCAGAGAAAGGCCAGGGCACAAGCAGGAGGATATTTATGAGGAGACTGAGATGAGGCAAGGCACAGTGCAAGGGGTACTCCAAAAACAGGTCAGAACATAATAAGAACACAGTGGGACTGAAAAAGGCACACTGGTACTTGGATGCAAGAAAACAATGAGACACTGAAGACACCAGCAACTTGCTGGAATAACGAAGTAATGAGAACTAGGACTGAGCATCCTAAATTAGAAGTTGTTAGATGATGTCACTGGCACGGGGAGTGAGAAGCTGGTGTTACAAATTCACATTATGCACAACAGGACCTGGATACTGGCGGTATCCCAAGATATACCAGATAGACATGGCAGTGAATGCACTGTCCTATATCTGGGAGCCAGTCACTAATATCTTACTTGCTTCAGTTACCAAGAGACCACTACCACCAGATCAGACCACTAGCATCACATCAGCAAAGACCATTCTCCAATGAGTTGGGACAGTACACATCACCCCTGAGGGTGATTTCTAGGTGCTTCAGGTTTGCTAGGGTTTTGATAAAAGAAACTTTTAAATATAGAGTTTCCCAGGAAATTTCTTCCTCTCCAAATCCTTTACATTTTAATAGAAAGTAGATTTTACCCCAAACCTGTTGAGAATCAATGACCCACTCTACAATGTAATCAACATGTCCACCAACTTGTTACAACAAATTTATCAGTAACCTTCTTTGAAGGCCTTTTAAGATGTAAGTATTTTGTGGATAGCCACACCTTGTCCCCAATTCTTATAATCAGAGCAATTATGTGACGTATGTCTGCTTGACTTACGAATCTCATTTGGGCTTTTTGAAGATCCCTTAGAAGACATCTCTATCTTTTGGCTGTCTATGATAATTGGCATAGTGGCCTTGTACCGTAGATGACATGATTTTTTTCAAGGCTATCTGAGTAGAGAGTAATTCTCAATCTCCTGTGGAGGATTTCTATTTCATAAAAGATAACTTTATGCAGAGTAGAAGGCACATGGTTGAGAGCAATTTTAAGGCTCTTTTACTTTGAAAACAAAATGGCTCCTATTATGTTTGCTGAAGAATCCACTCAATAATGAATAATAAACTGTTAAGAAATAAAGATATAATTAACAAAAGTTGGATTTGGTAGGGATTGTAAGGAAAGAAAAAAAACGGTGAAACAGATGAGGAGCAATCAAATTAAGTCTTTTTCTGATAAAATACTGTGAGGCAGCGAAAGCTCATGTAGTAGTTCGCAAATCAGGGAAACCCTTGTAGACTTTTAACATGAGGAGTGGGCCAGCCTTGTATAACTTGTATTATGGTAGTATCCATGCTGAGACCGCCAGAACAGACATTATGACCAAGAAATTCAATACTCTCCACACGATAGGTGCACTTCTGCAATTCTGCAAAAAGATTACACTCTTGCAGTCTTTCCATGCTTCTGATGTGCAAAAGGGTCTTTAGTCTAAATTAAAATATCATCAAAATAGGTAACACATTTATCAAGGAGATCACAAAACATATCATTAGCAAACAATTAAAAATTGCAGGTACATTAGATAACTATAAGACAAAACAATTTTTTTTAAGTGTCCATAGCACGACCTGAAGGCACTTTTTGACTTGTCTCCCAAGCAGATTCGGATAAAACTGAAGGTCTGCTTCATATCCAACTAAGTGAAGAACTTGGTAAATTTAGGCCTTTCAAAGAGATCTTGAATCAAGGGTAGTGGGCAGTGGAGAAGAGCGCTATAATCTATACCATCATCTCTTTTCTCCAAAATGTGTATCAGGGCCCCTGCTGGAGATTTAGATGGTCTAATAGACTAAGTTGTTAACTCTGTTTTGTGTTTTGGTTTTGGTTTTGGATGATTTTCGAAAAAACATAAAAACAGCTAAAATCACATACTGTAATTTGGGGGTAATTTTGATCCTACGGTATTATTAACCTCAATAACATTCATTTCCACTCATTTCCAGTCTATTCTGAACAACTCACAATATTGTTTTTAGGCCAAAAGGTTGCACCAGGGTTGCTGGATGACTAAGCTAAGCGACACAAGTGTGCGGCAGAAACACCTGGCCCATCTAGGAGTGGTGCTGCAGTGGCAGACAGGAGGGCCCCAAACAGCACATGATGCAAAGAAGATAAAGAGGTGCACTGAGGTTGCTGTATGACAAAGCCAAGTGACACAAGTGTGCGGAACGAACACCTGGCCCATCTAGGAGGCACTACAGGATGGCACTTTTCAAAAACTAGGCCCCAAACAGCACCTCATGCAAAGATGTAGAAGAGGTGCAATGAGGTAGCTGTATGACTAAGCCAAGCAACACAAACAATTGGCCCATCTAGGAGTGGCACTGCAGTGGCAGACAGGAGGGCAGATATAAAAAAAGGCCCCAAACAGCACCTCATGCAATGATGTAGAAGACGTGCAATGAGGTAGCTGTATGACTAAGCCAAGCGACACAAACAATTCCCACTGGAATTATACAGCAATACCACTGGCCATATACGGCAGAATCACTGGAATTACATGGCATTACCACTGGACATATACGGAAGTGTCAGACAGGAGGGCACTTTAAAAAATAGTTCTCAAACAGCACATGATGCAAAGAAGAAAAAGAGGTGCAAGATGGAATTGTCCTTGGGCCCTCCCACCCACCCTTATATTGTATAAACAGGACATGCACACTTTAAAAAACCAATCATTTCAGCGACAGGGTCTGCCACATGACTGTGGCTGAAATGACTGGTTTGTTTGGGCCCCCACCAAAAAAGAAGCAATCAATCTCTCCTTGCACAAACTGGCTCAACAGAGGCAAGATGTCGACCTCATCTTCCGATTCCTCACCTCTTTCACTGTGTACATCCCTCTCCTCACAGAGTATTCATTCGTCCCCACTGGAATCCACCATCACAGGTCCCTGTGTACTTTACAGAGACAATTGCTGGTCACTGTCTTCCCAAAGGAATTTAAAATTAATTTTGATGAACATCATCTTCTCCACATTTTGTGGAAGTAACCTCCTATGCCGATCGCTGACAAGGTTACCGGCTGCACTAAACACTCTTTTGGCGTACACACTGGAGGGGGAGCAATTTAGGTAAAAAAAAGCCAGTTTGTGCAAGGGCATCCTAATTGCCTCTTTTTCCTGCCAGTATACATGCGGACTGTCAGACATGCCTACTTGGATGCTGTCACTCATATAATCCTCCACCATTCTTTCAATGGTGACAGAATCATATGCAGTGACAGTAGACATGTCAGTAATCGTTGGTAGGTCCTTCAGTCCAGACCAGATGTCAGCTTTCGCTCCTGACTGCCCTGCATCACCGCCAGCAGGTGGTCTAGGAGTTCTTATCCTTTTCCTTGCATCCCCAGTGGCGGGAGAAATTGAAGGAGGAGCTGTTGATGGGTCACAGTCAACTTGAGTTGACAATTTACTCACCAGCAGGTCTTTGCACCTCTGCACACTTCTGTCTGCCGGAAAGAGAGATACAACGTAGGCTTTAAACCTAGGATTGAGCACGGTGGCCAAAATGTAGTGCTCTGATATCAACAGATTGACCATCCTTGAATCCTGGCAAAGCGAATGAAGGGCTCCATCCACAAGTCCCACACACTTAGCGGAATCGCTCCGTATTAGCTCCTCCTTCAATTTCTCCAGCTGCTTCTGCAAAAGCCTGATGAGGGGAATGACCTGATTCAAGCTGGCAGTGTCTGAACTGACTTCACGTGTGGCAAGTTCAAAGGGTTGGAGAACCTTGCACAAGATGGAAATCATTCTCCACTGCGCTTGAGTCAGGTGCATTACCCCTCCTTTGCCTATATTGTAGGTGGATGTATAGGCTTCAATGGCCTTTTGCTGCTCCTCCATCCTCTGAAGCATATAGAGTGTTGAATTCCACCTCGTTACCACCTCTTGCATCAGTTGATGGCAGGGCAGGTTCAGGAGTGTTTGCTGGTGCTCCAGTCTTCGGCAAGCAGTGGCAGAATGTCGAAATTGGCCCGCAATTTTTCGGGGCACTGACAGCATCTCCTGTACACCCCTGTCATTTTTCTAAAAATTCTGCACCACCAAATTCAATGTATGTGCAAAACATGGGACATGCTGGAATTCGTCCAGTTGTAATGCACGCACAATATTGGTGGCGTTGTCCGATATCACAAATCCCCAGGAGAATCTAAGTGGAGTAAACCAATGCGCGATGATGTCCCCCAGTTTCCGTAAGAGGTTGTCAGTGGTATGCCTCTTATGGAAAGTGGTGATACACAGCGTAGCCTGCCTAGTAACTAGTTTGGATTTGCAAGATGCTGCTACTGGTGCCGCTGCTGCTGTTGTTGTGCGGGAAGAAATACATCTACCCAGTGGGCTGTCACAGTCATTTATTCCTTAGTCTGCCCTGTTCCACTTGTCCACATGTCCATGGTTAAGTGGACAATGGATACAACCGCATTTTGTAGGACACTGGCAAAAAATTTTCTGAAGTCTCTATACATTCTCGGTATCGCCTTCCTAGTGAAGTGGAATCTAGATGGGATTTGGTACCGGGGACACAATACCTTCATCAATTGTCTAAATCTCACTGCACTAATGGCGGATACCGGAAGCACGTCTAACACCAACATAAGTGTCAAGGCCTCAGTTATCCGCTTTGCAACAGGATGACTGCTGTCATATTTCATCTTCCTCACAAAGGACTGTTGGACAGTCAATTGCTTACTGAAAGTAGTACAAGTGGTCTTCCGACTTCCCCTATGGGATGACGATCGACTCCCAGCAGCAACAACAAAAGCGCCAGCAACAGTAGGCGTACCACTCAAGGATCCTCCGGAGGACTCCTGGTTAGGAGAGGACTCCTCAGTCTTGCCAGTGGCATGACCTGCAGGACTATGGACGTTCCTGACTGAAGAGGAAGTTGACGTTGAGGGAGTTGGTGGTGTGGCCTGCAGGAGCTTGGGTACAAGAGGAAAAAGGGATTTAGGTGTCAGGGGACTGCTTATGCTCTTACCCAAAGTTTCACAACATGACACTAACTTCTGATGAATGTGCTGCAGGTGACGTATAAGGGAGGATGTTCCTAGATGGTTAACATCCTTACCCCTACTTATTACATATTGACAGAGGCAACACACGGCTTGACACCTGTTGTCCGGATTTGTGGAAAAATAATTCCACACCGAAGAGGTGGCTTTTGTGGTATTTTGCCCAGGCATCACAATGGGCTTCTTCATCCCTCAGACAACAGGTGTCTCCCCCGGTGCCTCATTTAAACAAACCACCTCATCGTCAAATTCCTCCTCAGCACCAGCAACACTCATATCCTCATCCTGGTGTACTTCAACAGTTACATCTTCAATTTGAATATCAGAAACTGCACTGTGGGTGCTACTTCCAGCACTTGCAGTGGGCGTGCAAATGGTGGAAGGAGCCACCTCTTCCCATCCATTGTGTGGAAGGTCAGGCATCGCAACCGCAGACACACTTGGACTCTCCTTGGGGATTTGTGATACCATCTTAGAACGCACAGTTCTTTGCTGTGCTTTTCCCACTTTAACTCATTTTTCTGTAATTATATGGCAGGATAACTGGAATTATATGCCAGTACCACTGGAATTATACGGCAGGATTACTGGAATTATACGGCAGGATTACTGGAATTATACTACAGTACCACTGGAATTATATGGCAGGATTACTGGAATTATAAAGCAGGATTACTAGAATTATACGGCAGTACCACTGTAATTACACAACAGGATTACTGGAATTATACGGCAGGATTACTAGAATTATACGGCAGGATCACTGGACATATACGGCAGCACAGGGACATCACCACTGGACTGATGCAGGACAATACACCACCACTGAACTGATGCAGCACAACACAGCACCCTATACAGTAGCAGTGGACATATGGCAGCAGAGGACACCACTGTGACTGGTCACTGGACTGACTGATGCACAGGACACTACCACTGGTCTGATGCAGGACAACACAGCAACACTGTAAGGGACTTATTATACACCAATACTGGACATATGGCAGCAGAGGACACCACCACTGTGACTGGACTGATGCAGCAGAGGACACCACCACTGAACGGATGCAGCACAACACAGCACCACTGGACAGACCTGGACATATGGCAGCAGAGGACACAACACTGTGACTGGATAGGTGCAGCACAAGACACGGACACTGAGGACACTGAGAGAACGGAGACACGTCCTCTCTATATACTCTCCAATGCCGGAGTAAAAATGGCGGCGAAGCGCAGCTCCTTATATAGATTCCAAATCCCATGAGAATCCGACAGCGGGATGATGACGTTTTGCCTCGTTCTGGTTTCTGAGTCAGGCGGGAAAACCCGAGCCTGACTCTGATCCAGGCTCGGAGCGTGAAGTCCAGTAGGGTTCGGTTCTCTGAGAACCGAACCCGCTCATCTCTAGTTACAAGCTCTGAAAATCTTTAGCCATTGTAGTCTACTCTGTTTCACAGGCTACCCCTCTGCAATCCATCTCTGATCGTCACATAACAAAAAAAGACGACATTAATAAATGACCTTTGATTAGCCTAAGGCAGTTAGGTGTGAAGCATGTGAGGAAATGAAAATAGCAGCATTGTGGTGGTACTAGAATGATAACACCAGGAACATTACACTTAATGCTACTTTATAAAGTCAAGAAATCTATGTGGTTTCTGATTATTTTGTGTTGGGACCCAGTCACAGTCCTTATACTGTACGTCTTTTGTCTGTACAGTATGCGCTATTACACTTTGCTATGTAAATACAGTGGCTGACCACAATTTGTCAGTGAGCCAAATCAGAAAAAAGAAACACAATATTATTATAGCAGTCTTATAGGTGTGTCCTCATACACCTATCCTTTTTGTGCTATGTGGACCAAGGCGCATGACGCAACTTAGATGCTCCGCCATGAGTAGTGATTCCCAGACTTTCCTACTTTTCCCTAGACAAAGGGGTCTATTTACTAAGCCTTGGATGGAGATAAAGTACCAGCCAATCAGCTCCTAACTGCAATGTCACAGCCTGAGTTTGAAAAATGACAGTTACGAGCTGGTTGGTTGGAGTTTGAAAAATGACAGTTATGAGCTGGTTGGTTGGTTGGTACTTTATCTCCATTCAAGTCTTAGTAAATAGACCCCTTAGAGGGACATGTACTAAGCAGTGATAAAAGTGGAGAAGTGAGCCAGTGGAGAAGTTGCCCATGGCAACCAATTAGCATTGACGTAACATTTTTAATTATAAAAGTATATAGAGCAGCTGATTGGTTGCTATGGGCAACTTCTCCACTGGCTCTCTTCTCCACTTTTATCACTGCTTAGTACATGTCCCAGCCTCTTATTGGCATCATAGCCATTTACAAAGTTGCCTGTAATAAACTAGGCACACTAGATTAGTACCTTTGTTGCAATGGTATCTGTATAAAATCACAGATTAGCCACGTAACGTGGTGCAAAACAATGGCATGGCTCACTCTGTCTATTGCCTTTTTACACAAATTTGCATTTGAGTTAGACACAACAGCTGCATACATTGACGGCGCCAGTGTTCAGGGTACTTGTGCATTGGAATTTTGTCACATTACCAATGTGAATTAGATGCACATATGTTTATAAAGAGACACATGGCACTACTTAGCGGCAAAGTCCATGGCACACCAAACGGGGCTGTTTGGTATAATTTTATAGATGTGTATAGACACATCTTTAATTTAGTTTACAGGTATATGAGACACAGCATGTTTACTGGCACAGGAAGGGGGTTGGATAACCCCTGACTGTCAATTCCTGGACCACTGTGCTAGTTCCTTGCTGACTGGATAACTGGATAATCATGTTCTATACTATTAACCTATTGCCCAAAAGTCCTTCTTATATCATAATTTGAACTCCTCCTCCTGGGGTTTCACGAATACTTTACTAGATCATTCTATTCAGCCTTCATCTTATGCACATTAGTGTGTCTATTGACCATTTACCTCATAATTTACTGATCTTATGGGAATGTGACTTTTCATTTGTGTTTTTGTATGTGAGGATAGGACTGCATTTATCACAGGCAATGTAATTAAACAGAACAGATGTGTCCTCGTGCACATAGCCTCAATACGCCATGTGATGCCCCGAGCGGTGTAGAGTAGTGACTTTTTCATGTGCATCTTATTCACACCACAGACACAGAAAAACACCAGTTATTTTGTACCAGAGACTACAGGCTATGGATTTAACCACACAGGAATTAGTTTTAAATATGTACAAAGTCCAAGATGAACCACAATGGAACTTGGTGTGCATAGCTGTATATATGAAGTTTCATTTACTAAAATCAGGGTTGTTTTTTCACTTCAAATTGCAATTCTAGATGTCCTGTGTGTGTAACGTAATAGTAGACTTTTTCTCTCTCAGTGCAGTTTGCCATGTCTCCTGTTTACTTCAGAAGTGACCTGGCACTGCTCAGAAAAAAGCAAGTTGTTTTGCAGTTTTGATTCCAAAACAGCAGCCCTTAACTGAGTGGGATATTCAGGTAAAATACCAAGTTCTCAATGCCAAAACAACTATTTAGAAAATAGGCAGAAGTTGTTTTCTCATCTCCAGTCAAGTCATAAAACAACATCTACTACAGTATAATGTACAAATTGTGTTCAAATCATTGGCATTCTTCACTTAGCTAACGGTATTCCCCTCTTAAATCACCTAATAGAGAATACAATAACATATCCTGTTGACATTGCTGGTGGCCTTAACTTGCAAACCATGTCATTTCCACTCCAATGCTTCATAATTAAAATGTGCTAAGTTCTTTTAAATGGAGCAGTGTTTTGTTTTCACCAAAGTTAAGATTAACATTCTCATCTATGTAAATAAAACTGTGTCACCTTTATCTATTCTGTCCACAGACAAAAAAAATTTAAAAAGCCAGATTAAAGGGGGGATGCAGGGAATACTGTACTCTGGGCACCCCAATGTCAGTGGGCCCCCCGGCCAGAGGACACTCACATCACTAGTTCTTCCTCTTGTGCAGCAACAGAACCAGGCAGCCAGATTGCGAGCAGGGCAGTATGCAGTGCAGGGAGAGAAACAGAAGTATCAGGTTTTATGAGCTACCGATGGAGCTGTAAGTAACCCCGGCATTCCAGCTTTTCCTACTCCCTGCTTGGGTGTCTAATCTGTTATCTAATCAGAGAATTCGGGTCTAGAGAGAGAGACACTCAGACTCCTTCTGAGTACTGTACCAGTGTGTAAGTAGCAATGCTATTCTTGCATGTGATATGATAAATTATAGATTTTATTTTTCCATGTGTGTTTTAAGGTTGTTTAAGTTGTCTTTGTTCCACTGCAAGAAAACTTTATAAAATAGTTATCTCTATTAGATGGAGTGATAAATAGTACTCAGGCATTATTAAACTATTAGTTTAAATCTAATATACAGTACACCATTGATTTAAATTTAATATGCACATTCCATACCTCCCAACATGACCTGTTCCAGGAGGGACAAAATGCTCTCTACCTGGACTTACCTATTAATTTATGATTGCAATCACCTGTGTTGAAATACCATTTTTATCAATTAAATAGTTTAACACAGGTAACGCTAATGAAATATTAAGAGGGAGTTCCAAGTAGAGAGCATTTTGTCCCTCCTGGAATAGGCCATGTCTTAGATGCCCCGAGCGCCCCCCCCCACCCCACCCCCCAAGGCTTAATCTGACCCTGCCAATATGGAAACATGGTCAATCATTGAGGTGCTTAGTGTGATCAGATTTCTGCATCTAAAGAGTATATTAGCAGCTGGAATTCATCGCCAACTTGTCAAGGTGTATGATGAGAATGTCACAAAAAATGGTTTGGTGCACTGTCTTTGATAATGGCAGGACACTCATCTAACTGCACGCATGAGTTGTTATGGTGCTACCATTGGGAGGTACTGGACCATCCATCCTACAGCCTTTACCTGGCACTGAGTGAATTCCATTTCATTGGATCATTGAAAAAGCACCTGGATGGCAGGCGATTCACAACCGATGGTGAAGTTCAGCAAGCTTGACATTTTTTTCTTCTATATCAGGATAGATGTTTTGGTGTACTGTTGCCATCTATAGTCCCCAGTAGTTATGCCATCTTTATATGGCTTTAGCCATTGTTACCTATAGCCTACTTACTGTATCATTTACCTAAAGAGGTATCCATAGGATCACTCCCTGGAAATGACCGCCTGTAAATTAACGCATGTGCAGTTGTGATGCAGGGTCTCAAAGAGGAAGGGATGTGATAACTTTCCTTCTTCAACACTGCAGACACAGGCTCCTTTCAGAACCCCTGTACCTGGTTGTTTTTAATACATCATCACAATCCTTAAGTTCATATTGCCACGATAACTGGTGATATGATATTTTCATTATCAGGTCTTTATCCCGATAATTTATGAATCTAGATTGTTGATGATTTATCATTTATAATAGTTAGAATGATGTTTTGTTTTAAGGTACACACTATTGACTTTTAGAAGATGAATGGCTAAATATAATAATATGCGAGATTCAGGAAGCCTCTGGATTTCAGTGATTTAGCTACTAGATTTAAAGCAGCAATAACCCTCTGGTAAGGTTACACATAGGAATACACCTAGATAATTCCATTTGGTTGCAAAAGTGGAGTTTTTGCCAACTGATATTTTAAATTACACTCCAGTAATGTCAATAAGAGACTGAGTTATGTGACTCACAATGTCGGGGGAGGGGTTATGAGTTATGTGGCTCAAAATGAGTTATGTGGTTCTGGAGATAACGGGGCAGGAGTTATGAGTTATATTGCTCACAATGAGTTATGTGGTTCTGGAGATGACGGAGCAGAGGTTATGAGTTATATGGCTCACAATGAGTTATGTGGTTCTGGAGATGACGGAGCAGAGGTTATGAGTTATATGGCTCACAATGAGTTATGTGGTTCTGGAGATAACGGGGCAGGGGTTATGAGTTATATGGCTCACGATGAGTTATGTGGTTCTGGAGATGACGGAGCAGAGGTTATGAATTATATGGCTCACAATGAGTTATGTGGTTCTGGAGATGATGGGGCGGAGTTATGAGTTACGTTGCTCACAATGATGGGGTAGGGGTTACTACTGTAGTTCTCAAATGACAAGATAGCCGAGTTTTTTATGACTTCTATACAAATTTGTACACATCTCAGGCAAATTATACAGTCCATTAGCTATTAGAATGCCTAAACATAATAAAGCTACTCAAAAGTTTACCAACCTTCTTGACAATTTTGTCCAGCGTACGTCCAGAGGTTCTTCCATGTCAGAGCCATTAATATTAGTTATCTCAAAACATGGTAAAGAATTACTATATCCTCTTATCAACCAATTTCACATTTTGGCATGAATGTTAAAATATTGACAAATATATTAACTATTAGACAACATACATTAACAATTAAGAGCATTGATCCAGACCAGATGAGACAATTGCCTGTCAAATACGCAACTTACAATATTAAATGGCTCTATATCGATCTACAGATATCAATTGACATAAATGCTGATGCAATGTTGGTGACTCTTAAGACAATCAGGGTGTTGACGCAGAGGAGTAGACTTACTTGTGGGAAGTTATGAGGAGTTTTGGAATGAGTCCCAAATTGAATAAATTGGTCAGATTATTATACTTGTTTCTGCATATGGTAATGGATATGACACAAACCCCTTTGACTTGGGGAGGGACACCCAGAAGGTGTCCTTTACCACATGGGTTATATGCATTGTCCATTGAACCCCTTGTTTCATTAGATCACCTAAAATTATTTGAGGACTGTTAGCAGCTGATACTGTGGACACTGGGGGGTCATTCCGAGTTGATCGAATGCTGATGAATTTCGCTGCTCTGCGATCAGGTCTCTACTGCACATGCATATGCACCGCAATGCGCATGCGTGTCGTACGGGTACAATGCGGATCGTAGCTGAGCTATGGATTTAATGAAGAATCCATTCGTACAGCCAATCGCAAGAAGATTGACATAAAGAGGGCGTTTATGGGTGTCAACTGACCGTTTTCTGGGAGTGGTAGGGAATACGCAGGCGTGTCCGGGCGTTTGGAGGGCGGGTGTGTGATGTCATTTCCAGCACCAGAAAGACTGAAGTGATCGCAAGGGCTGAGTAAGTTCAGACATACTCTGAAACTGCACAAAATGTTTTTGCAGAGCTTGGCTGCACACACGTTCACACACTTGCAAAGTGAAAATGCACTCCTCCGTGGGCGGCGACTATGCGTTTGCACGTCTGCTAAAAACAGCGAGCGATCAACTCAGAATGAGGGCCACTATTGCATGCCTGACTAATTCAGAAAATACACTTGACAATATCCTACAGATTGGTGATAGATTTTGCAGTATTTTAGTTCTCAGCAGCACCCTTATGGAATAATGATACATTTGGGGGGTAATTCCAAGTTGATCGCAGCAGGAAATTTTTTAGCAGTTGGGCAAAACCATGTGCACTGCAGGGGGGGCAGATATAACATTTGCAGAGAGAGTTAGATTTGGGTGGGTTATTTTGTTTCTGTGCAGGGTAAATACTGGCTGCTTTATTTTTACACTGCAATTTAGATTGCAGATTGAACTCACCACACCCAAATCTATCTCTCTCTGCACATGTTATATCTGCCCCTCCTGCATTGCACATGGTTTTGCCCAACTGCTAAAAAATTTCCTGCTGCGATCAACTTGGAATTACCCCCCTTGGTGTATTAGCTAAACTGGAGAAGGACAACATTTGGTATAAGTTTGGCCTCACTTCAGTTGGCCAGTTGTACATTAATAATCATCGCGAGTATGAAATGAGGGTACACAAATAAAAGCGGTATGAATTCCTTGGCGTAGACAAAATCAAAGCAGCAAGTTATCTGATAACAAGGGTCACCCAAACCCCAATCCAATAAAATATACCACAAACATCAAATAAACAGTTGCACTTCAATAATATGTTTGTATAGCTACCAGTGTCCCAAAGGTTTTTTCTCCAACCAGGATTCCTTTCAGGTTTAGTTTTGTATGCAGATTTTACCATGCAAAAAAAATTATATATAAAAAGAATACAATAGTGTAATATTGCATAAACAGTCTATGGTTTAAGGTGGTTCATAGGAAGAAATGATCGTGGCACACAGATTCTTCCCAAACAGGTGCTCCCCGCAGCTTCACTGGAAAATCACCACCGTGTGGAATAATAAATGGCTTCTTACACGATGCTTACATGTAAGCTTGCTGTGTATACTGTATGCACATCAAGGTTTCTTTTTCCTCATCACCAGACTCATAATCATATGGTGATTAATGAGATATACTTCCATATGATAAAAACACAGAGTTGTGTGTTGCCTGTTGCTGCACAGCCAGCGCTCCTTTATCTAGTCCCAGCCTGTATCGGATTTCCTCTGCTTGTGGCGATTTCTGGTTGGAAGACAGATCACCAGGTTACTGTTTAGTCCTAGCCAAAGTTGCCGACTTCCTGACTGCTCTGAGACGTCACAGAAATCTGATACAGGCTGGGACTAGATAAAGGAGCACCGGCTGTGCTAATAGTTTTTTCACTGGTATGCTGCACTGGGCTTTCTGGCTTATGTTGATTTTTTGAGGTGCCACACCCTGCACCTAGATATAGCACTAGGGACCCCAAATATACAGAGAGGCCTTGACGCGGCTTTGGGGCTTATTCATACATTTGCACAAATATATGTAACTGAGATCTCTGAATTCCAATATTGTGTGGGATTTATATCTGGTTACTGTTATTATTCAGTGTGCTGGGGGAAACAAAATGACTTTTTTTCTTGCTTAGAAATACCCCTCCCTTTCAAGCACTAAGCTAATTGAGCATCTGCCACTATATATGTTGTGAGAGGCAGAGAGGTTCTTGCATTAGGAGGAGGTGTAGGCCCTGACATGCCATATGGAGCATTATGGGGTTGCTCCAAGGTATGTAGCTCTTAGCTTAGATATATTTAAGTAAGGAGCCATTATCATGTGGCTCCTTGCTGGTTAATCATAGGCCCAGATTGGGGTAATGGAGGTGTGGGATGTGCTGCCTCTGGACTGGCAGAGCTGGATGGCTTTAGTGTGGCATACCTTTACATTCTATTAACACTTATCACTTACTAATTTCTTTAACACTATTTCTCCATTTTAATGACATCTAATTTTTGTATCACTTCCTTTATAGCTTCGGCTCCCTAACACTAATTTATTAACACTATAGTTTTTTCACTGGTATGCTGCACTGAGCTTTCTGGCTTATGCAGATTTTTTTGGGTGCCACACTCTGCCCCTAGATATAGCGCTAGGGACCCCAAATATACAGAGAGGCCTTGACGCGGCTTATTCATACATTTGCGCAAAAATATGTAACTGAGATCTTTGAATTCCAATATTGTGTGGGATTTAAATCTGGTTACTGTTATCATTCAGGGTGCTGGGGGAAACAAAATGCCTTTTTTTCTTGCTGAAATAGAAATAGTTAACATCATTCAGAAATTCTTACAGAGGGGCTACAATCATAAATTGCTTTTACAACAAAAAGCTGAAGTCTTAAAATATACCCGTCAACAATTACTTTCTCCCACCAAAAAAGTTCAGACTCATGAAATGATACCATTTGCGACTGAATATACTCTGTCAAGCCCAGTTATCTCCAAGGCTACCAAGGCCTTGTGGCCAATAATTGCAACTGATAAAGATCTCCCAGGATTACAAAACCATAAACCCCTCATTAGTTACCGCAGAGGATGGAATATCAGAAACATGGTGGTTAAGACAGACATCACTCTGGTAACACAACAACAACCCCACACCATGTACAAAAAACCTGGGTTTTATCGATGTGTCTTCTGTACCACTTGTAGCCGCCTTGATGAGGGCTCCACTTTCAACCATCCACACTCGGGAAAGAAATACAAAATGAATTTTGTTTTAATGTCCACAATGTGTTTTGTAATATATATGATCACATGTCCATGTGGTCTTAGCTATCCTATGTTTAAGGCAGGGGTGGGGAACTTCAGGCCCACAGGCTGTATAAGGCCTGCAAAGCCACTTGATCAGGCCCAGTCAGGCTCACCTAACCGAGGGAGATGCCGGGCGCCTGCTAAGATTTTGTTACCAGCGGGCGCCTGGCTCCTTCTCCTCAGCAGCAGCCAGAGGCAGGAGCTCACTCCTGAACTCTGGCTTCCAACTCAGGCAGTGTGCATGTGTGGCACTCCCATAATTCCAAGGAGCGGGCAGACAGGGAGAGGGCAGCGGTCCGGAAACAGGAGCGGGGCTGGTGAGTATTGTGTTTTAATTTATTTTAATGTGTGTGTGTAAGCGGCACTACTAGGGGGCATAACAACTGACTGGGGCATATCTAATGGGGCATAACAACTGACTGGGGGGATATCTAATGGGGCATATCAACTGACTAGGGTCATATCAACTGACTGGGGGCATATCTAATGGGACATAACAACTGACTGGGGGAATATCTAATGGGACATAACAACTGACTGGGGGCATATCTAATGGGGCATAACAACTGACTAGGGGCATATATAATGTAGTATAACAAGTGACTGGGGGTATATCTACTGGGGCATAACAACTGACTGGGGGCAGGCTAATTTTTAAGTTGATAATTTTTGTATGGCCCCCGAAGGATTTTATAAATAACCAAATGGCCCTTGGTAGAAAAAAGGTTCCCCACCCCTGGTTTAAGGGAAAGCATGGCCATGCACAAATCTTCCATAAAACAAGATTTGGCCAATAAAGAATCTGATCAACCAGTAGCCAAACATTTTTTAACAGCTGGACATCAACTTACTACTTTACGATATAAAATCATCGACCACGTCCCCCCATCTTTACGTGGGGGGGGATCGTGCTAGGATTCTGCTGCAGAAGGAACAGAAATTAATCTACACCCTTGATACCTTGTACCCAAATGTACTTAATGAAAAAATATTGTGGAATATTTTCACATAATATAGTCTCCGGGTCACATGATATGTTATATACATTGTGCTTTTCTTTACAATAGTATATATAGCTTGTTAGCTTCAAGTTACTGTTCAAAATCTTATGACCTTTGAGACAGAGTGTAATACTTTTATTTTTATACAGCTTTTGTGCTATACTATAAGCCTAACCTACCACTATACAAAAAATATATTCTTAGGTATATGTCAATGCCTGGTTAATTTTCCTATACGGTTATATTTTATTGCATGTTTTGGTATACATTCTTGTTTTATTATTCACATTGTTTCCCCTGTCATTCCATGGTGATGCTGTCATTGTGACCTAGAGTTATTTCCTCCCCGGCGCCGGCTTCTATGTATACTTCCATTGCTTAGCAACCTATTCACTCCGTCACTGCTTCCGCTTTGTATAGCGGTCTCCTAGCAATTTTCCTTCATGTTGCACTGGTGTAGTTTCCGCTGTGTTCAGTGGTCTCCTAGCAACATTCTCTCCTCATGCATTGCCACATCCGGCCCTCCTGTGACATCACAATGCTGCCGTCACCCGGAAAAACGGCGGGAGTTCACATCACACCTGTTGATTGTCTCCCTCACTATATAAGGTAAGACTTTTTCACTTGCCCAAATGTATGCACCTGATGAAAAAGCCAGTGGGCTTTGAAACGTTGTGTCAATAAACAGCACAGCTTTGAACTTCTCTTCACAAGACCGGATGAGTGCCGCCTTCTTCCTTCCATTTAGGAACACCTGCATTTGTGTATTTATCCATAAAGAAGGCACCCCGGCAGTACATTGGATCCCGGAGTGCCCTTTTACATGAGTATGTATGTATGTTGGAAATTGACATGTAAGTAAGCCCATGATTGAACTAATGTAAAGATAAATAAATTAATAAAAAAATAGAAATATATATATAAATCACAATAAAATTAAATTTATTAACATAGGCATTTCGCTTTTTAAATATAACACTAGTTAGCATTCTAATTATTGGTGGGCCTGTTTTTGTGCCAATGGAGAGGCATGTTATTCCTTCAATGTACTAAAAACAATGAATTTGATGTCAGTTATGAAGCTATAAGAGTTTAGTGGATGTATTGAATTGTTCTATTTCATGCATAATATGATTATATAAATATCCATTATACCATGTTTGAAATATTTCTTTTGATGTAATTCATTGAATTATTTTATACATTCTTTCTTTTCCTCTTTTTCCTCCATTTGTATACTAAAAAATACAGCGGAAGTCCACACCCCTGATGAAGTCTGTTGAGGATGAAACGTGTTGGGTTATATGAAAGTCACCATCCAAAATCGATTGTACTGTATGATGGTTGACGTGGAACTGTTTTAATGAATTATGTTTTATGACAGATGTATTAAATAATTTGTTTTTAAGATTTGCCTTCTGTTGGTCAAAGGTTTGGTAAATACTCACATTGTGCGTCCTCATAATAATGTTCTTATCTATAGTCTTTTCTGACCCTCTGCTAGTGGGAGGGCTTTTTGAGGTGCAGCCACGGTATAGCGTGGGATAAAGGAAAAACGTATTGTTGGTACATATTTGTACACTAGTTACCCGTAACCGCTGCTGAGAAATATGCCTGTGTTTAGAGATAAGTTAAAAAGGTCACAGAGAGTTAAACAGATGTTTTTAGATGATGATCAATTGGTTTTTATGGAGGAAAATGAGGAAGATTATTACGGACATCTGAATACTATGGAAAAACTTTCCAAGAAAGAAATTAAATTGTGGTTTGATATTATCACCCTCGAAAAATATATAGAGGTAGGCCGAATTCTGAGGGGTTTATGAGTAATAAAGGCCCCAACCCTCGGGAATGAAAATGAGGACTTTATGTCAGAGTGGAACAAAGTCTTGGATGAGTGTTCCACCAGACTTATGAGTCTTATAATTAATGAAAGGAAAAATGAACTGGTCAAATTAGATGAAGAAATCACCAAATTAGAATCCACTATGGAGAAATTTGATAATAGCGAAGAATACCAGAAAGATGTAGGTGATCTATTGTCTACTAGATAATCTAGAAACTGAGATAGTTATGAGGAAACAAAGGAAATACACTAGGGACAAAAATGATTACAAGTATGGTAACATCCATAACTGGTCTAAAACTGATAACCAGTATTTTAAGGACAACCAAACTGAACATAATCAGTTTGGTTGGCAGAAAGTAGAATATAAACAGCGAAGGAAACCCAGCTATCGTTCACCTTTTAGACAAAATAGAGCATCTTTTGCACCCAGGAAACAGAGAGAGAGATTACCTTCCTATCAATTTAGACAAAAAGAGAAGTTTCGCCCTTATGCAGACAAATACAGAGATCCATCATACCATAGTCGTTATGAGAGTTTAAGGTCTCCTTCACCTCCATCTTTTGAATGGAGGCATTTTTTAGAAGAACGAAGGAGTACCCATTACCCTTTAAGACAGAAAACAGAGGAGAAGTTGATGAAAGAATCGATTCGGGGTACAAACAGAGGGTAACTAGAGGAAGAAGAGGAAATAGAGGGGGTAGAAAACACCCCCCAAACAATAAGATCAGTTCCACCATATCAGGGAAGTGCAAGACAGGAATCATCAATCTATCAAAGAAAGAACTTTCTGCAGCCGAGGAATTGGTACTAAATAAAGGATTAAAGTTTGCACCTAATAAAAGGTTGATAAATTCAACCTTTTCATTGACCTGAATAAATATGTTTGAAACCTTACTGTGCATAGACATTTCTTAAAAAACCCTACACCTAAATTGTCTTACCAGAGGTTTCCTTTTGGGTTCGTATCTCTCCCCTCTAAGTTTTATCCCGTAGAATCCAGAGGGCGTCACTTGGATATTTTTTACGAATCTGTGAGAGATGACTTTAGGAAAATAAAGGTTTACAATAAAAAATATAATAATATTAATCCTCAGGAAAAAAATGCGATGAAGAATCTGTCCAAAGATTAATAATTAAATCAGCAGATAAAGGGGGAGCGGTGGTTTCCCAGGACAGATCTGCTTATGTCGAGGAATCATATAAAATACTTAATGATGAACAGACATATAGGAGATTAGATAGAGATCCCACAACAGGTTTTCAGGATTCTCTGCATAAATTATTAATGGAAGCAAAAGGTAATGATTTGCTTTGTACAGAGAAATTTAATTATTTATACAATAAGTTTCCCACTATGCCGATATTTTATCAGTTACCTAAGGTACATAAGAATAAAGAACATCCACCGGGACGCCCCATCATAGCAGGAGTCAACTCTCTAACATCTAATCTCTCACATTATATTGATTTGAAGTTGCAACCATATGTTGAACTTAATAAATCTTATTTAAAAGACTCAACCAGCTTATTAAGACTATTAGAAAATGTGGATTGGTCCAGCAATGATAGGTGGCTTACCGTAGATGTCCAGGCCCTCTACTCCTCTATCCCTCATGATAGGGGAGTGAAGGCGGTCAGAAGGGTACTGAGTAAAGACCCTAGGAATTCATTACCTGACATTACTTTTTAGTGGATTGTATAAAATTCATTCTTCAACATAATTTTTTTGAATTTGATGGTTCCCACTACCTCCAGCAACAGGGGACAGCTACGGGGACCAAATTTGCCCCATCATACACAAACTTATTGATGGGGGAGTGGGAAACTAAATATATACATGATACAATATATGAGAAAACCAATATAAAATTGTATAGAAGATATATAGATGATCTTCTATTTGGCAAGGCGATCATGATAGTGTGGTAAAATTTGTTGAATATCTTAATATCAATGACTATAATCTGACCTTTATGTACAAAATTGATAGAGTCACTATAGATTATTTGGATCTAGAACTCAAAGGGAGCAACACAGGGAGAGTCTCTACAAAGACTTTCTTTAAATCTGTGGATGCCAATAGCTATATTCCACAATATAGCTGCCATCTCCCTTTATGGAAGAATGGAGTTCCTTACTCACAATTCACATGAATTAGGAAAAACTGCAGTGACATTAAGGACTATTGGGAACAGTCAGCTCTCTTATTGGACAGATTTGTAGAAAGAGGTTACGATTCGTCCAAGCTAGAAGAAGCTAGGACAAAAGCCTCAAGATGTCCCAGAAAGGATCTCGTCAGAGCTAAATCCCACATAGCTCCCCAAGTGAAAGACCAGGCTAGACCCATCATAACACAATACAACAGAGTTGCAGGTAAAATAAGGACAATAAAAACCAAACATTGGAATATATTATTGAAGGATCCCGTATTGGGTCCCACTCTTCCTAGGGAACCTCGCTTGGTCTTTAAGAAACCCTCTAAGTTAAAAAGCCTGCTAGCACCAAGTAATTTGAAAGCAGAGGAAGCCCCTAACTTTCCAAGGAAGTCCTTTTTGGGGAGTAGATGGGGATGCTTCCCATGCAATCAATGTATTTGCTGTAAATATATGCAAAAAACATCAGTGAAACTCATGTTAGAGGGAGGAAAAATTCATGAACTTAGAGATCATGTCTGCTGTAATACAGAGTACGTGATCTATAAGATCAGTTGTACCTGTACAAAAAGGCAAAATAAGATTTTAAACCTACCAGTAAATCTTTTTCTCGTAGTCCGTAGAGGATGCTGGGACTCCGTAAGGACCATGGGGATAGACGGGCTCTGCAGGAGACATGGGCACTTTAAGAAAGACTTTAGGCTCTGGGTGTGCACTGGCTCCTCCCTCTATGCCCCTCCTCCAGACCTCAGTTAGAGAAACTGTGCCCAGAGGAGACGGACAGTACAAGGAAAGGATTTTAGGTAATCCAAGGGCAAGATTCATACCAGCCACACCAATCACACCGTATAACTTGTGATATACTATCTAGTTAACAGTATGAAAAACCAACATAGCCTCGGTCCACCACCGATTAAACTATAACATAACCCATATGTACGCAATAACTATATACAAGCCTTGCTGAAGTAGTCCGCACTTGGGACGGGCGCCCAGCATCCTCTACGGACTCCAAGAAAAAGATTTACCGGTAGGTTTAAAATCTTATTTTCACTAACGTCCTAGAGGATGCTGGGACTCCGTAAGGACCATGGGGATTATACCAAAGCTCCCAAACGGGCGGGAGAGTGTGGATGACTCTGCAGCACCGATTGAGCAAACAGGAGGTCCTCCTCAGCCAGGGTATCAAACTTATAGAACTTTGCAAAGGTGTTTGACCCCGACCAAGTAGCAGCTCAGCACAGCTGTAGTGCCGAGACCCCTCGGGCAGCCGCCCAAGAAAAGCCCACCTTCCTAATGGAATGGGCCTTAACCGATTTTGGTAACGGCAATCCTGCCATAGAATGCGCCTGCTGAATCGTGTTACAGATCCAGCGAGCAATAGTCTGCTTTGAAGCAGGGCCGCCAACCTTGTTGGCTGCATACAGGACAAACAGTGCCTCTGTTTTTCTGATCCTAGCCGTTCTGGCTACGTAAATCTTCAAAGCCCTGACCACATTAAGGGACTCGGTATCCTCCAAGTCACGTGTAGCCACAGGCACGACAATTGGCTGGTTCATATGAAAGGATGAGAACACTTTAGGTAGGAATTGAGGACGAGTCCGCAATTCCGCCCTATCCATATGAAAAAAACAGATAGGGGCTTTTATGTGATAAAGCCGCTAATTCCGAAACTCGCCTAGCCGAAGCTAAGGCTAACAACATGACCACCTTCCAAGTGAGATATTTTAACTCCACCGTTTTGTGTGGTTCAAACCAATGTGACTTAAGGAAACTTAACACCACGTTAAGGTACCAAGGCGCCACCAGAGGTACAAAAGGAGGCTGAATATGCAGTACTCCCTCCACAAACGTCTGTACTTCAGGAAGAGAGGCCAATTCCTTCTGAAAGAAAATGGATAGGGCCGAAATCTGAACCTTAATGGAGCCTAATTTTAGGCCTAAATTCACTCCAGTTTGTAGGAAGTGAAGGAGACGGCCCAGCTGGAATTCTTCCGTAGGAGCATTCCTGCCTCACACCAAGTAACATATTTTCGCCATATTCGGTGATAATGTTTTGATGTCACGTCCTTCCTAGCCTTTATTAGTGTAGGAATGACCTCATCCGGAATACCTTTTTTCGCTAGGATCCGGCGTTCAACCGCCATGCCGTCAAAAGCAGCCGCGGTAAGGAAGAGGCCACGGATCTTCTGTGAGCAACTCCTGCAGCTCCGGATACCAGGTCCTTCGTGGCCAATCTGGAACAATGAGGATTGTTCTCACTCCTCTTTGTCTTATTATTCTCAACACCTTGGGTATGAGAGGAAGAGGAGGAAATACAAAGACCGACCGGTACACCCACGGTGTCACCAGGGCGTCCACAGCTACCGCCTGAGGATCTCTTGACCTGGCGCAATACCTTTTTAGCTTTTTGTTGAGACGGGACGCCATCATGTCTATTTGGGGCAGTCCCCACCGACTTGCGATCTGCTCAAAGACTTCCTGATGAAGCCCCCACTCTCCCGGATGCAGATCGTGTCTGCTGAGGAAGTGTGCTTCCCAATTGTCCACTCCTGGAATGAACACTGCTGACAGTGCGCTGACATGATTCTCCGCCCAGCGAAGAATCCTGGTGGCTTCCGCCATTGCCACCCTGCTCCTTGTGCCGCCATGGCGGTTTACATGAGCCACTGCGGTGACATTGTCTGACTGAATCAGAACTGGTTTGTCGCGAAGTAATGCCTCCGCTTGACGTAGGGCGTTGTATATGGCCCTCAACTCCAGGACGTTGATGTGGACTCTAGACTTGACCAAAGACCTTGGAAATTTCTTCCCTGTGTGACTGCTCCCCAACCTCGGAGGCTTGCATCCGTGGTCACCAGGATCCAGTCCTGAATGCCGAACCTGTGGCCCTCTAGGAGGTGAGCACTCTGCAGCCACCACAGGAGAGATACCCTGGCTCTGGGGGACAGGGTGATCCGCCGATGCATATGTCCAGCAGGTCCCATTGGAAGGTTCTCGCATGGAACCTGCCGAAGGGAATGGCTTCGTATGATGCCACCATTTTCCCCAGGACTCGAGTGCAGTGATGCACTGACACCTGTTTTGGCTTCAATAGGTTGACTCTAGCTGACCAGTGTCATGAGTTCCTGAGCTTTTTCCGTCGGAAGAAAAACCCTTTTCTGGTCTGTGTCCAGAATCATACCCAAGAAGGTCAGATGCGTCGTAGGAACCAGCTGCGACTTCGGGATATTGAGAATCCAGCCGTGTTGCTGTAACACCTTCAATGAAAGTGACAAGCTGTCCAGTAACTTCTCCCGAGATCTCGCTTTTATAAGGAGATCGTCCAAGTATGGGATAATTGTGACACCTCGCTTGCGCAGGAGCACCATCATTTCCACCAGTACCTTGGTGAAAATCCTCGGGGCCGTGGAAAGCCCAAACGGCAACGTCTGAAATTGGTAATGACAATCCTGTACAGCAAATCTCAGGAACGCCTGATGAGGTGGAAATATTGGAATATGAAGGTGCGCATCCTTTATGTCTAGGAAAACCATAAAATCCCCCCCTTCCAGGCTGGCGATGACCGCTCTGAGCGATTCCATCTTGAACTTGAACTTTTTCAAGTTTAGGTTCAGGGATTTTAAATTCAAAATGGGTCTGACCGAACCGTCCGGTTTCGGGACTACAAACAGGGTTGAGTAATATCCCCTCCCCTGTTGCAGTAGGGGAACCTTGACCACCACCTGTTGAAGATACAACTTTTGAATTGCATTTAACACTAACTCCCTCTCTGAGGGAGAAGCTGGCAGAGCCGATTTGAAAAACCGGCGAGGGGGGACCTCTTCGAATTCCAGCTTGTATCCCTGAGAAACAATTTCTATTGCCCAGGAATCCACCTGTGAGAGAACCCAGATGTGGCTGAAAAGTCGAAGACGTGCCCCCACTGGAGCGGACTCCCTCAGGGGAGCCCCAGCGTCATGCGGTGGATTTTGCAGAGGCCGGGGAGGACTTCTGTTCCTGGGAACTAGCTATGTGCAGCTTTTTTCCTCTGCCCTTACCTCTGGCAATAAAGGACGATCCACGTACTTTTTTGCTTTTATTCGAACGAAAGGACTGCATTTGATAATGAGGCGCTTTCTTAGGCTGTGAGGGAACATAAGGCAAGAAATTCGATTTACCTGCCGTAGCTGTGGAGACGAGGTCCGAGAGGCCTTCTCCAAATAACTCCTCACCTTTGTAAGGCAAAAACTCCATATGCCTCTTTGAGTCGGCATCCCCCGTCCACTGTCGGGTCCATAAGACTCGCCTAGCGGAAACAGACATAGCGTTTATTCTGGAACTTAGTAAACAAACATCTCTTTGAGCATCCCTCATATATAATACAGCATCTTTTATATGCCCAAGGGTCATTAAAATGGTATCCTTATCTAGGGTCTCAATCTCCGCTGATAAGGAATCAGTCCATGCAGACACAGCACTACAAACCCAGGCCCACGCCATTGCCGGTCTAAGTATTGTACCAGAATGTGTGTAAATGGACTTCATGGTAACCTCCTGCTTGTGATCAGCAGCATCCTTGAGGGTAGCCATATCTTGGGATGGCAGCGCTATCTTTTTTGATAAGCGTGTCAATGCCTTGTCCACCTTAGGAGAGGATTCCCATCGTATCCTATCCTTTTGCGGGAAAGGATACGCCATAAGAATCCTTTTGGGAACCTGCAGTTTTTTGTCTGGGGTTTCCCAAGCCTTTTCGCATAATTCCTTCAGCTCATACGAGGATGGGAAGGTGACCTCAGGCTTTTTCTCTTTATACATGTGTACCCTCGTGTCAGGAACAGGGGGTTCCTCTGTGATATGCAAAACCTCTTTTATTGCAATAATAATATATCGAATACCCATAGCCACTTTTGGCTGTAATTTTGCATCATCGTAGTCAACACTAGAGTCTGAATCCGTGTCGGTATCTGTGTCAACTATTTGGGATAGTGTGCGCTTCTGAGACCCCGAAGGACTCGGCGACATTGGGACAGGCATGGTTTGACTTCCTGACTGTTCCCTAGCCTCAGCTTTGTCTAATCTTTTGTGCAATAAATTCACATTAGCACTTAAGACATTCCACATATCCATCCAGTCAGGTGTCGGCGCTGCTGACGGAAACCTTGCATTCATACACTCCCCCTCCTCCTTAGGTGAGCCTTCAACCTCATACATGTCGACACATGCGTACCGACACACCACACACACAGGGAAGCTCTTTTCTGAAGACAGGTTCCCCACCAGGCCCTTTGGAGAGACAGAGAGAGAGTATGCCAGCACACACCCCAGCGCTATATGACCCAGGAAAAAACACAGAATGTTTTACCCAGTAGCGCTGTTAGAACTTTATACACGCCAATTATGTGCCCCCCCTCTTTAAAAACCCACTGTCACCGTCAGTAAGCAGGGGAGAGTCCGGGGAGCTTCCTCTCAGCGCTGTGCTGTGGATAAAATGGCGCTGGTGAGTGCTGAGGAAGAAGCCCCGCCCCCTCGGAGGCGGGCTTCTGTCCCGCTCAAAATCTATCAAAACATGGCGGGGGCTCTTTATATACATGTACAGTGCCCAGCTGTACATGTATATATATGCTTTTGCCATAGGAGAGGTTTATACTGCTGCCCAGGGCGCCCCCCCTGCACCCTGCACCCTTACAGTGACCGGAGTGTGTGAGGTGAACGGGAGCAATGGCGCACAGCTTCACCGCTGTGCGTTACCTCTATGAAGATCAGACGTCTTCTGCCGCTTCTGAAGTCTTCTTTCTTCTCATACTCACCCGGCTTCTATCTTCTGGCTCTGCGAGGAGAACGGCGGCGCAGCTCTGGGACGGACGGCGAGGATGAAACCTGCGTACCAATCCCTCTGGAGCTAATGGTGTCCAGTAGCCTAAGAAACAGAACCTTGAAACTCAGAGAAGTAGGGCTGTTTCTCTCTCCTCAGTCCCTCGATGCAGGGAGTCTGTTGCCAGCAGGCTCTCTGAAAATAAAAAACCTAACCAAAATACTTTCTTACAGGAAACTCAGGAGAGCTCCCTGCAGTGCACCCATCTCCTCTGGGCACAGTATCAAACTGGAGGAGGAGGGGCAAAGAGGGAGGAGCCAGTGCACACCCAGAGCCTAAAGTCTTTCTTAAAGTGCCCATGTCTCCTGCGGAGCCCGTCTATCCCCATGGTCCTTACGGAGTCCCAGCATCCTCTAGGACGTTAGAGAAATAAAAATTTGGATTCAAGAACATCTAAGAAATATTAAAAATAAACTAATGTCTCGCAGTTTGCCTAGACACTTCTTAGAAGCTCATAGTTCAGTTGTAAAGCGTTTATCATTTGTTATACTAGAACATGTCAAAGCTAACAGTAGAGGATGTGACACTAGTTAGGATTCTAATTATTGGTGGGCCTGTATTTGTGCCAATGGAGAGGCATGTTATTCCTTCAATGTACTTAAACCAATTAATTTGATGCCGGTTATGAAGCTATAAGAGTTTAGTGGATGTATTGAATTGTTCTATTTCATGCATAATATGATTATATAAATATCCATTATACCATGTTTGAAATACTTCTTTTGATGTAATTCATTGATTTCTTTTATGCATTCTTTCTTTTCCTCTTTTTCCTCCATTTGTATACTAAAAAATCCAGCGGAAGTCCACACCCCTGATGAAGTCCGTTGATGATGAAACGAGTTGGTTATATGAAAGTCACCATCCAAAATCGATTGTACTGTATGATGGTTGATGTTGAACTGTTTTAATTAATTCTGTTTCATGACAAATTTATTAAATAATTTGTTTTTAAGATTTGCCTTCTGTTGGTCAAATGTTTGGTAAAAACTCACATTGTGCGCCCTCATAATACTGTTCTTATCTATTGTCTTTTCTGACCCTCTGCTAGTGGGAGGGCTTTTTGAGATGCAGCCACAGTATAGCATGGGATAAAGGTAAAATGTATTGTTGATATAAACACACACACACACACACACATATATATGGACCCCCACCAAAAAAGAAGCAATTAATCTCTCCTTGCACAAACTGGCTCTACAGAGGCAAGATGTCCACCTCATCATCATCCTCCGATATATCACCGTGTACATCCCCCTCCTCACAGATTATCAATTCGTCCCCACTGGAATCCACCATCTCAGCTCCCTGTGTACTTTGTGGAGGCAATTGCTGCTGGTCAATGTCTCCACGGAGGAATTGATTATAATTCATTTTAATGAATATCATCTTCTCCACATTTTCAGGAAGTAACCTCGTACGCCGATTGCTGACAAGGTGAGCGGCGGCACTAAACACTCTTTCGGAGTACACACTTGTGGGAGGACAACTTAGGTAGAATAAAGCCAGTTTGTGCAAGGGCCTCCAAATTGCCTCTTTTTCCTGCCAGTATAAGTACGGATTGTCTGACGTGCCTACTTGGATGCGGTCACTCATATAATCCTCCACCATTCTTTCAATGGGGAGAGAATCATATGCAGTGCCAGTAGACGACATGTCCGTAATCGTTGGCAGGTCCTTCAGTCCGGACCAGATGTCAGCATCAGCAGTCGCTCCAGACTGCCCTGCATCACCGCCAGCGGGTGGGCTCGGAATTCTGAGCCTTTTCCTCGCACCCCCAGTTGCGGGAGAATGTGAAGGAGGAGATGTTGACAGGTCGCGTTCCGCTTGACTTGACAATTTTCTCACCAGCAGGTCTTTGAACCCCAGCAGACTTGTGTCTGCCGGAAAGAGAGATCCAAGGTAGGTTTTAAATCTAGGATCGAGCACGGTGGCCAAAATGTAGTGCTCTGATTTCAACAGATTGACCACCCGTGAATCCTTGTTAAGCGAATTAAGGGCTCCATCCACAAGTCCCACATGCCTAGCGGAATCGCTCTGTGTTAGCTCCTCCTTCAATGTCTCCAGCTTCTTCTGCAAAAGCCTGATGAGGGGAATGACCTGACTCAGGCTGGCAGTGTCTGAACTGACTTCACGTGTGGCAAGTTCAAAGGGCAGCAGAACCTTGCACAACGTTGAAATCATTCTCCACTGTGCTTGAGACAGGTGCATTCCACCTCCTATATCGTGCTCAATTGTATAGGCTTGAATGGCCTTTTGCTGCTCCTCCAACCTCTGAAGCATATATAGGGTTGAATTCCACCTCGTTACCACTTCTTGCTTCAGATGATGGCAGGGCAGGTTCAGGCGTTTTTGGCGGTGCTCCAGTCTTCTGTACGTGGTGCCTGTACGCCGAAAGTGTCCCGCAATTCTTCTGGCCACCGACAGCATCTCTTGCACGCCCCTCTCGTTTTTTAAATAATTCTGCACCACCAAATTCAAGGTATGTGCAAAACATGGGACGTGCTGGAATTTGCCCATATTTAATGCACACGCAATATTGCTGGCGTTGTCCGATGCCACAAATCCACAGGAGAGTCCAATTGGGGTAAGCCATTCCGCGATGATCTTCCTCAGTTGCCGTAAGAGGTTTTCAGCTGTGTGCGTATTCTGGAAACCGGTGATACAAAGCGTAGCCTGCCTAGGAAAGAGTTGGCGTTTGCGAGATGCTGCTACTGGTGCTGCCGCTGCTGTTCTTGCGGCGGGAGTCCATACATCTACCCAGTGGGCTGTCACAGTCATATAGTCCTGACCCTGCCCTGCTCCACTTGTCCACATGTCCGTGGTTAAGTGGACATTGGGTACAGCTGCATTTTTTAGGACACTGGTGAGTCTTTTTCTGAGGTCTGTGTACATTTTCGGTATCGCCTGCCTAGAGAAATGGAACCTAGATGGTATTTGGTACCGGGGACACAGTACCTCCAACAAGTCTCTAGTTGGCTCTGCAGTAATGATGGATACCGGAACCACGTTTATCACCACCCAGGATGCCAAGGCCTCAGTTATCCGCTTTGCAGCAGGATGACTGCTGTGATATTTCATCTTCCTCGCAAAGGACTGTTGGACAGTCAATTGCTTGGTGGAAGTAGTAAAAGTGGTCTTACGACTTCCCCTCTGGGATGACCATCGACTCCCAGCAGCAACAACAGCAGCGCCAGCAGCAGTAGGCGTTACATGCAAGGATGCATCGAAGGAATCCCAGGCAGGAGAGGACTCGTCAGAATTGCCAGTGACATGGCCTGCAGGGCTATTGGCATTCCTGGGGAAGGAGGAAATTGACACTGAGGGAGTTGGTGGGGTGGTTTGCGTGAGCTTGGTTACAAGAGGAAGGGATTTACTGGTCAGTGGACTGCTTCCGCTGTCGCCCAAAGTTTTTGAACTTGTCACTGACTTATTATGAATGCGCTGCAGGTGACGTATAAGGGAGGATGTTCCGAGGTGGTTAACGTCCTTACCCCTACTTATTACAGCTTGACAAAGGCAACACACGGCTTGACAAATGTTGTCCGCATTTCTGTTGAAATACTTCCACACCGAAGAGCTGATTTTTTTGGTATTTTCACCAGGCATGTCAATGGCCCTATTCCTCCCACGGACAACAGGTGTCTCCCCGGGTGCCTGACTTAAACAAACCACCTCACCATCAGAATCCTCCTTGTCAATTTCCTCCCCAGCGCCAGCAACACCCATATCCTCCTCATCCTGGTGTACTTCAACACTGACATCTTCAATCTGACTATCAGGAACTGGACTGCGGGTGCTCCTTCCAGCACTTGCAGGGGGCGTGCAAATGGTGGAAGGCGCATGCTCTTCATGTCCAGTGTTGGGAAGGTCAGGCATCGCAACCGACACAATTGGACTCTCCTTGTGGATTTGGGATTTCGAAGAACGCACAGTTCTTTGCTGTGCTTTTGCCAGCTTGAGTCTTTTCTTTTTTCTAGCGAGAGGCTGAGTGCTTCCATCCTCATGTGAAGCTGAACCACTAGCCATGAACATAGGCCAGGGCCTCAGCCGTTCCTTGCCACTCCGTGTGGTAAATGGCATATTGGCAAGTTTACGCTTCTCCTCCGACAATTTTATTTTAGATTTTTGAGTCCTTTTTTTACTGATATTTGGTGTTTTGGATTTTACATGCTCTGTACTATGACATTGGGCATCGGCCTTGGCAGACGACGTTGCTGGCATTTCATCGTCTCGGCCATGACTAGTGGCAGCAGCTTCAGCACGAGGTGGAAGTCGATCTTGATCTTTCCCTATTTTTGGAACCTCAACATTTTTGTTCTCCATATTTTAATAGGCACAACTAAAAGGCACCTCAGGTAAACAATGGAGATGGATGGATACTAGTATACTTATGGATGGACGAGCGACTGCCGACACAGAGGTAGCTACAGCCGTGGACTACCGTACTGTGTCTGCTGCTAATATAGACTGGATGATAATGAGATAAAAATAAAAAATATATATATATCACACTAGTACTGCAGCCGGACAGGTATATATATATATTATGTAATGACGGACCTGCTGGACACTGTCTGTCAGCACTGCAGACTCCTAAAGTAAGCTACTAGTATCAAGAAGATAGAAAAAAAAACCCACGGGTAGGTGGTATACAATTATGGATGGACCAGCGACTGCCGACACAGAGGTAGCTACAGCCGTGGGCTACCGTACTGTGTCTGCTGCTAATATAGACTGGATGATAATGAGATAAAAATAAAATATATATATATATCACACTAGTACTGCAGCCGGACAGGTATATATATATTATGTAATGACGGACCTGCTGGACACTGTCTGTCAGCACTGCAGACTCCTAAAGTAAGCTACTAGTATCAAGAAGATAGAAAAAAAAACCACGGGTAGGTGGTATACAATTATGGATGGACCAGCGACTGCCGACACAGAGGTAGCTACAGCCGTGGACTACCGTACTGTATCTGCTGCTAATATAGACTGGATGATAATGAGATAAAATTAAAATATATATATATATCACACTAGTACTGCAGCCGGACAGTTATATATATATTATGTAATGACGGACCTGCTGGACACTGTCTGCAGAATGCGTTTATAAAAACACCACACGACGAGTGTTTAACTTTTTCAGGCAGACAATCACAATATACTGGTGGTCAGCAGACAATCACAATATACTGGTGGTCAGTGGTCAGTCACACTGGCAGTGGCACTCTGGCAGCAAAAGTGTGCACTGTACTTAAAATATGTACTCCTGCTATAACTGCTCCCCAGTCTCCCCCACAATTAAGCTGTGTGAGCAGTGAGCACTCAGCACAGTCAGATAATGATATACAGTATATGATGCAGCACACTGGGCTGAGCACAGATATGGTATGTGACTGTGTCACACTGTGTATCGTTTTTTTTTTTCAGGCAGAGAACGGATTAATTAAACTGGTGGTGGTCACTGGTCACTGGTCACACTATCAGCAAGTAGTACTCCGTCCTAAGCAGACAATCACAATATACTGGTGGTCAGTGTGGTCACTGGTCAGTCACACTGGCAGTGTGGCACTCTGGCAGCAAAAGTGTGCACTGTACTTAAAATATGTACTCCTGCTATAACTGCTCCCCAGTCTCCCCCACAATTAAGCTGTGTGAGCAGTGAGCACTCAGCACAGTCAGATAATGATATACAGTATTACATATGATGCAGCACACTGGGCTGAGCACAGATATGGTATGTGACTGTGTCACACTGTGTATCGTTTTTTTTCGGGCAGAGAACGGATTAATTAAACTGGTGGTGGTCACTGGTCACTGGTCACACTATCAGCAAGTAGTACTCCGTCCTAAGCAGACAATCACAATATACTGGTGGTCAGTGTGGTCACTGGTCAGTCACACTGGCAGTGTGGCACTCTGGCAGCAAAAGTGTGCACTGTACTTAAAATATATTATTTATGTACTCCTGCTCTAACTGCTCCCCAGTCTCCCCCACAATTAAGCTGTGTGAGCAGTGAGCACTCAGCACAGTCAGATATACAGTATTACATATGATGATGCAGCACACTGAGGCTGAGCACAGATATGGTATGTGACTGTGTCACACTGTGTATCGTTTTTTTTCAGGCAGAGAACGGATTAATTAAACTGGTGGTCAATGGTCACACTATGAGCAAGTAATAGTACTCCAGTCCTAATATGCTCCCCAAAATTAGTAAATACCAAATAGTGTCTCTAACTCTCTACTCTCTTCTCTATAAACGGATATAATATCACTACACTAGTACTGCAGCCGGACAGGTATATATATTTATTATGTAATGACTGATGACGGACCTGATGGACACTGTCAGCTCAGCACCGCAGACTGCTACAGTAAGCTACTATAGTATGTATCAAGAAGAAAGAAAAAAGAAAAAAACACGGGTAGGTGGTATACAATTATATATATATATATATATATATACAATTATATATATATATTAAACTGGTGATGATTAATTAAACTGGTGGTCAGGTCACTGGTCACACTATCAGCAACTTGCAAGTAGTACTCCTAAGCAGACAATCACAATATACTGGTGGTCAGTGTGGTCACATTGGCAGTGTGGCTGGCACTCTGGCAGCAAAAGTGTGCACTGTACGTTAAAATATGTACTCCTGCTCTCAGACTCTAACTGCTCCCCACTGTCTCCCCCACAAGTCAGATATACATATACAGTCACACTACACTTCAGCAAGTAGTAGTACTCCTAAAAATGCTCCCCAAAATTACTAAATACTGTGTCTCTCTCTACTCTAGTCTCTTCTCTATAAACGGAGAGGATGCCAGCCACGTCCTCTCCCTATCAATCTCAATGCACGTTTGAAAATGGCGGCGACGCGCGGCTCCTTATATAGAATCCGAGTCTCGCGATAGAATCCGAGCCTCGCGAGAATCCGACAGCGGGATGATGACGTTCGGGCGCGCTCGGGTTAGCCGAGCAAGGCGGGAAGGTTCGAACCTGCCTCGGACCCGTGTAAAAAGGCTGAAGTTCGGGGGGGTTCGGTTTCCGAGAAACCGAACCCGCTCATCACTAATATATATATATATATATATATATATATATATATATAGTTTAGTTTAGTCTCTTCTTAATTTGAATGTACACAGTATGATCTGATAAACTTAAGTCTTCAGGAGCTCAACCTTTTTTCGCCATGTTAATGGTTTGTTTGTTTGTTTGTTTTTGTTTTTTAAGTATTAATGAATCATCTGTTTCCAAACATTTGTACATGTTATATTTTGTTTTGATTACAAGGTAAATATTTACCTTTGCATTATGCAGTAGTGGCACCAATATTTGTTTGACTGAAAACATTAATTTTGAGATGTCAATTTGTCACAAATAGTTTTATATATTGCCTGTACATTTATGGTGGTTGTAACTAAAGTAATGAAATAATTAACATCCAATATGATTATTGATCTGTATATTATATTTGTGGATTAATCTCGCTGTAGGAAAAGGTAGCAAGTAAACATCTCTGCCAGGTTCAAGACATATGGCTCCAAGTGATTGTTTAAATATAAAAATAAGATTTTTTTTATAATATTAATGAAAATAACTTTTTGTAAGAATAATAAATAGGGCTTTGTTTTGCCGAAGGTAACCACAGACACATGGGAGAGGGCAACACTTTCCACTTCTCTGCAAACCAAACCAAAATCTTAATAAAATCCTGGAAGCCATTTACTTTGTTCTAAAGAAAATAAGAGCCATGTGTGTTTTTTTGAATACAGAAGCGCCATGAAGCCAAGTACCAAGAGGCAGATTTTACAGAACTTACAGCTTAAAGAAATCTTTTATGTGTTCAGCGAGTACACTATAAATATACAGAGGCTAACCCATCCTAGATTATCGGACTGTCAAAGTCTTTTGTGGGAAACTGACCAATCTGTTTCTCAAGCCTATCTTTCATGAACTGCATAGATCTCCTTCAGCCATGTAATACAATTCTGCACTGCCAACTAATCCTGAAAAGCCAATGCTCAGACAAACCAGTCTAACAAAGGTGCGATCCCAAACTATTAGTATTAGCGCCTAAGCACTTTTTCAGTTATTCTTTTAGATCAGTACACTCTTGTAGATGACATTGAGGAAACAGTATTCTTTACTCTTTCTTCAAAACACAATGCGGACAAGACTAAAGATCACACGTCTACATATAATATTTGTTTATCTAAAAATAGTATCGGAGGTATGGTAAATAAATACACAGCATACATGTACTATGTATTTGTACATAATATCTAAAAGATATTTATTTACAAGTAAATTAAAATACAAATATTTCACAGACGGTGTATATTATAAAACACAAAATAAGATAGCAATTCCAAATTCAACAATAACACTGAATTATTTCTCTAAACCATCACCTATCATAGTTTCTATATTATTTACAGTACTATTAATTATTCCTTTACCGACATACTGTACAAGGGCTCATTTACTAACACTGTATTTAGTTGCTTGACAGGCTGCAATAGTATGGGGCAGGGTGGGAGAGGTACTGGGGCATGTCTGCTAAGACAGGTTTCCCGGAGCCGCTCACGGAGCTGCAGCGGCCATTCTGTGTAACCTGAAGTTACTCAGTTGGGCGACGGTCCTGCAGAGTGATCTGATGCCGCATCATCTGCTGCAGCATCTTCCGATGCAGCAGTGGATCACGCATGCATGCAGGAGGTACTGTATCTATTTAACTAGACACCTCCTGCTGCATTAACATATGTTAGCATTGCAGCAATGCTAACTGTGCAAATCAGAATCAGGCCCTAGACCTGCTGTTTGTTTGTTCCTTCTTTTGATACAGCGCTTCTCCCTATCTATAATTTGTTCCAAGCAACTCTCTCATTATTGGCAGAACCTGTAGAAATGTGTATACATGTCAGTGGTGTGTGATGGAGGCCAGACCACATGGTAAATAACCAGGTTGAGTGGATTATTATTACCTAGCAGAAAACATACAGGTAACTAGAAATTTTTCTCCCCCAAGCCAAAAAATTCTTCGGCGCGCCTCTCCTGTGTCCCTCCTGCGTCTCCGGCGGGTCTGTTAAAGGAAGTGCCGGTTCGTGAGCCAATCAGAGCTCACGAACGTCACTTCCTTTATTAGACCCGCCGGAGACCCAGGAGGGACACAGGAGAGGCGCGCACTGTGCCCACCGTGTCCCTCCAACACAGCAGGCAGCAGCGGAGGGAAGGAGGGAGAGGAGACCGCAGATTGACATGCGGACGCTCGTCCACATGTCATGTCAATCTGCGCTAAATCAGTGGCGGCGCCCCCGCAGCCCTGCGCCCCCAAGCCACCGCGAGGGCTGCGGGGGCAGTAGTTACGCCACTGCAGGTAATACAGGGTTAACTGGTATGACATCAGGTACATAAAACAAGCATATAACAGGTGTAACTGCATGTAAATAATATGTCCAGATGTAGCCAGGAATGTATGGGGTTAATGCAAGTGTGTGTGTGGTGTAGCACACACCTGTATATAGCTGATGGTGGTATACCAGTAGTGGTGGTAAAAAGGAACAAGAAGATTCTGTACTGTAGTAAACAACAGTCTCTGTTATGGAAACACTCAGGGGCATGTCCTCTGTAATGTAGGGTGGAGCATAAAAGAGACAGGGAGAAGGCGAGTATGTGCTGTAGTGCATTTTAGCAAGGGTCGGAGGTCGCCTCAGCAATGATTTACCTCCGTCTCTAGGATATAAGTCAAATTAATACAACATACAGAATGAGGAGTTCTCAGGTCCCTCCCTGGTCCCTCCTAGTCCAACTAAGGGCGTGATTCAGTAAGGATCCTTACCAGTGCTGCAAGTATGGCGGTACGGCTGGTACTGCGTACTGGTGCGAAAATGGCAGATGGTACGCAGTACCGCCGGCCCGACCACCTTGCAGCTGCTATGTATGTCAGAGGGGAGGGAGCACAGCGCGTACCTCTCCTGCCCCTCTCCTTCCCAAAGTTCAGTCTCCTGTGTCATGTATCTCAAATCAGGCGCTGGTTCGTGAGCCAATCAGAGCTTGCATACTGGCAGGAGCCGCCGCTGCCAGACCATGAGCTCTGATTGGCTCAGAACCGGCACCTGATTTGAGATACACACCACCACCAGAGATTGGACTGAGGGCAGAAGAGGTGTACACTGTGCTCTCCTCCTCACAGACACAGTGGAAGCAGAGTCAGCCCCGGGCAGCAGCAGCAGCAGTGAGTTGCACTGCTTGGGCATATGTGTATCTGGCACTATTAGTAGTGATGAGCGGGTTCGGTTCCTCGGAATCTGAACCCCCCCGAACTTCACCCATTTTACACGGGTCCGAGGCATACTCGGATACTCCAGTATTGCTCGGTTAACCCGAGCGCGCTCGAACGTCATCATCCCGCTGTCGGATTCTCGCGAGATTCGGATTCTATATAAGGAGCCGCGCGTCGCCGCCATTTTTCACTCGTGCATTGGAAATGATAGTGAGAGGACGTGGCTTGCATCCTCTCACTTTGTTTCAGAACTTTCAGGGGGCTGCAAACATCTTTATTCTGGGGACCAGCAGTATTATAGGAGGAGTACAGTGCAGAGTTTACCTTACCAGTGACCTCCAGTATTATACGTTCTCTGCCTGAAAAACGCTCCATATCTGTGCTCAGTGTGCTGCATATATCTGTGCTCACACTGCTTTATTGTGGGGACTGGGGACCAGCAGTATTATATAGGAGGAGTACAGTGCAGAGTTTTGCTGACAAGTGACCACCAGTATTATACGTTCTCTGCCTGAAAAACGCTCCATATCTGTGCTCAGTGTGCTGCAGATATCTGTGCTCACACTGCTTTATTGTGGGGACTGTGGACCAGCAGTATTATATAGGAGGAGTACAGTGCAGAGTTTTGCTGACCAGTGACCACCGGTATTATACGTTCTCTGCCTGAAAAACGCTCCATATCTGTGCTGCATTGTAGTATATAGTAGGAGTACTGTGCATAATTTTGCTGATCACCAGTATATAATATATAGGAGTATGGTACAGAAGGCCACTGCTTTACCTACCTTTGTGTCGTCAAGTATACTATCCATCCATACCTGTTGTGCATTTCAGTTTTGCACAGTTTGCTGACCACCAGTATATAATATATAGCAGTACGGTACAGAAGGCCACTGCTCTACCTACCTCTGTGTCGTCAAGTATACTATCCATCCATACCTGTGGTGCATTTCAGTTTTGCACAGTTTGCTGACCACCAGTATATACTATATAGCAGTACGGTACAGAAGGCCACTGTTCTACCTACCTCTTTGTCGTCAAGTATACTATCCATCCATACCTGTGGTGCATTTCAGTTTTGTACAGTTTGCTGACCACCAGTATATACTATATAGCAGTACGGTACAGAAGGCCACTGCTCTACCTACCTCTGTGTCGTCAAGTATACTATCCATCCATACCTGTTGTGCATTTCAGTTTTGCACAGTTTGCTGACCACCAGTATATACTATATAGCAGTACGGTACAGTAGGCCACTGCTCTACCTACCTCTGTGTCGTCAAGTATACTATCCATCCATACCTGTGGTGCATTTCAGTTTTGCACAGTTTGCTGACCACCAGTATATAATATATAGCAGTACGGTACAGTAGGCCACTGCTCTACCTACCTCTGTGTCGTCAAGTATACTATCCATCCATACCTGTGGTGCATTTCAGTTTTGCACAGTTTGGTGACCAATAGTATATAATATATAGCAGTACGGTACAGTAGGCCACTGCTCTACCTACCTCTGTGTCGTCAAGTATACTATCCATCCATACCTGTGGTGCATTTCAGTTGTGCGCAGTATATATAGTAGTAGGCCATTGCTATTGATACTTGCATACAATTCTACACATTAAAAAATGGAGAACAAAAATGTGGAGGGTAAAATAGGGAAAGATCAAGATCCACTTCCACCTCGTGCTGAAGCTGCTGCCACTAGTCATGGCCGAGACGATGAAATGCCATCAACGTCGTCTGCCAAGGCCGATGCACAATGTCATAGTAGAGAGCATGTAAATCCAAAACACAAAAGTTCAGTAAAATTACCCAAAAATCAAAATTAAAAGCGTCTGAGGAGAAGCGTAAACTTGCCAATATGCCATTTACGACATGGAGTGGCAAGGAACGGCTAAGGCCCTGGCCTATGTTCATGGATAGTGGTTCAGCTTCACATGAGGATGGAAGCACTCATCCTCTCGCTAGAAAAATTAAAAGACTTAAGCTGGCAAAAGCACAGCAAAGAACTGTGCGTTCTTCTAAATCACAAATCCCCAAGGAGAGTCCAATTGTGTTGGCTGCGATGCCTGACCTTCCCAACACTGGACGGGAAGAGGTGGCGCCTTTCACCATTTGCACGCCCCTGCAAGTGCTGGAAGGAGCACCCGCAGTCCAGTTCCTGATAGTCAAATTGAAGATGTCACTGTTGAAGTACACCAGGATGAGGATATGGGTGTTGCTGGCGCTGAGGAGGAAATTGACAAGGAGGATTCTGATGGTGAGGTGGTTTGTTTAAGTCAGGCACCCGGGGAGACACCTGTTGTCCGTGGGACGAATATGGCCATTGACATGCCTGGTCAAATTACAAAAAAAATCTCCTCTTTGGTGTGGAATTATTTTAACACAAATGCGGACATCAGGTGTCAAGCCGTGTGTTGCCTTTGTCAAGCTGTAATAAGTAGGGGTAAGGACGTTAACCACCTCGGAACATTCTCCCTTATACGTCACCTGCAGCGCATTCATCATAAGTCAGTGACAAGTTCAAAAACTTTGGATTACAGCGGAAGCAGTCCACTGACCACTAAATCCCTTCCTCTTGTAACCAAGCTCCTGCAAACCACACCACCAACTCCCTCAGTGTCAATTTCCTCCTTACACAGGAAAGCCAATAGTCCTGCAGGCCATGTCACTGTCAAGTCTGACGAGTCCTCTCCTGCCTGGGATTCCTCCGATGCATCCTTGAGTGTAACGCTTACCGCTGCTGGCGCTGCTGTTGTTGCTGCTTGGAGTCGATCGTCATCCCAGAGGGGAACTCGGAAGACCACTTGTACTACTTCCAGTAAGCAATTGACTGTCCAACAGTCCTTTGCGAGGAAGATGAAATATCACAGCAGTCATCCTGCTGCAAAGCGGATAACTCAGGCCTTGGCAGCCTGGGCGGTGAGAAACGTGTTTCCGTTATCCACTGTTAATTCACAGGCAACTACAGACTTAATTGAGGTACTGTGTCCCCGGTACCAAATACCATCTAGGTTCCATTTCTCTAGGCAGGCGATACCGAAAATGTACACAGACCTCAGAAAAAGAGTCACCAGTGTCCTAAAAAATGCAGTTGTACCCAATGTCCACTTAACCACGGACATGTGGACAAGTGGAGCAGGGCAGACTCAGGACTATATGACTGTGACAGCCCACTGGGTAGATGTATTGCCTCCCGCAGCAAGAACCGCAGCGGCGGCACCAGTAGCAGCATCTCGCAATTGCCAACTCGTTCCTAGGCAGGCTACGCTTTGTATCACCGCTTTCCAGAGGAGGCACACAGCTGACAACCTATTACGGAAACTGAGGAACATCATTGCAGAATGGCTTACCCCAAATGGACTTTCCTGGGGATTTGTGACATCGGACAACGCCACCAATATTGTGCGTGCATTACATCTGGGCAAATTCCAGCACGTCGCATGTTTTGCACATACATTGAATTTGGTGGTGCAGAATTATTTAAATAACGACAGGGGCGTGCAAGAGATGCTGTCGGTGTCCCAAAGAATTGCGGGCCACTTTCGGCATTCAGCCACCGCGTGCCGAAGACTGGAGCACCAGCAAACAGTCCTGAACCTGCCCTGCCATCATCTGAAGCAAGAGGTGGTAACGAGGTGGAATTCAACCCTCTATATGCTTCAGAGGATGGAGGAGCACCAAAAGGCCATTCAAGCCTATACATCTGCCTACGATATAGGCAAAGGAGAGGGAATGCACCTGACTCAAGCGCAGTGGAGAATGATTTCAACATTGTGCAAGGTTCTGCAACCCTTTGAACTTGCCACACGTGAAGTCAGTTCAGACACTGCCAGCCTGAGTCAGGTCATTCCCCTCATCAGGCTTTTGCAGAAGAAGCTGGAGACATTGAAGGAGGAGCTAAAACAGAGCGATTCCGCTAGGCATGTGGGACTTGTGGATGGAGCCCTTAATTCGCTTAACCAGGATTGTATCTCTCTTTCCGGCAGACACAAGTCTGCAGAGGTGCAAAGACCTGCTGGTGAGAAAATTGTCAAGTCAAGCCCGTCAACAGCTCCTCCTTCACATTCTCCCGCAACTGGGGGTGCGAAGAAAAGGCTAAGAATTCCGAGCCCACCCGCTGGCGGTGATGCAGGGCAGTCTGGAGCGAGTGCTGACATCTGGTCCGGACTGAAGGACCTGCCAACGATTACTGACATGTCGTCTACTGTCACTGCATATGATTCTCTCACCATTGAAAGAATGGTGGAGGATTATATGAGTGACCGCATCCAAGTAGGCACGTCAGACAGACCGTACGTTTACTTGGAAGGAAAAAGAGGCAATTTGGAGGCCCTTGCACAAACTGGCTTTATTTTTCCTAAGTTGCCCACCCTCCAGTGTGTACTCCGAAAGAGTGTTTAGTGCAACCGGTCACATTTGTCAGCAATCGGTGTACGAGGTAACTTCCAGAAAATGTGGAGAAGATGATGTTCATCAAAATGAATTATAATCAATTCCTCCGTGGAGACATTCACCAGCAATTGCCTCCAGAAAGTACACAGGGACCTGAGATGGTGGATTCCAGTGGGGACGAATTAATAATCTGTGAGGAGGGGGATGTACACAGTGAAAGGGGTGAGGAATCGGACGATGAGGAGGAGGATGACATCTTGCCTCTGTAGAGCCAGTTTGTGCAAGGAGAGATTGATTGCTTCTTTTTTGGTCGGGGCCCAAACCAACCAGTCATTTCAGTCACAGTTGTGTGGCAGACCCTGTCGCTGAAATGATGGGTTTGTTAAAGTGTGCATGTCCTGTTTATACAACATAAGGGTGGGTGGGAGGGCCCAAGGACAATTCCATCTTGCACGTCTTTTTTCTTTCATTTTTCTTTGCATCATGTGCTGTTTGGGGACTATTTTTTTGAAGTGCCATCCTGCCTGACACTGCAGTGCCACTCCTAGATGGGGCAGGTGTTTGTGTCGGCCAATTGTGTCGCTTAGCTTAGCCATCCAGCGACCTTGGTGCACCTCTTTTTTTCTTTGCATCATGTGCTGTTTGGGGACTATTTTTTTGAAGTGCCATCCTGTCTGACACTGCAGTGCCACTCCTAGATGGGCCAGGTGTTTGTGTCGGCCACTTGGGTCGCTTAGCTTAGTCACACAGCTACCTCATTGCGCCTCTTTTTTTCTTTGCATCATGTGCTGTTTGGGGACAATTTTTTTGAAGTGCCATGCTGTCTGACACTGCAGTGCCACTCCTAGATGGGCCAGGTGTTTGTGTCGGCCACTTGTGTCGCTTAGCTTAGTCACACAGCTACCTCATTGCGCCTCTTTTTTTCTTTGCATCATGTGCTGTTTGGGGACAATTTTTGTGAAGTGCCATCCTGTCTGACACTGCAGTGCCACTCCTAGATGGGCCAGGAGGTGTTTGTGTCGGCCACTTGGGTCGCTTAGCTTAGTCACATAGCTACCTCATTGCGCCTCTTTTTTTCTTTGCATCGTGTGCTGTTTGGGGACAATTTTTTTGAAGTGCCATCCTGTCTGACACTGCAGGGCCACTCCTAGATGGGTCAGGTGTTTGTGTCGGCCACTTGGGTCGCTTAGCTTAGTCATCCAGCGACCTCGGTGCAAATTTTAGGACTAAAAATAATATTGTGAGGTGTTCAGAATAGACTGAAAATGAGTGGAAATTATGGTTATTGAGGTTAATAATACTATGGGATCAAAATTCTATGATTTAAGCTGTTTTTGAGGGTGTTTTGTAAAAAAAAAACACCCGAATCCGACAAAAAATTTTCAGGGACGTTTTGCCAAAACGCGTCCGAATCCAAAACACGGCATGCTGAACCGAAACCAAAACACAAAACCCGAAAAATGTCCGGTGCACATCACTAACTATTAGGGGCATATATGTATCTAGCACTGCACTACTGGGGGCCTATGTGTATCGGGCACTATTGGGGGGCATATGTGTATCTGGCACTACTGGGTGCATATGTGCATCTGGCAATAATGGGGTCATATGTGTATCTGGCCCCCATATGTGTATCAGCTGCCATTTTAATTGGTCACACCCCGTGTGGAAGGTGGCCACACCCATTTCTGGGGCGAACGTGTCTTCGCACACAATACCAGTAAGAAATTTTTTCTCTTTGCAGCACTGATCCTTACTGCATTTGCCTGATGGTTTGATCCTGCTGACCTGTTTTTCAGAACAGGTATATGAATGCTTCTGCCTGATTGACCGGCTGAGGCGTTCGCAGGGCCGGTGCAAGGTTTCTCGACACCCTAGGCAAAAGCTCAGTCTACTGCCCGCCCTCCCCCCCCCATCCCGCCCCCCCCACACACACACACACACACACACACACCTCTACTTATTTTAGTGAAAATAACTTCTAATAAAGACTTGGGGCTAGATGCAATGACACCTGAGGTCGCTGGAAGTACTTGAATGTTTTTTTAGAGGGGCAATCACTTACAAGGCAAAACTATGCCTTGTAAGTGGCTGCCCCTTTAAAAAGTGTCCGAGATCGGCCGGCATCCTCCACCTCCACCATTACATCTGGGCCGTGAAGTGTGAGGTGTGATCATGTTCTAGAAGCTGTATAGACAGTCTGATCCTGATCTTACTGAAGCAGCAAATAGCAGAAAAAAAACCTTATGATATGACCCCTGTCCCAAAACCATGTAAGGTATAATACTGTACGGGCAGCAGTAAGGATCCCGGCTGCCTGGAACCTGGCAGTTAGAATACCGATGCCAGGATCCCGACACTAGTCTGAAAGGCGACACCGGAATGCAGAAAGGGAACAGCATCCCGGCGCCGGAATCCCGACCAATGGGATCCCGAATGAGGGGACACCGTGGCGCTACAGAGGTTAGCCACATGGGGGGGGGGGTTTGTGGGGGTAGGTTTAGGCTGCATCCCGGGGGTTAGGGTTACGCTGCAGGTAGGAGGGTTAGGGTTAGGCACCCCTCTCGGAGGATTATGGTTAGGCTACAGGGTGGGAGGGTTAGGTTTAGGCAGCGGGTAGGGAGGGTTAGGGGGTGGGGAGAGGGTAGAACACCCTTTACTCACCCCTGTCTGTATTTTTAACTCTAGAATCCCGGCATCGGTATTTCAAACGCGGTGATACCATACGCCAGGTTATCATACTGATCCCTACTGTCTGTTGTTTTACATCATAGATAGGTACTATAACTATTTATTAATAGTACTAGGGGCTGCAAAGCTTGCAATTGTTAATATGGCTCCTCATAGGGCCTCAGAAACTAAGGGGCCCTACACACTAGCCGATCCGCCACCGAGCTGCCCGACGGCGGATACGGCCGACGAGCGACCCGGCGGCAGTGACGGGGGGGGGGGGGGGAGTGAAGTTTCTTCACTCCCCCTGTCACGCGGCTCCATTGAAGTGCAGGCAAATATGGACGAGATCGTCCATATTGGCCTGCATGCACAGCCGACGGGAGACTAGCGATGAACGAGCGCGGGGCCGCGCATCGTTCATCGCTGGAGCCTCCACACTGAAAGATATGAACGATTTCTCGTTCATTTATTAACGAGATCGTTCATATCTTTCAAAAAAATCGGCATGTGTGTAGGGCCTATAAGAGCAATGTGTGCGATGGGGTAATACACAGCTTTCACATATAACATGCACATATACACATACATATCACACACACACATACAACATGCACATATACACACATACATATCACACACACACGTACGTACGTACGTACGTACGTACGTACGTACATATATATATATATATATATATATACACACATACAGCATGCACATATACACTTACATATTCTGCAGCATGACCACTTGTTTCTCTGCTCTAACCAGCTGTGTTAACATGCCAGAGCAGGGAGAAACCAGCAAGGTGCCAGTGACCTGACCTCCGGGATTCGGGCTGCTGATTCACCACAGTTTCAGCTTACCTCAGCTCTACGGCATCTGTGTCCAGTGAAACTGCCCCCCGGCATCCCCATAGTCCGTCACTTCAACTCTCTGATCCGCTGCTGCCTCCCCCGCTCCTCAGTGTCTCTGTACAGAGAAGCTGTGCTCCGGCATCCCTCGAGCCCGTCACTTCCGCACACAGCAGCAGCAGCACGCTCAGCTCTGCTGCCGCCGCCGCTATCACCTCCTCCACTCCTAATTAAACAGAGCAGCCTGGGACAAATCATCTGTAGCTGCGTCCTCCAGATGTAGTTATTTTGACAAAAATGTTATTTTAGCGGGACTCTGGAGCATGCCGCCCTCCAGTGGCAGGCGCCCGTAGGCAGCTGCCTAAAGCTGCCTAGTGGTGGCGCCGGCCCTGGGCGTTCGAGTGAAGGGACAGGGGTGGGGGCGGCAGGTGCTTTGGAAAATGGGGGCATGTCATCTCCATTTACCAAGCTGCCCTACGACAGCAAGGCTGAGAAAGCTCACTCAGCCTGCCGTCGCAGATGAACATCGCGACCAATGGTCGCAATGGTCATCTCAGATGTGATTGCATCGCAAATGCAGGGAGGAGGTGTTATACGTTGTCCTGCATTTGCATTGCTAAGGACTGCAATTGCAAAGCTGCTGCAAACAGCTGAGCAATTGCAATCCTTAGCGAATTAGGCCCTAAGTCTGTGCTGGGAGATATCATCTTTACACATCTCTCTTAAAATACTTCCAGAAGACCTGCTCTAGAATCTGCTTTACACCTTGACACCAACTCCATAGAAGGAGTGACCATACACCAGGGCAGCAGACCCCCTGCTTTACTACACAATGCTTACACTAGGTGCATAGTGCCATGTGGATAATGATTGGCTGGCTACAGATCTTCTTGGGTTGGAGCATTATTTTCTAAATGGAATGTAGCAAATTGTTTAAAGAATATAATTACAAAGTGGCTGTAGTTACAGCAGTGGAAGCTGATTTACTAGCTTAGTGCATGTGCAAACCTGTGCCATCCATTGATTTTACACTGGGTACCACAATCGTCATCCTAAGTATCTGTGTTTGCACCTGCTCTATGCTTGGTGCAAGAGCTACATCAGACTTCCCTACTTCATACGCATAACACAAAATCACCCGTAGCTATTGATACACACCCTCAACTCTCCCATGATGCGCTCACATGTCAGGGTGGTAACGTGCAATCACATTGTCACTGCACAGTTCACTACCTAAAATTCATTTTCACAGAAAGACAGATTCGGTGAAGTTGTGCCAGTTGAGTCAGAATAGGAGTGACGAAAATAAATATGCAAAAATGCCTCAATTCCTATTGGCACATGTGCTGTATGCAAAATCTCACCATTTGTTTAAGAGATCCACACGACTTATCAAGCCAAGCTTATGGGTAATTGCCAGTGTACTCAGTACTTTGTGGTTATTGTGTCCCTTATCCGGGATGTGGCGTATGAACAAGGAGTTACTAGGACCATGCAGAGTCAATTTGTATAGAAAGAGAAGGGCTGGCAAGGATTTTATGGGGATGTTGATAAGATTCATCAGAGATTTGCTAATACATGTTACAAATGGTAATGTCACACTGTCTCCGCAAAAGTGCTTGCAAATGCCATCTGAAAATGGCAGTTGCTTATGAGTTCAAGTTCCGAAAAAGCTTGCTTAATTTAAGGACATGGCAGTTGTCATTGCAGGTATGTGACTTTGCTGTGCAGCCAATGCAGTTGTGTGTTAAGTCATGCATGAGATACTGTATGTGTGATATCTCTAGCACCAACACATTGTAATACAATAAATCTTGCTGATCCATAAATAACACAAAAAGTTAAGAGAAAAAGGCTCATTTCTTATTTCTTAATAGTCTGGTTGATACAGGTCAATGGGCCACTAACAGGGAGTAATTATGTTCTGCTTTCCAGAAGTATGTCTAGATGTGTTGAGAGGCAGGTATTGGAAGATGCACACAGTGTTAAACGTGACTTCATATTACCGGCCAATGCCCTGACAAATTAGGAAACAAACTTTTATACTAATTTACTATTTAAATTATTTATTATTAATATTATTATTATTATTATTATTATTGAGGGGACATATAGTAAGAAAGGACTTTCTTTATTATGTGATATGAGTGTGACAGATTTCATTATAGTGCTTTGGGGGTTATTCAGTTTGGATTGCTCCCTTGATCCCCTGTGCAGTTTCCCAATAATCGGGAAACTGTGCATGTGCAGAACCCACTCTGTGCATGTGCCGAATGGGTCCTGCAATGCGATCGCCTCTGCCTAATTCATAGGCAGAGGCATTTGTGGGGAGGTACAGGGGCAATTGGCATTGCTGAAAATGGGGACGTGTTGCCCCCTTGTACGGGAGTGGAGAGGCCAAGGACTGCATCGCATACGCAGTTTCCTTGGCCTCGTAAGCTGCCAGGCAAAGGGTAGTCCAATGGTCCCGATGTTCATCCCGGACTGCGAGCAGCTTTGCAATTACAATCCATTGTCAATGAGGGCCTTAGGGTGCACTTGAAAATGCAATTCTCCACAGAGAGTGCAATATGATAGCCTGATTGTGCGTGTAATGCAGTTGCAATGGTTTGCGCTTTCAGCACTGATAAGTCCCCTGCAAAAACCCTAAGTCATCTGTGAGACAGCACAGCTGCCAGGCTTCCACTATCATCAGCATATGCAACAATACCATCCTTGATGCAGGAGATACACCTGAAATTGGATGGATATTGCAACTCTATGTATTTATTACCAGTCATTTATACAGCAAACACATCACTCTGTAGAGAATATACGCTATTCACATCAGTCCCTGCTAACTTAACAGTATTTCTCTATCGTCCTAGTGGATGCTGGGGTTCCTGAAAGGACCATGGGGAATAGCGGCTCCGCAGGAGACAGGGCACAAAAAGTAAAGCTTTAGGATCAGGTGGTGTGCACTGGCTCCTCCCCCTATGACCCTCCTCCAAGCCTCAGTTAGATTTTTGTGCCCGGCCGAGAAGGGTGCAATCTAGGTGGCTCTCCTAAAGAGCTGCTTAGGAAAGTTTAGCTTAGGTTTTTTATTTTACAGTGAGTCCTGCTGGCAACAGGATCACTGCAACGAGGGACTTAGGGGAGAAGAAGTGAACTCACCTGCGTGCAGGATGGATTGGCTTCTTGGCTACTGGACATCAGCTCCAGAGGGACGATCACAGGTACAGCCTGGATGGTCACCGGAGCCTTGCCGCCGGCCCCCTTGCAGATGCTGAAGTAAGAAGAGGTCCAGAATCGGCGGCAGAAGACTCCTCAGTCTTCTTAAGGTAGCGCACAGCACTGCAGCTGTGCGCCATTTTCCTCTCAGCACACTTCACACGGCAGTCACTGAGGGTGCAGGGCGCTGGGAGGGGGGCGCCCTGGGAGGCAAATGAATACCTATTTTGGCTAAAAATACCTCACATATAGCCTCCGGAGGCTATATGGAGATATTTAACCCCTGCCAGAATCCGTTAAGAGCGGGAGACGAGGCCGCCGAAAAAAGGGGCGGGGCCTATCTCCTCAGCACACAGCGCCATTTTCCCTCACAGAAAGGCTGGAGGGAAGGCTCCCAGGCTCTCCCCTGCACTGCACTACAGAAACAGGGTTAAAACAGAGAGGGGGGGCACTAATTTGGCGTTAGAAATATATAAAAAAGATGCTATAAGGGAAAACACTTATATAAGGTTGTCCCTATATAATTATAGCGTTTTTGGTGTGTGCTGGCAAACTCTCCCTCTGTCTCTCCAAAGGGCTAGTAGGTCCTGTCCTCTATCAGAGCATTCCCTGTGTGTGTGCTGTGTGTCGGTACGTGTGTGTCGACATGTATGAGGACGATGTTGGTGAGGAGGCGGAGCAATTGCCTGTAATGGTGATGTCACTCTCTAGGGAGTCGACACCGGAATGGATGGCTTATTTAGGGAATTACGTGATAATGTCAACACGCGCCAAGGTCGGTTGACGACATGAGACGGCCGACAAACAATTAGTACCGGTCCAGACGTCTCAAAAACACCGTCAGGGGTTTTAAAACGCCCGTTTACTTTAGTCGGTCGACACAGACACAGACAGGGACACTGAATCCAGTGTCGACGGTGAATAAACAAACGTATTCCTTATTAGGGCCACACGTTAAGGGCAATGAAGGAGGTGTTACATATTTCTGATACTACAAGTACCACAAAAGAGGGTATTATGTGGGATGTGAAAAAACTACCGTAGTTTTTCCTGAATCAGATAAATTAAATGAAGTGTGTGATGATGCGTGGGTTCCCCCCGATAGAAAATATGGGCGGTATACCCTTTCCCGCCAGAAGTTAGGGCGCGTTGGGAAACACCCCTTAGGGTGGATAAGGCGCTCACACGCTTATCAGAACAAGTGGCGGTACCGTCTATAGATAGGGCCGTCCTCAAGGAGCCAGCTGACAGGAGGCTGGAAAAATATCATAAAAAGTATATACACACATACTGGTGTTATACTGCGACCAGCGATCGCCTCAGCCTGGATGTGCAGAGCTGGGGTGGCTTGGTCGGATTCCCTGACTAAAAATATTGATACCCTTGACAGGGACAGTATTTTATTGACTATAGAGCATTTAAAGGATGTATTTCTATATATGCAAGATGCACAGAGGAATATTTGCACTCTGGCATCAAGAGTAAGTGCGATGTCCATATCTGCCAGAAGATGTTTATGGACACGACAGTGGTCAGGTGATGCAGATTCCAAACGGCACAAAGGTGTATTGCCGTATAAAGGAAGAGGAGTTATTTGGGGTCGGTCCATCGGACCTGGTGGCCACGGCAACTGCTGGAAAATCCACCGTTTTTACCCTAAGTCACATCTCTGCAGAAAAAGACACCGTCTTTTCAGCTTCAGTCCTTTCGTCCCTATAAGAGTCATATCTGCCCAGGGATAGAGGAAAGGGAAGAAGACTGCAGCAGGCAGCCCATTCCCAGGAACAGAAGCGTTCCACCGCTTCTGACAAGCTCTCAGCATGACGCTGAGACCGTACAGGACCCCTGGATCCTACAAGTAGTATCCCAGGGGTACAGATTGGAATGTCGAGACGTTTCCCCTGCGCAGGCTCCTGAAGTCTGCTTTACCAAGGTCTCCCTCCGACAAGGAGGCAGTATGGGAAAAAATTCACGAGCTGTATTCCCAGCAGGTGATAATTAAATTACCACTCCTACAACAAGAAAAGGGGTATTATTCCACACTATATTGTGGTACTGAAGCCAGAAGGCTAGGTGAGACCTATTCTAAATCTAAAAAAATTTGAACACTTACAAAGGTTCAAATCAAGATGGAGTCACTCAGAGCAGTGATAACGAACCGGGAAGAAGGGGACTATCTGGTGTCCCGAGACATCAGGGATGCTTACCTCCATGTCCCAAATTTGCTCTTATCACTAAGGGTACCTCAGGTTCGTGGTACAGAACTGTCACTATCAGTTTCAGACGCTGCCGTTTGGATTGTCTACGGCACCCCGGGTCTTTACCAAGGTAATGGCCGAAATGATGGTTCTTCTTCGAAGAAAAGGCGTCTTAATTATCCCTTACTTGGACGATCTCCTGATAAGGGCATAGTCCAGGGAACAGTTGGAGGCCGGAGTAGCACTATCTCGGATACTGTTACAACAGCACGGGTGGATTCTAAATATTCCAAAATCGCAGCTGATCCCGACAACAAGTCTCCTGTGCTTAGGGATGATTCTGGACACAGTCCAGAAAAAGGTGTTTCTCCCGGAAGAGAAAGCCAGGGAGTTATCCGAGCTAGTCAGGAACCTCCTAAAATCAGTGCATCATTGCACAAGGGCCATGGTAAAAAAATGGTGACTTCCTTCGAAGCAATTCCAGTCGGCAGATTTCATGCAAGAACTTTTCAGTGGGATCTGCTGGACAAATGGTCCGGATCGCATCTTCAGATGCATCAGCGGATAACCCTATATCCAAGGACAAGGGTGTCTCTCCTGTGGTGGTTACAGAGTGCTCATCTTCTAGAGGGCCGCAGATTCGGCATTCAGTTTTGGATGTTGGTGACCACGGAGGCCAGCCCGAGAGGCTGGGGAGCAGTCACACAAGGAAAAAATTTCCAGGGAGTGTGATCAAGTCTGGAGATTTTTCTCCACATAAATATAGCTAAGGGTAAAATTATAATGCTCTAAGCTTAGCAAGACCTCTGCTTCAAGGTCAGCCGGTATTGATCCAGTGGGATAAAACATCACGGCAGTCGCCCACGTAAATAGACAGGGCGGCACAAGAAGCAGGAGGGCAGTGGCAAAAACTGCAAGGACTTTTCGCTGGGCGGAAAATCATGTGATAGCACTGTCAGCAGTGTTTCATTCCGGGAATGGAAACTGGGAAGCAGACTTCCTCAGTAGGCACGACCTCCACCCGGCAGAGTGGGAACTTCATGGGGAAGTTTTCCACATAATTGTAAACCGTTGGGAATTACCAAAGGTGGACATGATGGCGTCCCGTCTGAACAAAAAACGGGACAGGTATTGCGCCAGGTTAAGAGACCCTCAGGCAATAGCTGTGGACGTTCTGGTAACACCGTGGGTGTACCAGTCGGTGTATGTGTTCCATCCTCTGCTTTTCATACCTAAGGTACTGAGAATTATAAGACGTAGAGGAGTAAGAACTATACTCATGGCTCCGGATTGGCCAAGAAGGACTTGGTACCCGGAACTTCAAGAGATGCTCACAGAGGACTTATGGCCTCTGCCGCTAAGAAGGGACTTGTTTCAGCAAGTACCATGTCTGTTCCAAGACTTACCGCAGCTGCGTTTGACGGCATGGCGGTGGAACGCCGGATCCTAAGGGAAAAGGCATTCAGGAAGAGGTCATTCCTACCCTGGTCAAAGCCAGAAAGGAGGTGACCGCACAACATTATCACCACATGTGGCGAAAATATGTTGCGTGGTGTGAGGCCAGGAAGGCCCCACGAAGAAATTTCAACTCGGTCGATTCCTGCATTTCTTGCAAACAGGAGTGTCTATGGGCCTCAAATTGGGGTCCATTAAGGTTCAAATTTCGGCCCTGTCGATTTTTCTTCCAGAAAGAATTGGCTTCAGTTCCTGAAGTCCAGAAGTTTGTCAAGGGAGTATTGCATATACAACCCCCTTTTGTGCCTCCAGTGGCACTGTGGGATCTCAACGTAGTTCTGGGATTCCTCAAAACACATTGGTTTAAAACCAGTCAAATCTGTGGATTTGAAGCATCTCACATGAAAAGTGAACATGCTCTTGGACCTGGCCTGGACCAGGCGAGTGTCAAATTGGTGGGTTTTTTTCTCAAAAAAGCCCATATCTGTTTGTCCATTCGGACAGGGCAGAGCTGCGGACTCGTCCCCAGTTCTCTCCCTAAGGTGGTGTCAGTGTTTCACCTGAACCAGCTTATTGGGGTGTCTTGCGCCTACTAGGGACTTGGAGGACTCCAAGTTGCTAGATGTGGTCAGGGCCCTGAAAATATAGGTTCCAGGACGGCTGGAGTCAGGAAAACTGACTTGCTGTTATCCTGTATGCACCCAACAAACTGGGTGCTCTTGCTTTTAAGCAGACTTTTGCTAGTTGGATGTGTAATACAATTCAGCTTGCACATTCTGTGGCAGGCCTGCCACAGCCAAAATATGTAAATGCCCATTCCACAAGGAAGGTGGGCTCATCTTGGGCGGCTGCCCGAGGGGTCTCGGCTTTACAACTTTGCCGAGCGGCTATTTAGTCAGGGGCAAACACGTTTGTAAAATCCTACAAATTTGATACCCTGGCTAAGGAGGACCTGGAGTTCTCTCATTCGTTGCTGCAGAGTCATCCGCACTCTCCCGCCCGTTTGGGAGCTTTGGTATAATCCCCATGGTCCTTTCAGGAACCCCAGCATCCACTAGGACGATAGAGAAAATAAGAATTTACTTACCGATAATTCTATTTCTCGGAGTCCGTAGTGGATGCTGGGCGCCCATCCCAAGTGCGGATTATCTGCATTACTTGTACATAGTTACAAAAATCGGGTTATTATTGTTGTGAGCCATCCTTTCAGAGGCTCCGCTGTTATCATACTGTTAACTGGGTTCAGATCACAGGTTGTACAGTGTGATTGGTGTGGCTGGTATGAGTCTTACCCGGGATTCATAAATCCTTCCTTATTGTGTACGCTCGTCCGGGCACAGTACCTAACTGAGGCTTGGAGGAGGGTCATAGGGGGAGGAGCCAGTGCACACCACCTGATCCTAAAGCTTTACTTTTTGTGCCCTGTCTCCTGCGGAGCCGCTATTCCCCATGGTCCTTTCAGGAACCCCAGCATCCACTACGGACTCCGAGAAATAGAATTATCGGTAAGTAAATTCTTATTATTCTTTTATTGTGGAAGGTAACTTGAGCACTCAGAGGGAAACCCAAGCAAGCATGTGGAGAACATACAAACTCAAAACAGTTAGTGCTGCGGTGGGAATCAAACCCAAGTCCTCATACTGTGAGGCAGTAATAATAACCATTACAACATCAGTGATGCCCATATGGTTATTAAACATGGCTGTATCTCCCTTGATGCAAGGTGAGAACCTCTTTGCAGAAGACACAATCCTTGGTGTGGTAGCAGTGCTGTGAGGCAGTAATGCTAACCATTATACCATCAGTGCTGCCCCTGTATGTGACCACAACAAATGTATTCTACATGCAAATGTCCCATTGCCAACCAGTAACAATGCCCATCCAGTCACAAGTAGAAAGTGACTCAAATTCATACAACATGGAATCGCTCATATTTTAAGATGCATATGCAGCCAGCGAGCCCATCTCAATACATTGTCTTGTATACAAACTAATTTTCCTTGGCTAATGCAGCTAACTTGCTCCATAAACCTACTGTAAGAGCCCTACTGTAAGTCAAGCACATGGCAGGTCTAAATTGATCTACAGTATACTGTGGTTCAGCGGGTTTGTCCTTCTATGCTGTTCTTTTCTATGATACTTACTTTGGTTGCTTCAATATAATTAATTAAACCCATAATACTGTATATATGGGTTGGGGCTGGGAGACCCACGCACATGACCGGATTCCATATATACTAATAATTGTATTGTTAGATTCTTTGATATGTACCTATTATAAGGTGATGTTCTAAAAGGCCTGATCAATGTATGTGGGCCTGTGCTCATGTATCATATTATTGTGTGTGGTTTGTTGTGATCCATTGCTGTTCACAGTTACATTTACTAAAATCAATGTGAGCTCACCCTTGTTAACATAGGGTTCCCACCCACTTAGGTTTTATTCCAGTCAGTTAAGAGAGCAGAAATATATTTCCATAGTCTGGAGGTTTAACAATCTAGGACAGGCAGTGTCCAGAATTTAGCCTGGCCCTCCTGGCTTTGTACGTCCTCCTTACCATCCTGTTTCCAAGTTCCTACTCACTATCTCACTTCCTCCTCCTCGCACTGCCTCCTTCTACTTTTCTTAGCCTTTGCCACCTACTGCCCATACCGCCACTTCCTACTTTCCATGCTGCCACCTCCTCCTCCTTCTTGTGCTATCGCCTTTTCCTCCCCATGCTGCCTCCTTATCCTCTCTGTGTGTAGTAAAACATAATGCACAGTTGAGAGTTGGCTGGAGTAGGGTGTTAGTACTGGCCACTGGGAATTTCGTAGCTAGGCTGGCAGAGGTATCTACAGCACAAGCATGATACATTGGATTTATTGACAGCAGTCTCCAGTGACCAGATTACTGAATACTGTTCTGTTCTTGACCACTGTGTGCTCCCACCTCCTGACAGCATGTCACTCAAGAATGGCAGAGCAACAAGAGAGGGAGAAGTGTCTGCTTATGAAACGTTATTGGAGGAAACAGGACAGAAGTGTGAGGCTCTGACTGTCTTTCTAGGAAATAAAGTGTGGCTACATATTTATTTTATACAGTACATAGGATCTTGATGGGACTTTGATACCATATAAAAAGACTTGAGTGGACCCTGTATGATATATGCTAATACATGAGAGGGCTCTGTCTGACATACATTTGGACCAAGGGCTTAGCTACTATAGGTTCAGGGAGTGCCCAGTGATATACATTTATCACCATTGGATGGTACATGGGAGCCCTTACAAACTCTTTCTTTATGGTTTGTAATATATCTGTGCATGCCTCTGGACCTGCTCATTGTAAAATGGTATAACATGAACTGAAGGGCATATAATGTCACATAATATGAACTGGGGGGACCTTAATGTGACATAATGTAGACTGGGAACACTATGGGGGTTATTCTGAGTTGATCGCACATAGCAACTTTTTGCTGCTCGTGCGATCAACTAGATGCAGCCTATGGGGGAGTGTATTTTAGCATAGCAGGGCTGCGATCGCTTGTGCAGCCCTGCTATGCTAACAAAGTTTTGTGCAGAACAAGACTAGCCCTGCAGTTACTTACCCTGTGCGATGGATCCAGCGATGAAGGTCCGAGAATTGACATTAGACAGCCGCCCTCCAAACGCATGGACACGCCTGCGTTTGGATCTCCATGCCTGGTAAACAGTGAGAATCTGTCCCGGAACGCCTCCCCTCTGTCAACCTTTCTTCTCTCTTCTGGTCATTGCCCGGCGACAGCTGTCGCTGGGCAATGACGCGCATGTGCATTGTGGGTGCCGCGCATGCGCAGTTCCGACCTGTTCACACCGCAGCGAAGAACCACTGTGTGCAAATGGGTTGGAATGACCCCCCATGTCATAATGTGAATTGGGGGTACTATGTTGCATAATGTGTACCGGCAACCCTACAATGCGACATAACCTGAGCTAGGGAACTACTATGGGGCATAACATTAAGGCACTATTATAGTTCAGGAAATGAACTAGGGCACTATTATGGGGCAGCAAATATACGACTGCTGCAGATAGGTGTCTCTCTAGAACCACTGGGTGCCTTAAAATTTTTGCTATGGGGCCCACAAAGTTTTGTGGGCCCCATAGCATGAGGAGATATAATGCCAAATAAAAGGGGCATGAAGGCACTGAAGAAGATGGCATAGGCAGGAGCATGTGGAATGATCTGATGATAAAGGGACATCGGAGCAGCTACAGTACAGTACCTCTACACTGAATTGGATACTTTATTATTAGGATGCCAAGATGCCTCCACTAATGAATACTATAGCTCCATAATGCCACAAAAGACAGTTTACTGTATATAGATAATATTTACATAAGATTATGCATCAGGCATGTATTTTATATAGGTATAATTTACAAAAGATGATACATCTAATAGCGGTGATTGTGCACTGTATTTATATTATTTAAAGTCAACAACTAACACAACATGCCGGTTTCCAAGCACAATCTTTAAAGTTTATTTTGCTGTTTTTGTATATTGTGATTGCTAAATAGTCTGTGTTTTATTAAAGTCACTCACAAATCAGTACATTCAGATATTTTAAGAAATCAAATCCCTTAATGATTTGACTCAAAGGAAAGGACATAGCTGTGAAAAAGGCAGCTTGAAAGGGACCTGTAATGATTCATATCTGAACTTTCTGAAAAGTTAGCTGTGCCACCAACATAGCTGCAATTGACTGTAATCTGTTTGCCCAAGGGTGGTCCATCCGGAGAGATTATATTGCACATCCGATCCCACAATGAAATTCCTAGCTTGCTGATAGTTCTGTGTTATGAAAGTGTTAGCTCCTGTTACTCTCCTTGGACAACAAAAGAAGGACTGGACTGAGTGAGCTGATTTGAACAGGCATCACCTTCCACAGACAATGAATGTGTGCAACTCAAAGACAGACCATGGAAACTTTTCTGTTTTATCACCAAGCACATGTCTGCATCTTGCATGCTCCAGACATTTAAGAGGAGGTCTGTTTCAAGAATGTAGATAAAATCAATAAAGATCCTTTTCTGGGGTTAAAAGAGGACATATTTGTATTTCTTGCAATTAACCAAGAGAACCAAAGCTCAAATTTAATTTTGATCTGTTCAGTCTGTAAACTGAAATTGGTGTCTTTTGCTCTTTTTTTCTATGCACTTTTTATATTGCAATAATTGACTATACAAATTAAAGGAATAGTCAAACACTGTGGACGGTACATTATTCTATTCCATTGTTGATTTTCTGCCATTTGTTTTCAAAATATATTGTAACATTTTGGGAATATCATCTGATTTGTCCTTTGTCCATTACATGGTGGTGACCGCGTGAGTAATCATGCTTCAAGGTGCAATCTGCGTCTTGGAAATCATCCAAACACATAACAGAAGATGGATTGGATTATTGCAATAGTCTCCTTACTGGCCCTCCCCTAAACACCTACAATCTATTTTGAATGCAGTGAATGGACTGATCTTCCTCGCAAAATGTTTGCTACTTCTTCATCACTCTGTCACCCTTACATTAGTTGCCTCTATTTTCTGATTTCAGTATCAAAGACTTCTGTTTCCAAAATAAGGTAATCATTAAAATTCACCAAGATATAGTCTCAAAATACTTCCCAGCTAGACCCCTTCTATCTGCGTAAGATCTGTAGCTTTTATCTACACTCATTACTTTCTCCCATTCATGTTTTTTGGGACTGCACACATTCTTTGTAATTTCCTCCCTCGCACAGCATAACCTTCACTTAGGGGTCTATTCAATTTGTACCGGTATTTCCGACAGTCGGAAATACTGGCACTTTCCGACAGGAGTAGGTTGAATTTGCATTAGACCTATTCAAAGCAAGTGCCGTTTTTCCGACTGTCGAAAAAAACGGCACTTGTCGAAAACCACGTGGATCGGTGAGGTTCGGCTGCTTCCAACAGTTTAAGGGTAATGCAGATTTGACTTGTTAACAAGTTGAATCTGCATTGTCGGAATGCTGGCCGCTTTAATACTGAACTGTCGGATCCCCTCCGTCGGAGAGGATCCGACATGAATTGAATATACCCCTTAGCCTCCAGACCTTTACGTGTTCCAAGCAAATACACCTCTTCGGGTAAGCAAATAAAATGACTGAACCACCCAAATAACCTCCATAATCTATTTTACCTAATTGACTCCCCTCCATACAGTCAACACATAACTTCACATATGTTCGCCTTCTTCATTTGCACAACCCACTGACCCCAGGCCAACATTGTAGTGCGACTGGATCACATACCCCAAATTCCTATTGCTTATAGATTCTAAATTTGCAAGCAGGACCCACTTACCTCTTTGACTGTTATATCCCCAGTCTCATTTTTTTTACTGACTTGTTTATTGACCAGTTGCAAAGTTTATTGTCTTATTGTGTACTAGCTGTTCACGGTTGTAAATATAAATGAGTGTTAAAAAATTTGGTAGATCTATAGAGATGTAAATTTGAGACTTCTTAATGTAAGTAAATATTAATCCATGGGGGGTCATTCCGAGTTGTTCGCTCGCAAGCGGATTTTAGCAGATTTGCTCATGCTAAGCCGCCGCCTACTGGGAGTGAATCTTAGCATATTAAAATTGCGAACGATGTATTCGCAATATTGCGATTACACACCTCGTAGCAGTTTCTGAGTAGCTCCAGACTTACTCGGCATCTGCGATCAGTTCAGTGCTTGTCGTTCCTGGTTTGACGTCACAAACACACCCAGCGTTCGGCCAGACACTCCTCCGTTTCTCCGGCCACTCCTGCGTTTTTTCCGGAAACGGTAGCGTTTTTTCCCACACGCCCATAAAACGGCCTGTTTCCGCCCAGTAACACCCATTTCCTGTCAATCACATTACGATCGCCAGAACGATGAAAAAGCCGTGAGTAAAATTCCTAAGTGCATAGCAAATTTACTTAGCGCAGTCGCAGTGCGGACATTGCGCATGCGCATTAAGCGGAAAATCGCTGCGATGCGAAGATTTTTACCGAGCGAACAACTCGGAATGACCCCCATGGTTATTGGTGTGACACGAGGAGTACCCGTAGCAGATACGGTAAAAAGTAACAGGACCATTTTGTAGTTTATACAGTAAAATTCTACACACCTTGGAGGTGCAATCCAAATTTTGATCCGATTGTTCAGTTGGGCATTATCGTTCACGCAACGCAAGCCACACATCGGTAATGATGTCATTATGTCAACCCCCTTTTCATCCCCTTAGGAGAGGTTTATTAAAATTACATTTACGTAGTTTTCCTATTTCCCACATGCAGAATACTATGTTAAATTAAATTTTCTTTACATTTTGGGACTTTAGAGAATTAGTGATGAGTCAGTGAATGAGTGAGTGAGTGAGTGAGTGAGTGAGTGAGTGAGTGAGTGAGTCCTTTTGCATTTTTGTAGTTTATTAAATTCTACACACTAGAGGTGCAATCCAAATGTTGATCCGATTGTCTGTTTGGGTGTTATCGTTCACACAACACAAGCCACAAATCGGTAATGACGTCATTATGTCAAACCCCTTTTTATCCCCTTAGGGGAGGTTTATTAAAATTCAAATGACGTAGTTTTCTATTTCCCACCTGAAGAATATGTAAAATTTCAGCTTCCTAACATATTGGGAAGTAAGAGAATTAGTGATGAGTCAGCCAGCGAGTGAGTGAGTGAGGGCTTTCGCATTTATATATCTAGATTAAAAACCACACACCCATGAGGAAGGCCAATTCATTGGGAAAGGGAATATTCCTGTAATGATTTAACTCTTCCATACTGATTTTAACCTTGAAGCCAGTGGCCTATCTACAGTAGGTACATGGTGTGTGGTGCACATGAGCCCCTCTACCCATGTTGAACACTCAACTCTTTGGAGTCCCATGATAGTGGCACTGTACAAATCTGTGAGAATTGTCCCAGTGATTTGTGCATGTGCAGTAGAAAAAAACATTAGGAACATGTGGCATGTATAGTGGACTCAAGGCTGCCTACACCAAGTCTACACATTGGCCCACTCCTTCCTTATTACACACCCTGCAGTCTGTGTAACCTCAGGAAAACCAAACAAAGGGAGAGAATGCCCTTGGCTGTAATCCATATAGTAGGTGTAACAGACAGGTGTAATACAAGTAGAATCATTAGAGTATGTATTACAAGCAAACTAAGAAATTGACTAATCACACTGTAAATTAGAAATGAAACCACTCAAATACTGATTTGACTTGATTGGTCTGATTGGTTTGGACTGTGGGTAGACTGATAGGTTATTGCTTCCTACATTGAAACAAAATGCTATCAAAGCCCTATAAATAAACGTAGAACTTATATCAGAAACAATATTCTCTGGAATATCATGTCATTTGACTATGTGCTGGATAAAAAGTAAAACAAAGTTTTAGCAGAGGTAATCCAGTGGGAAGGACAAAATATTTTGACTAACTCTTCCCATATTATTTTATGGGAGTGCCCAGTGCAGTCAGGACTTTTCCCAACTGGCTTCAGTCCTTTCTCCTCAGAGCAAAGGCAGGCCTTGGAAACTGTCCTCAAATATTCTAATGGTGTAACTATATCACCCATTTATTGTAAAATGTTACCTACATTACCTACAGCTATGGCACTTTTGTTTGTTTTTTAATCTTTATTTTGAATTTTACAGCTGAATACAAAATTAAGTATGACATTACAAGAAAATAACATAGGGCCTAATTGAGACCTGATCAGATATAACATGTGCAGAGAGAGTTAGATTTGGGTGGGGTGTGTTCAAACTGAAATCTAAATTGCAGTGTAAAAATAAAGCAGTCAGTATTTACCCTGCACAGAAAAAATATAACCCACCCAAATCTAAATCTCTCTGCACATGTTATATCTGCCCCACCTGCAGTGCACATGGTTTTGCCCACTAGCTAACAAATTTGCTGCTGCGATCAGGTCTGAATTAGACCCCTATTGTTAGCATGTACTGTAGAAATACAGTACTTGCTTTTGATTACTTGCAAAATATTTTTGCTTTGGGGATTGTTAAACACTATAACACTCAGGCCTACTCAGAGTTTAATGTTTACTAAAGTTCATCAGATATAAATTACTTCACAAAATGTTTCCAAATTATCTATTTAAGATTATCTTGAAATAAAACTCTGGTAATGTATGGGAGCAAACGGTTGTGAAATGGAGAAAAACAATTTGCTCAAACAAACTGGGTAAATCAAACTGATTTAACTAGAGATGTGCAAGTTTGGCTTTTTAAAATCCAAATCGACCCGAATTTAGGGGGTAATTCAGAGTTGATCGCAGCAGGATTTTTTTTAGCAGTTGGGCAAAACCATGTGCACTGCAGGGGAGGCAGATATAACATGTGCAGATAGAGTTAGATTTGGGTGGGTTATTTTATTTCTGTGCAGGGTAAATACTGGCTGCTTTATTTTTACACTGCAAATTAGATTGCAGTTTGAACACACCACACCCAAATCTAACTCTCTCTGCACATGTTATATCTGCCTCCCCTGCAGTGCACATGGTTTTGCCCAACTGCTAAAAAAAAATCCTGCTGCGATCAACTTGGAATTACCCCCTTAGGTGCTCCAAGTAGGGTGGCCATCAAACGTCTTGGGTTCTAAATCATTCATGGTTTATAGCCTATATTGAAAACTCTTACCATCAATGATGGAGAACCAACTGTATACACACCATCAATAGTATTTATTGGGCAGATGGTGATATCTTCATTTAAAAAATAAATAAATAATGTGCAGTACAGTTTACAGAGTCAGACTGACTCAGACTGTCAGTCCGTCGACTGATGAGTGCCAGGATTTATGGAGCAGGTGCTGTCCTGCTTCACTGACTGGCTAAGCAGCTTGAGCTCAGCTGTCAATACAGTCCAGCCCCGCCCCCGGCCTCCGACTCACTCGAGACCCATCAGCTGCTGATTTCAATAATAGTCAGTGTGACCGTCTCTGTGTGGTGTGGCTTTATACTGGTCTGTGAATAGAATTTTATTTCTAATCTCTAGTCTAGAGTAGAACTCAGCAGCCCCAACCACTGTTCCTATCGTCATAGAAGTTCATAGACAGGCAAGGCGGCTAACATCACACACATGACATTAGTGTTTACTATTTACACTGATATACAGTAATGCAACACTGTCACTAAGACACTAACTAAAAATTCTTATGACTTGTCCAGCCAAGCCTATTCTGTGCGTGTGTGGGTATTCGAATGCTAAAGCCATAGATGGTATACTGTTGCATACTTTATAACTATTGATGGTGCCTACTGATAACTCCATTGATAGCAACCATCAATAGGGAGGGTGCTGATGGTCATCTCTAGCTTCTAGTCAAGCAGAGTCTTAGGATTCCAAGTCGACAAGTCCCAATTCTGGATCTTCCTATAGTATTGTATCTTGGATTTTAAATCCGAATTTGGTATTTTGGATTGCCTTTCAGAAAATGTTCAGGTGCCATTTTGGTGGACAAAATTAACTGGAAATGAATGTTATTGGCATTAATAATACCATCGGAACAAAAACAGGCCCAAATTACATGATTTTATATGTTTTTAAAAATCCAAAACCAAATCTGAATTGTAACCAAAACATTTGAGGGTGGTTTTGCTGAAAAACGAAACCAAAACACCAGGGCCACACACATCTCAAAGATTTAACCAGTTTGTCTGAATTACTATTTTTGTGGGCTTTTCAATGTGTTTCCAAAATGATCAATGATCAATAAGGACATCTTCATTTTACAAGCAGTTTTAACACACTAATGGCAACCTGCCTATTGTAAATAGACCGTAACACAGAGCTGAGTGCTGGTAATTAACTACTACTAATTGCTATTTGCACTCTGATTAAAATTTGTATTTAGGCTGCAATAAACTATAGAGCTACCCAGACATGCTAAATAAATCCTTTTTTATCAAGCTCTACTGTAGGTCTATATGCTAAAATTGATGTGCAGTATTCTGATTTTTATAAATACGCTTAGTGAACATACAAAAAGCATTTTACATAAAGTTGCAACTAAAGAGCATTGATCCGATAGAACCAAAGTCAAAGAGAATAAAGCATTCTTTAAAAAAAAAAAGGTGGGCTGGTTGTTATTTAAATCAATTATTTTTATTATTTAATTAAGGAAAGTCTCCTTTAAATTTAGTAAGTAGCTGGAAAATTGCTCTTTGAACATATTTTGCATCAGCTTCTCAAATGTACATGCTTGCATTGCTAAAGAATGAAAATTGCAATCTCAAGTGTCATAAACTGTGTACATTGGAATGCCTATGCAAATATTATGGAGATATGTAAATCATATTCAATTTACATTATTTACATTTCACTTCTGATACAGAGTTTTGCCAATAAAAATATGGTTTACATTCTTGCTGTGGACTGCTTTCCAGAGGAATGTGCGTGCTATCAGAAGTGTCTAAGTGTCTTTTTACTAAAACTGAAGTAAGTTTCCACTGACATTCTATAACTACTACATACAAAAGCTTCTATCAATTATCAATATATATATATATATATATATATATATATATCGTCCTTAATATGGGCGGCACTCAGAGACTTTAAAGGCAATAGCTTTAGTGAAATAAAGCCCCGCTTTTTTCACTTTTTTTCACTAAAGCTATTGCCTTTAACGTCTCTGAGTGCTGCCCATATTAAGGACAATATACATGGATGAAAATCTGAGAGAAGGGAACCGGAGCAAGCTAAACTTTTTGCAGTGATATATATATATATATATATATATATATTAGGGATGAGAGGGTTCGGTTCCCTGAGAACCGAACCCTACCGAATATCACGTCTCGAGCCCGGATCCGAGTTTGATTCGAGACTTCCCGCCAGACTCAGAAACCAGAATGAGGCAGTCCAGTGGTGGTGTCTTGTGCTGCATCATTCCAGTCACAGTGGTGGTGTCCTGTGCTGTCAGAAGTCCAGTTCTGCTGTATAAGTCCAGTCCAGTGCAGTGGTGCTGTCTTGTGCTGCATCAGTCCAGTGGGGGTGTCCTGTGCTGCCATAAGTCCAGTGGTGGTGTCCTGTGCTGCCATAAGTCCAGTGGTGCTGCTATATATGTCCAGTCCAGTGGTGCTATGTTGTGCTGCATCAGTCCAGTGGTGGTGTTCTGTGCTGCGATAAGTCCAGTGGTGCTGCTGTATAAGTCCAGGGTTACTGCCGTATAAGTCCAGTCCAGGGAAGCAGCCGTATAAGTCCAGGGGTGCAGCTATATAAGTCATGGGGTACTGCCGTATAAGTCCAGTGGTGCTGCCTTATAAGTCCACTGGTACTGTCATATAAATCCAGCGGTACTGCCGTATAAGTCCAGCGGTACTGTCATATAAGTTCAGGGGTACTGCCGCATAAGTCCAGGGGTACTGCCGCATAAGTTCAGGGGTACTGCCGCATAAGTCTAGTGGTACTGCCACATAAGGTCAGTGGTACTGCTGTATAAGTCCCGTTCAGAGGCGGAACTACCGCCAGTGCAACCAGTGCGTTGCACTGGGGCCCGCTACTGTCAAGGGGCCCAAAGCATGTAATGAGTCAAACTGAAATCATACTTGCCTACCTGCCCCTCTCCATGAGGGAGAAAATGCTCTGTTCCTGGACTTTCCTGGTAATGTATGATTGCCATCACCTGTGGTGAAACGCCTTTCTTATCTTACCTTTCTTGCACACAGTGCTAAAATGTCTAGTTACGGCACTGTTGCTAGATATCCATTTCTCTGAGCAGGTCCCCCTCACCAGATCCTATCCAGGGGTGAGGAGGTGGACTTGGATGGGATATGGGGGGGAAGGGGGGCAAAGCATTTTGTTGCACCTGGGCCCACCGCTCACTAGTTCCGCCACTGGTCCCGTTGTACTGTCGTATAAGTCCTGTGGTGCTACCGTATAAATTCAGGGGTACCGCCGTATAAGTTCAGTCCAGTGGTGCAACCGTATAAGTGGGTCATTCCGAGTTGATCGCTCGCTAGCTACTTTTTGCAGCCGTGCAAATGTATAGTCACTGCCCACTGGGGAGTGTCCATTTGCTGTGCAAGGGTGCGATCGCATGTGCAGCCGAGCAGTACAAAAATAGTTTGTGCAGTTTCTGAGTAGCTCAGAACTTACTTAGCCCTTGTGATCACTTCAGCCAGTCCGGTCCCGGAATTGACGTCAAACACCCACCTTGCAAATGCTTGGACACGCCTGCATTTTTCCAAACACTCCCAGAAAATGGTCAGTTGACACCCACAAATGCCCTCTTCCTGTCAATCTCCTTGCGATCGGCTGTGTGAATGGATTCTTTGTTAAATCCATCACACAGCAATTATCTGCTTTGAACCCATACGACACGCCTGCGCATTGCAGTGCATATGCAAGCGCAGTAGTGACCTGATGGCAGCGCTGCAAAAAATGGCAGCTTGCGATCAGGTCGGAATGACCCCCTAAGTCCAGTGGTACTGTCATATAAGTCCAGGGTTACTGCCGTATAAGTCCAGTGGTACTGCCGTATAAATCATGGGGTACTGCCATATAAGTCCAGTGGTACTGCCGCGTAAGTTCAGTGGTGCTGCCGTATAGGTCCACGGGTACTGCCGTATAAGTCCAGGGGTACTGCTGCATAAGTCCAGGCATACTGCCACATAAGTCAAGTGGTGCTGCTGCATAAGTTCAGTAGTGCTGCCGCATATGTCCAGGGATACTGCCATATAAGTCATGGGGTACTTCCGTATAAGTCCAGTGGTACTGCCATTTCAGTCCAGGGGTACTGTCATTTCAGTCCAGGGGTACTGCCGTATAAGTCCAGTGGTACTGCTGTTTCAGTCCAGCATTACTGCCATTTTAGTCCAGGGTTACTGCCATTTCAGTCCAGGGGTACTGCCATTTCAGTCCGGAGGTACTGCCATTTCAGTCCAGGGGTACTGCCGTTTCAGTCCAGGGGTACTGCCGTATAAGTTGAGAGGTACTACCGTATAAGTCCAGAGGTACTGTGGTATAAGTCCAATGGTGCTACCATATAAGTCCAGGGGTGCTGCCGTATAAGTCCACTGGTACTGCCGTATAAGTCCAGCAATACTGCCATATAAGTGAAGGGGTACTGCCATATAAGTCCACTGGTACTGCCGTATAACTCCAGTGGTGCTGTCCTGTGCTGTATATTATTTACTCCAAATAAAGGGGTTATTAATATTTAATCCAAATAATTTTAACAGGGATTGCCCTGTGTGGTGTAGAGGTACACTCTCCTGTGCCACATATTGGCCCTCATTCCGAGTTGTTCGCTCGCTAGCTGCTTTTAGCAGCATTGCACATGCTAAGCCCCCGCCCTCTGGGAGTGAATCTTAGCTTAGCAGAATTGCGAACGAAGTATTCGCAATATTGCGAAAAGATTTTTCTTTGCAGTTTCTGAGTAGCTCGAGACTTACTCTTCCAGTGCGATCAGTTCAGTGCTTGTCGTTCCTGGTTTGAGGTCACAAACACACCCAGCGTTCACCCAGACACTCCCCCGTTTCTCCAGCCACTCCTGCGTTTTTCCCAGAAACGGCAGCATTTTTTCACACACACCCATAAAACGGTCAGTTTCTGCCCAGAAACCCCCACTTCCTGTCAATCACACTCCGATCACCAGAACGAAGAAAAAACCTCGTAATGCCGTGAGTAAAATACCAAAATTCTTAGCAAATTTACTTGACGCAGCTGCAGTGCGAACATTGCGCATGCGCAGTTAGCGGAAAATCGCACCGATGCGAAGAAAAATAACGAGCGAACAACTCGGAATGAGGGCCATTGTTATGTAACTCCAGAAAAATAATGGAGAACAAAAATTTGGAGGATAAAATAGGGGAAGATCAAGAACCACTTCCTCCTAGTGCTGAAGCTGCTGCCACTAGTCATGACATAGACGATGAAATGCCATCAATGTCGCCTGCCAAGGCTGATGCCCAATGTGATAGTAGAGGGCATGTAAAATTAAAAAAAACAAAGTTCAGTAAAATGGCCCAGAAAAATAAATTTTAATCATCTGAGGAGAACCGTAAACTTGCCAATATGCCATTTATGACACGGAGTGGAAAGGAATGGCTAAGGCCCTGGCCTATGTTCATGACTAGTGGTTCAGCTTCACATGACGATGGAAGCCATCATCCTCCCACTAGAAAATTGATAAGAGATAAGCTGGCAAAAGCACAGCTTAAAACTGTGCGTTCTAAGATGGTAACACAAATCCCCAAGGAGAGTCCAAGTGTGTCGGTGGTTACGATGCCTGACCTTCCCAACACTGGACAGGAAGAGGTGGCTCCTTCCACCATTTGCATGCCCTCTGCAAGTGCTGGAAGGAGCACCCACAGTCCAGGTTCTGATATTCAAATTGAAGATGTCACTGTTGAAGTACACCAGGATGAGGATATGGGTGTTGCTGGCGCTGAGAAGGAAGTTGATGAGGAGGAGGATTATGATGGTGATGTGGTTTGTTTAAATGAGGCACCAGGGGAGACAGTTGTTGTCCATGTGATGAATAAGCCCATTGTCATGCCAGGGCAAAATACCAAAAAAGCCACCTCTTCAGTGAGGAATTATTTCTCCACAAAACCGGACAACAGGTGTCAAGCCATGTGTTGCCTTTGTCAATCCATAATAAGTAGGGGTAAGGACGTTAACCACCTAGGAACATCCTCACTTATACGTCACCTGCAGCGTATTCATCAGAAGTCATTGACAAGTTCAGAAACTTTGGGTAAGAGCATAAGCAGTCCACTGACACCTAAATCCCTTCTTCCTCTTGTATCCAAGCTCCTGCAAGCCACACCATGCTCCCTCAACATCAATTTTCTCCTCAGTCAGGAACGTCAGTAGTCCTGCAGGCCATGTCACTGGCATGACTGATGAGTCCTCTCCTAACCGGGATCCCTCCGGAGGATCCTTGAGTGGTACGCCTACTACTGCTGCTGCTGCCCCTGCTGTTGTTGCTGCTGGGAGTCAATTGGCATCCCAGCTGGGAAGTCAGAAGACCACTTGTAATACTTCAACTAAGCAATTGACTGTCCAACAGTCCTTTGCGAGGAAGATGAAATATGACAGAAGTCATCCTGTTGCAAAGCGGATAAAAGAGGCCTTGACAGCGATGTTGGTGTTAGACGTGCATCTGGTATCTGCCATTAGTGCAGTGGGATTTAGACAATTGATGGAGGTTGTGTGTCCCCGGTACCAAATCCAAATCTATATTCCACTTCACTTGGAAAGCAATTCCCGGACTGTACAGGGACATTAAGAAAAGTGTCCTCAGTGTCTTGAAAAATGCAGTTGTATCCAGTGTCCTCTTAATCACGGACATGTGGACAAGTGGAGCAGGACAAACTAAGAACTACATGACAGTGACAGACCACACTGTATAGATGTATTGTCCCCCGCAGCAACAACAGCAGCAGCGACACTAGTAGCAGCATCTCACAAACGCCAGCTCATTCCTAGGCAAGCTACACTGTGTATCACCGCTTTCTGTAAGAGGCACATCACTGACAACCTCTTACAGAGACTGATGGACATCATCGCACAATGGCTTACCCCACTTAGACTCTCCTGGAGATTTGTGATATCGGACAACGCCACCAATATTGTGCGTGCATTACATCTGGGTAAATTCCAGCACGTCCCATGTTTTGCAAATACAATTAATTTGGTGGTGCAGAATGTTTTGAAAAATGACAGGGGCATGCAGGAGATGCTGTCGGTGGACAAAAAAATTGCGGGCCACTTTCGGGATTAAGCCACTGCGTGCCGAAGACTGGAGCACCAGCAAACACTCCTGAACCTGCCCTGCCATCACCTGAAGCAAGAAGTGGTAACGTGGTAGAATTCAACACTCTATTTGCTTCGGAGGATGGAGGAGCAGCAAAAGGCCATTCAAGCCTATACATCCACCTATGATATAGGCAAAGGTGGGGGAATGCACCTGACTAAAGCGCAGTGGAGAATGATTTCCATCTTGTGCAAGGTTCTCCAACCCTTCAAACTTGCAACATGTGAAGTCAATTCAGACACTGCCAGCTTGAGTCAGGTCATTCCCCTCATCAGGCTTTTGCAGAAGTAGCTGGAGAAATTGAAGGAGGAGCTAAGACAGAGCGATTCCGCAAAGTATGTGGGACTTGTGGATGGAGCCCTTCATTCACTTTGCTAGGATTCAAGGGTGGTTAATCTGTTGAAATCAGAGCACTACATTTTGGACACTGTGCTTGATCCTAAGTTTAAAGACTGTGTTGTATCTCTCTTTCTGGCAGACACAGGTCTGCAAAGGTTCAAAGACCTACTTGTGAGACAATTGTCAACTCAAGCGGAAAGTGAACCGTCAACAGCTCCTCCTTCATTTTCTCCCGCAACTGGGGCTGCGAGGAAAAGGATAAAATTTCCATGTCCACCCACTGGTGGTGATGCAGGGCAGTCAGGAGCAAGTGCTGACACCTGGTCCGGACTGAAGGAGCTACCAACGATTACTGACATGTCTACTGTCACTGCATATGATGCTTTCACCATTGAAAGAATGGTGAAGGATTATATGAGTGACAGCATCCAAGTAGGCATGTCAGACAGTCCGTAAGTATACAGGCAGGAAAAAGAGGCAATTTGGAGGCCCTTGCACAAACTGGCTTTATTTTACCTTAGTTGTCCCCCCTCTAATGTTTAGTGCAGCCGGTAACCTTGTCAGTGATCGGCATAGGAGGTTAATTCCACAAAATGTGGAGAAGATGATGTTCATCAAAATGAATTATAAATTCCTCCAGGAAGACCTTTACCTGCAATTGCCTTCAGAAAGTACACAGGGACCTGTGATGGTGGATTCCAGTGGGGATGAATTAATACTCTGTGATGAGGAGGATGTACACAGGGAAAGGGGTGAGGAATCGGAGGATGAGGTCGACATCTTGCCTCTGTAGAGCCAGTTTGTGCAAGGAGAGATGAATTGCTTCTTTTTTGGTGTGGGCCCAAACAAACCAATCATTTCAGCCATAGTCGTGTGGCAGACCCTGTCGCTGAAAGGATTGGTTTGTTAAGTGTGCATGTCCTGTTTATACAACATAAGGGTGGGTTGAAGGGCCCAAGGACAATTCCATCTTGCACCTCTTTTTTTTCTTTGCATTATGTGCTGTTTGGGGCCTAGTTTTTAAAACTGCCATCCTGTCTGCCACTGCAGTGCCACTCCTAGATTGGCTTACTCACCCAGCGACCATGGTGCAACCTTTTGGCCTAAAAACAATGTTGTGAGGTGTGAGGTATTCAGAATAGACTGGAAATTAGTGGAAATGAATGTTATTGAGGTTAATAATACCATAGGATCAAAATTACCACCAAATTCTGTGATTTTAGCTGTTTTTATGTTTTTTTTCAAAAATCATCCAGATCCAAAACCTGAAAGGGTGGTTTTGGCAAAACCAATCCAGATCCAAAACATGAGCGGGGATCCAGATTTAAACCAAAACACAAAATATGAAAAGTGCCCGTCGCACATCTCTAATATATATTTATATATATATATATATATATATATATATATATACTAGGTGATTCATCGCGTCCTACGGGTGCTCTTCACACCGTCGTAAGGAGCTACACCCCCTTAACCCTTGCACGCCCTTGTGGATTGCAATATTTCTATTATATAGAGTATTACCTCCAATCATAATTGTGTGAGTGGTTAAATATTGCACGGACAAAGGGCGAGCGATGGTTAAGGTGTCGTAGCCTCTTGCAACGGCGTGAACAGCACATGCAGGACCTGATGAATCACCTAGTATGTGCTGTGGTTGGGGAAGTGGTGGGTGCGGGGGATACGCAGGTGAGGGAGGGGCTGGTGCGGTGGTACCATGGTGGGGGGAGGTGTGGGTGCATGGGTGCCGCAGGTGGGGGAATGGGTACGGAGCCACTACGGGTGGCGGAGGAGTGGTTACGGAGGTGTAGCGGGTGGGGGAGGAGCTGGAGCAGTAATGCCACGGGTGGGGGAGGGGCAGTGGTGCAAGTAGAAAAAATTTCTTATGGGTACTGTGTGCGTGCGCTGACGGCACGCACGCCAACAAATGGGTGTGGCCAAATGCCACATGGGGTGTGGACAATGAAAATGGGGGCGTAATACACATATGGGGAAGGGGAAGATACACATATGACCCCAATAGTGTCAGATACACGTTGCCCCACATTGCCAGATATATATTGCCCCACAGTGCCAGATACACATTGGCCCACAGTGCCAGATACACAAATGCCCCCAGACTGACAGATATACATTGCCCCCCAGTGCCAGATACAGAAATGCACCCACAGTGCCAGATATGCCCCCAGTGCCAGATACAAAAATGCCCCCAGTGCCAGATACACATGTCTCCCCAGTGCCAGATATGCCCTCAGTGTCAGAAATGCCACCAGTGCAAGATACACATGACCCCGCAGTGCCAGATATGGCCACAGTGCCAGATAAACATGTCCCCCCAGTGCCAGATATGCCCCCAGTGCCAGACACACATGTCCCCGCAGTGCCAGATATGCCCCCAGTGCCAGGTATACATGCCCCCAGTGCCAGGTATACATGAAGCTCCCCCCCTCCCCTGCTGCTCACCGCTGCTGCTGCCACTGCTGTCCTGTGTGTGTGTGTCTGTGTGTGTGAGGGGAGCAGAGCGCAGCCTGCGCCTTTCCTTCCCCTCAGTGTCCGGCGGGTGAGGGTGGCTCAGTTCAATTCAGCGCCGATCCGTGAGCCAATCAAAGCTCGCGGTCCGGCAGCCTTGGCTGCCAGTCCGCAAGCTCTGATTGGCTCACGGGCGGCGCTGAATTAAACGAAGACACTGAGGGCAGGAGAGGCGCAGGCTGCGCTCTCCTCCCCTCACATCAGTGGCGGTGCGGCGGTGAGCAGCGGGGAGTGGCGGTGAGCAGCAGATGGAGGGACGGGGAGCGGCAAGGAGCGGCGGCCCATCAGTGTGGGTATGGCGTACCCACGGCTAAATTCTTAAGGGTACGCCATACCCACCCGTACCCGCACACATGCACCGCTGGGGAGGGGTGGATGCAAGGGAGGGTGTCCGTCCCACTGCAGGTGGTGGAGGGGGTGTGTGGGGGTGTCACGGATGGTGCCCAGAGGCACTGCGAGTGGGGGAGGGGCAGGTAATGCTTCTCCTGCTTCTCCTCCCGGAAGCAGCTAAGCTGCTGTCCTCGCTTTGGCAGTGGCTCTCTCGTAGTCTCGCACAGCAGCCAAGTAGCCAGTCACTATATTTAGCGCCAGTGTCCCAATGCACTGCATTACAGGGAAGAAGATGCACTCAATAAACTACAACTACCAGTAGCCCTTAGCGCCGGAATGCTCCTGTGTTAAGGGCTGCTTGGAGCTGTAGTTTATTTATTGCATCTACTTCCCTGTAATGCGGCGTGTTGGGACACCGGCGCTAACAATAGTGACTGGCTGGGAGAACTGACTGACTCGCTGAATCAATGTAAAAGGAGAGAGTGCACACACACTGCACTGCACAGCACTGTCATCTTTTACATTGATTCAGCATCCAGACATTACCCTCCGCGATATCACACACTCTATCCATTACATTAGCCATCTCGGGGCTTACAGGCCGGCAGCCCAAGTGCTCTTTTGCAGAGTCAGGGCCTCTGGGGATCTGGGCGCGGCTGTGGCGGGGAGGCACTTCTGTGACATCACGTGCAGAGGAGGCTCCAGGGCTCAGAGAGTATGTGGCACAGGGATGGCTATGAAAGACTTCCGCTGCGCCGCTGTCATACACATCTATGTCGGCGGCCACAGCAGCTTTTGTTCCATCTGCGCTGTGGTTAGGGAGTGGGGATTTTTGATGGCAGAGGGGGCAGGTGGCAACAAGGAAATTTCTAGCGCTATACGGTCATAGATGAGATGAGCAAATTAATACACAAACATATTTAATTCGTTTAAAATTCACTAAAACATCCATGGAATTAAACAAATAAAAGAAAAGAATGAATAGTAAAAAGTGAATAATAATAAACCCTAAATAAGGGTATATGGCATGACTCCCAGACACCTTTAGCTGGAATAGTAGAGGAGGTAATAGGACCTGTTCCTATATAGAAAGTCCCCTTCTGTATCCAAATGTACCAATAGGATAGTCTTTTGTTAGCAATATTTACCACAGATGGTCAAGGATTATTAAGCGGCTCTGCATTCCGCAGTATTGCAGTTCCTTGGTGCAGTGGAAATGGTAAGTTCCTCAATTCAGATGGTTCACCTCCAGCAAAGGTCCATGAGGTTCAGTATAGGAGCTTGGTTCAGGTCCTCTATCTCCAAGTGTTTGTAGGTCCCGGGAGTAATGCAGGAAAGCAGCTCACACCAACGTGTTTCGTTGTGTTACAACTTTTTCAGGGGGCAGGTGGACTGGCTGCAGGACATACTGTAGGATGCTGTAATAAAAATATATTTTTTATTTTCCCTATCTACAGCGCAGAGACTTGCCGCATATCCTCCAAATGTACCTTTGCGGCAGGTACAGTACCTTTTTTTTATGGTCTGTACCAATTTCTGGCTCTCCAAACTTCCATTGAAAATATAGGAAAAAGGTGTATGGCCACGCCAGTTTACCCGTGGCCATGCCCCCTTTTCGAATTTGTAGCCATTTTTATGTGTAAATTGTTGGAGGGTATGTTGCTGCAGATGCAGTCACCTATATTGGGGTGTGGACCTGGAGTTGCAGCTCCATCAGCCCCATTGTTAATCCTGCTCTGGGAACACACAGGAGCCAAAGGGCAGAGCCACCCTTTGGATGTAACCTGTGTGGGAGGGCATTTCTCGCCCAGTCAACTGTGGACTGGTTGTGATAGACCTGCTGCTAACCCAATGAGAGCTCCTAGCCACGCCCAGCGTTATACACACAGGCACAGATCTGGGCTATTATATGGGAGATATATAGTATAAAAAATGCTGCAAAGTAAGAATGCTTTTGAAAATAGTAGTGTTAACAGTTTATTTTTATTAATTAAGAAAAATGCAAAGTGAATGAACAGAAAAGAAATCTAAATCAAATCAATATTTGGTCTGACCACCCTTTGGCTTCAAAACAGCATTAATTCTTCTAGGTACACTTGCACACAGTTTTTGAAGAAACTCAGCAGGGAGGTTATTCCAAACATGTCTCTTCATGTAATCATGTAATCAATTAGACTGCAATTAGCTAGGAGGATACAATTTTTTTCTATACACTTGAATTTGGCAAAATTGCACCCCAAAATATCAGGAAATGAGGATATAGGCCTGGATATACCTTGTCAAATTGACCACGCCTATATACCATCAGAAATTATAGTGATTGGTTGGCTTCTGGTGTATTCTGTGATTGTACGTAGCAAGGAGAGAACAGTATATACACAAAGCATTTTAGTTTGTTGTCATGTTAGTTTTGTAGGACTTGAGTACCAAGATAGGCTAAGTGGGTGACATTCACTATCTGTATAGCTACAGGTAAATAGTGTATAAGGTTACAGGTGCAATGGACATCTGTTAAGGTGACCAGAGTCAGCGTGGTGATATTGCCTTGTGTTTAGTGTTCTTGTAGGACTGGTCTTGGTGCACATGGGTACTTGGTGCACATCTGTGTATACCATCAATGTCACCTCTATGTGACAGCTTTACCCATAGCATGGTCAGGTTGACAGGCAAGTGCAACAGACAACTGTCACCTGCACATCATTAGGTACATTGGTGACAGTAGCTGTGGTGCTTTTGATACAGTTGACACTCACAAATTGGCAACTAAATAGGTGATTAACTTCCTTGTGTTCACTTTCTTATCATTATGTCTTTATTTGGTCTTAGCATCTCCTTCCCAAGTCATTTGACCTGCATTCCAGAGAAACTGCAAATTAACCAGTGTGCTGAAGTTAGAGCAGGAGGTGTTCGGTAAATGTCTAACTCGGTGGTTCCCAAACTCAGTTTTCAAGGACCCAAGGGTTCCCAATTTCCAAGTCTCCTCACAAGTGCAATAGTTAGCTCCTCACAAGTGCAATAGTGTGGATCTTTTAAACTGTGTCAATGGGGGGTCATTCCGAGTTGATCGCACGCTGTAATTTTTTGAAGCCTATGCGATCAGATAGTCGCCGCCTATGGGGGAGTGTATTTTAGCTTAGCAAGTGTGCAAATGCTTGTGCAGGGGAGCTGTGCCAAAAAGTTTTGTGCAGTTTTTGAGTAGCTCTGAACTTACTCAGCCGCTGCGATCACTTCAGCCTGTCAGGTCCCGGAATTGACGCCAGACACCCGCCCTGCAAACACCAGGACACGCCTGCGTTTTCCTCGACACTCCAAGAAAACGGTCAGTTGCCACCTTGCATTTGGCACTGTGATCCCGATCTTTGCTAGTTTCTTCGCTGCCTGGCATCCCCCGTCGCCAGGCAGCGACGCACCTGCACATTGCGGCCGCAGTGCATGCACAGTTCGGACCCGATCGCATGGCTGCAGAAAACTGCAGCGTACTTTCGGGTTGGAATGACCCCCATTGTGTAATGAATACACCTGTGTAACTGCTATGTGAACTGGAGTACATGAACTGTTGGGGGTCCTTGAGGACCGAGTTTGGAAAGCACTGGTGTAACTGTACCACATCTTCTACATCTCCCACATAATGAATCAAGAAGCTGTGATGTACAGTAAGGCTGACAAAGGGATATACTTGTAGAAACCTGTTGGGGCCATTTCAGAGTAAACTAAAGAGAAGCACGTACTGTACCTGAGTGCCAGAACACCCATGCTGTAATGTAAGGAGTGCAATACATTTTTTTTTTTTTTGTTGCATGCAGGGTAAATACTGACTGATTTTACATGTAACCCATAAATGCTTTATTTTTGCACCACAATGGTAGATTTAAGTTTGAACGCACCCTTCTCAAATCTAAATCTCTCTGGACATGTTAAATCTCCTCCGCCTGCAGTGCAGCATGGTTTTGCCAAGGTGTGCAGCTAATTCTTTTGTACTTTAAAGTATGTTCATTGATTTTAAGGATAGATAACTTATTTGCTGAAAAATTCTCATGGAAGGGATTGTTTATTTTATCATGTCTGGTCAGCAAGGCAAAGCACAGCTGCAATGACCTACAACTTGAAATGTTAAACACTGCATAGTTTGTGCCACCAGCAAATCATCCAGCTCCATAGACAGTCCCAGGTGTGCACTGGTTTTCTCAGATAGAAAAACTTCAGGGTCTGGCTAGATGAAACTGGTGCTACTACAAACAACTGAAGCTACAGAGACTAAACTATTTGTGCTGTGGGCAAACATATCAGAAAGTCTTGTGATGATTGTGTGAATGTAATAGACACTTAACTTGGAAAAGATACAATACATTTAGAACTGTGCTAATGAACCATTTAAGATTATCGCATTGCACCTAACCTGTTTCTTGTACTAAAGCATGTTATATATGTTGACAGAAGTATTTTTAAAAGAAAAATATACTGTAGTTTTGAAAAATTTTTTGCTTTTCCTTTAAACCTTTGTATCTTATAAAATCAATAGAAAGGACAACTACCGTAGACATTGTTAAACCTACGCTAGTCATTTGTTAAGGAGAAAGTGGTTATCACAAAACGTATCATAACTTACTTTTATACAATTTTTTCAACAACATTGTACAGCTCCAGAGCAGTGTATTAAATAACGGTGGCAGTTTCATCAGGCCAAATTACTAGTCATTGAGTAATTATGGACCTGTTAAAAGACAAGAAGGATCTCATTTGTTAAACGTGTCAGAACAAGGCGCCACTATGCCACACAGCACATTGCTAATGTAATTACCAACTTCAAAAGTAATGGTCATAAGATCAACTGTCAGTTAATAATCATATTGTATATAGGCTAAGAGCAGCAGCTGACAGTGAAAAAGGCAAAACAAATCAGTACAGTCTGGTATAACATACAGTAGTTAGAACAATGCTCTATACACATATTTATATCAATTTAATTCTGGAACTATTTTCCACAGAGAAAGAAACAACCTTCCAAATCTCCAAGTGTAACCAATTACATCTGCAGACTTGCTACAGTAAATTGATTCTGACTCACTGGTCTAACTTTAAATGCATTGGGTTACAAATATTACCTTAAATGACTCTTGTGTGCCAGTAACAGATCTTGCAGTTACACATAAGTGGCGATAGTTAACTAAGTTTTCTGTGGAAAAATCTGTGAACATGTTCATCAGAAGGAGCTATGGTACAAAAGCCCCTAGGTCAGTGGTTCTGAAACTATTTTGAATCATGGCACCCTAGAGTATCAGACTTGTTTCACGGCACCCCTGGGCCAAATGTCTCTTATTGAGAAATTTAGAAAAAAAATGTAAATAAATTAAATTGTGATTATATGTCATTCTTATGTTCAGATATATGGGGCGGGATGTAATGCTGTCCAAATTCACCAGAGTGCAGCTCGCCGGAAAAACTAGGATTCTCTTTTACATGGTGTTGCCTTGTAAATGACTGCCCCTTTAAAAAACGTCCGCGTTCCGCCGGCAACTCACATGTGGGGCGAACGCAGATGGCATTACATCTTGCCCAAAAAATGCTTCTGTTTGTCTACATATTTTATGATTGTCAGCCACAGCACTGGTTTTATTATCTCTCACCCATGTAACACTCTTAACACATAGAAGCTGCTTTTTACTTATCTAACACTCTCCTACACTTTACTTGCTATCTCTCACTAGTGTGGTACCTTGGGGTGATTTAGTTGGGTTGGCCTGGTAACGTCCCGAGACCTGTACTTGAAGCTTTAGAATATTATGGACCTACCTGATGATGAGGTCACCTGGATGCGGTAGGTAGGCCCATACTTTTGCCCAAAATAATGCAAAGAACCTCACTTTTATTCAATGTCAAATTGTAGAATTTATAACAATTATTCTGATTAATAATGTTAAGAGAGTGCACCTGCATTATTTTTTGAGTTTGTGACACTACAAATCTCAGCATGGTAGCACCTTTCATTTTCTAAGGGTGTGCAGTCTACCTCCCCCCCCCCCCCCTTCCTCCCCCAACACTGGTGTTGCTTTTTGCATTGACTATAATTAATTTATATTGGTCCTGGAACACCAGTCCAAGGCACCCCCACAAGTGCTCCACATCACACAGCTTGCACCTGATACATGGAAGCTACCCCTAATTAAAGTCCTAAACAGACTCACTCTTAAATCTAGATCAGTTGTGTGGCAATAGTAGCAGTTGCATTTCCTTACTGCTCACAGCACAGCAGAGATGGGCCACCAGACCAATATATTAGCGATTGATTGTCACAGTTTCCCAATCCTACGAGGATGGGTTGGGGAATTGGGTATAGTCAACAGGTTTAAAGATCTCGATTACCCAATCCCAACCAAAAAGTGATAGCGATTGGCAAATCAAGGATTTTTAACATGAAAAATTCCCCAGATTCCCTGTGATAAAGCTGAATATTTATTTTACTTAAAACCCTCTAAAAGGTGAAAGAACACAGTACGCTATTGGCGTATGGTATACCGTAAGGGTACGCACGTTGCGTAACAATCGCTTAGCCGTAGTCAAGACGCTCGAGCGCCACGTTCGCTTACGGCAAAGAGATCACAGGCAGGCACGCTATAGGCTGCCGACTAACGTAATGGTATGCTACTAGCGTAGCGGACGCTTGGGACCACGAGGAGATCACAAGCGGCGCTGATGCTTACCGTGTTAAACCTTTATAACTATACCATAAACAATGTACTTATACTGTAAACCCTTGTGCAGTGATAAGGTGAAAATGCAACACAGTGTAACCTTGTTTACACTAAAGCTGTTTGAGCGATAGAGACGCTCCTATTACCCACTGCAATATAATGAACGCACACACAATACCGGTCTAAGGGTCTAACGCCTTTTAAGGAAATGAATGAACGTTCAAAAAGAATAATACAATACAAGTCATACACTACTACCAATATAACATAGACTACCTAACCAGATAACTACACATGAAATACAATAGCAGTACAATAACACTTAAGAGAAAGAGGAGAAGAGAGAGAGAGATATATGGCTCACAATAACAAGAAAGACAATATGATTGCGGAGAAAACTTACGCTCAAGGGAAACAATCGCATGCGCCTCTGGATATCCAGCTCCCGATTATCAGCAATGAGAACCGTTGAAGAGAATAGAGAGCTGGCCCAGATCGGCTTGTCCTTTTATACCCTACACATAATACAGTACAATGGTCCCTATATTCTTATTGTTCATTGGACACAGGAATTCCTCTTCGCATTATAACAAAAGGTCATAGGTTGATTCATACAGGTGGGCTGTGACTATTTCCAACTGCTCAGGTGGGTGGGAAACTAGGTTTTCCGCCGCATGGATAATAAAGTGCAAATAATAGTAAATGTCCATAAACTTCTTATGTCCATAACTATTCGCACGAGCGATTTATCTGCTTCAAACCAACACCGGAATATTGCTAATTAAATACTCTTCCGATGGACACTAAACACCACTGTATAACCTTTGTCTGACCCTTCGTATCAAACAAAGAGGGATCTCTTTGTCTATGAACATGCTACATTAACTAAACTTTCAGATTCTATCAAAGGGACCTTAATCTACAAAATACGTTATATAGTTAAAATATGTTACGAACGAGTCGCCCGCCAGACGCACATAAACTCTACCGTAAATGTGCACACTGTGCGCCTGCGGGAGCACGCAACAGCGAGTATGCGCACGCACGGGAGAGCCCATGCACTCGCAGCGGGGACACGCATGAGGTGCAAATATGGCAGTGTGCATCATGATATTTTTCTGACTTTGACAGTCCACCCTTTGGCAGTCAACAATAACTGCCACTTTCTAAAACATTTCAAAACGAGAAAAATATATGTCATGTGTTAATATTTCTATGGTTGGGTAGGGGAGGAGAGGAGAAGGTAGGAAACGGGTATGACCTAGTGAGATAGCAGAAGCATGTGTGTATGAATCCATGTTTTGGGGGGGTCATGTATCATCGTGCCGTACGTGTTTTAAATCAAGCTTCGAGGTATTGCGAAGTATACATTTGAATTCCTTCTTATCCCGTGGTACGGGTCTGTGGATGGGCTGTCAAACTTTACTGAGCTCTCTTCGGCTTTTGATTGCAACAAAATGGGGGAGCACATTTTAGTTGATGGTACATGAATGGGGGAATATGTGAATGCTGATATCTGTGCCGGTACTGCCTATCGACTATGTGTGTCATTACCTGTAGGTTGTAGAGATGAAGATAAGAAACAATTATGGTAAATGCAATGGTATTCTATGTGAGGTTAATATGCATTTGTTGATTGAAGTCTTGTCTGGTGTCTGTTGACTGCAGTCTTCTTTGGGCTTTTGTCAAAAGTGCGAGCAAAAGCTTTGTCAATGTCCATAGACTTACAAAAAGTGTTGGGCTAGCGTAGATTTTAACGTTACTAGGGATAAGGGGGTCTATGGCATAGTTCATCAGTTGTCTGTGTACAAGGTTGTCAAAACTTCTTCTTTAGTCCATCTGTTGTCTGTATACCGGGTCATCAAATTCCTCTTCCATGCGGGTCTTTTTACCTTGGAGAAAAACGAGAAACAGGTGAAAGAAACGGACCGTGGAATCACATTTTCATCACAACATTGTCTCTATCGTTGGGTCATAAATCACATCAGTCGTTGTTATTACAGTATCTTCACTCCTTAGACTCATCACTCGGGCGCTACGTTTACACTTTGTTAAAACCCGAATGCATCTAAATATCAGACCGGCTAGTATGATGACACCCAGGACACACAAAAGGAATTTCCCTACATCCATGATAATACCTTGGGTCCATTCTCCTAAACCAGAGAACCAATTTCGCGGGTTCAACCATGACACCCAACTGGTCAGCTCATTACCCACAGCGGCAAGGGTGAGATTGTGTTTCCTTCGGAACTCCCATTTTAATTGGAGAATGTCGTCCATCTTTTTGTCTATGACCTCGACCGGGTCCTCGGTGCTATTCGTAATATAAGTGCAGCATTTTACGCCGTACTGAGTTGCCAGGGTGACACAATATCCGCCTGTCACAGCTGTGAGATAATTGAGAATCATCCTGTGCTGAACCAGTTCTGTTTTATAAGCTTGGAGCTCCCTTCCGGTATACCTGAATGTGTCATCATACATTTCAGTGATATTATCTAATAAATTTGCAAGCGCAGATATATATTTATAATTTATCACTCCTCTGGCGGTACGAGTGATATCTAACGCGATTAGGAATTGAATCCCGGTGGATTCACTGATCAGGTCAGAGGCCGGATGCTCTGTTCTCTCTATCAGGTGCCGTTTAACGATGTGCTCGTAATGAGTGTGAGTATAAGGAGCTTGGGCACTGCGGTGAATATCTTTCATTTTGGTATGCGATACAGTCATTACCTCAGGCAGTACTTCTCCAATATAACACAATCCTTCAGAGTTTGGGGCAAGCCACTTATACGCCTTCATCCCGCATATGAAATATGCATCATCGGGGAGAACATATGGGACGGAGTAGGACATAACCATATTACACATTTTCCATGTGAAATTTCCTAACCCTAATTCTCCCATCTGTCTAGTACACGTATCTGTTTGTATGATATGTGCACAGTATCCTGGTGATACCTCTCCAACTCTCATGGACCTACTTCCTAGGGTATACCTATATCGGAAATATTTTCCACTACCAGCTATGTGGCGTATAAGTTCTGTGTCTGTTGGCATTCTATCGGCTCTGTATGAAAAGGTCATGGTTTGGTTATTCCATGACACTTCCCAATTTCCCGGCTTTCGGGGATTGGAAATGTTAAAACATACTAGGGATCTATCCACATGATATTGGTGGAGCTTCAAACTAGGAGGACTGGAGATATTAAACCTCCTGTCCACCGGCCTCCCACCACTTAGCTCAAGTACCTCCCCTATAGTTAAAGGGAAGGGCACTAATCCTGATTTGCTATGGCCTTGAGGTACTTGAGAGCATACCCAACAATCTGTCTGATTTAACACTTTACCCACTAAGGAGTGGTAGTCACTCAATGGATGCCGGTCCATGTGGATATTAAAACTGGATTGGCATTTCTTGATATACCCATCCTCAACTACACTGTCACAGAGCCTACAGATACAGTTCTCTTCAGCTAACAATCCTTCACAATTTCTTCTATTGTCAATGCTACCAGATCGTTTTCTGATACTCGCCTTTACTCGGCGATTATGTTGTTCTTGGAAATCTACGCCTCCATCTCTGTCATCAGAACCCATTCCAGAACCTCTCTCGACCTCCATGGTACTCTCGCCGGAACAGACTGTTCTGGTCAACATCATGGTCAACAGAAAAATCCGGATCACAGTCTCTTGGGGCAAGTCCATCTTATAGGAGGAAATGGAGAAGAATGAGAAGGGGGAAAGAAATACTTGAGGGAGATGGGATGGGAAGTGGAGAAAAACAATAAAAGGGAACAGGGGATCGACAACTGCCTCTGATCTTATTATTTTCAATGCTCAGGTGCCGTCTCAGTCCTCCTGAAACAGACACTCCAGTGATACAACTTCCTCCACCGTCTGTTCTTTATCACGGGACCTCTCTGGATCAGCAACCTTCTTACAATGGGACGAATGAACCCAAGTCTCTCTCTCGGCAACCTTCAATGCTGTCGTGCTAATCAATAAGACTTGGTATGGTCCTTCCCATCTGTCAATAAGGCAACCTGAGCGTAGAAAATTCCGTATCATTACATAATCCCCAGGTTCAATGTCATGACAATTACTATCTGGCAAATCAGGAGTCACTAACTTCAGATTGTCATTTTGATTCCTTAGCTGTTTACTCATGTTAACCAGGTATTTTACAGTCACTTCATTGTTACACTTCAAATCATCCTGAGGGTTAATCATAACATGCGGTTGTCGACCAAACAAGATTTCAAAGGGGGACAGATTAAGAGGGGACCTGGGAGTGGTTCTGATGCTGTATAGTACAATGGGTAAAGCTTCTGGCCATGTTAATCCTGTTTCTGCCATAACTTTGCTCAATTTATTTTTAATTGTGCTGTTCACTCTTTCCACCTTCGCACTCGCCTGGGGGCGATATGGAGTGTGCAGCTTACTATCAATTCCCATCAACTTACACATTCCTTGAAAGACATCACCTGTAAAATGGGTACCCCTATCACTTTCAATTATTCTAGGGATACCATATCTACACACAAATTCCTGCACAATTTTCTTAGCAGTAAACATAGCGGTATTTGTGGCCGCCGGAAATGCTTCGACCCAATTTGAGAATACATCTATACAAACAAGTACATATTTCAAATTTCGACAAGGGGATAATTGTATAAAGTCAATCTGTATTACCTGAAAAGGGCCGCCTGTAGGTGGGATATGAGATGGTTCTGTTGGTATTGCCTTTCCGATGTTCTTCCTCAAGCAGGTAAGGCATGACATTGCTCTCTTACCTGCATGGGATGAGAATCCTGGGGCGCACCAATATGCTCTTACCAACTTGCACATTCCCTCCTTGCCCAGATGAGTCAGCCCATGTGCTGCTTCAGCCAGACATGGAAGATATGCTCTGGGGGCCACTGGTTTACCCTGTCCAACTGTCCAGAGTCCTGAGGACTCCTGGCCATATCCTTTTGCCTTCCAGACTGCCTTTTCCTGTGTGGAACACAAATTTTGCATTTCACACAACTTCTGTGTGTTGATGGTATTAAATACCATCAGTTGTGTGGTGTCTGTCTGGGGGTACCAGCTGCTAACTTAGCAGCTTCGTCTGCTCGGCTGTTACCAAGTGATACTGGGTCTTGGCTATATGTATGTGCTTTACACTTGATAACAGCCACTCTGTCGGGTTCCTGTATCGCTGTTAGAAGCCTTTTGATGTGAGCTGCATGCGCTATCGGTGTACCAGCTGCCGTCATGAAATTTCTGAGGCGCCATAGGGCTCCGAAATCATGGACTACCCCGAAGGCGTATCTAGAATCGGTGTAGATATTGGCTGACTTTCCCTTAGCCAATTCACATGCTCTGGTTAGGGCAACCAGTTCAGCAACCTGGGCTGAGTGAGGTGGGCCTAGCGGTTCTGCTTCTATGGTGCCTTGATCATCTATGACTGCGTGTCCAGTACACAAGTCTCCCGAGTCTGACTGTCTGTGACAACTACCGTCAGTGTAGAAAGTAAGATCTACATCTTCCAGTGGGTTGTCACTGATGTCAGGCCTTGCCGTGAAATTTTGGGTCAAATATTCCATACTATCATGTGTGTCATCCCTTGTATTGAATCCTCCTTCCCCACCACTCTCATCCTCCACCCTTTGTGCCTGTCCAGGCACACCTGGGAGATATGTTGCAGGATTTAATGCACTGCATCTCCTTATGGTGATGTTTACGGGGGCCATTAGTGCCAATTCCCATCTTGTAAACCGCGCTGATGAGACGTGCCTTTTGGGCAGAATTTAGCAAGGCTGACACTGCATGTGGTGTATGAATTGTGAGGTTGTGTCCTAGCACTACATCTTCGCTTTTTGTAACTAGCAATGCTATTGCAGCGACACTTCGCAAGCATGTGGGGAGGGATCGCGCTACCGTATCTAGCTGAGCGCTGTAGTATGCTACCGGCCTGCTGTCATCACCGTGCTTCTGGGTTAGGACGCCTGCCGCGCAACCAGCACTTTCTGTTCCGTACAGTTCAAAGGGTTTCCCATAGTCTGGCATACCTAATGCTGGTGCCTGCGTTAGGCACTGTTTAAGTCTCTCAAATGCCATCTCGGATTCGTCTGTATGCGAAATCCGATCAGGTTTGTTTGATGAAACCATCTCCTGCAAAGGTAGTGCTAGAATGGAAAAACCTGGGATCCAGTTACGGCAATACCCACACATTCCTAAAAACGTTCTGATCTGTTGCTGGGTTTGTGGCAGAGTCATGTCTCTAATTGCTTGAATTCAATCAGCGGTCAGGTGTCTCAGTCCTTGTGTTAGACAGTGTCCTAAATATTTTACTTTCGTTTGGCATAATTGTAGTTTGTCTTTGGAAACCTTGTGTCCTGTGTCTGATAGATGAAACAGGAGCTGTTTCGTATCCTTCAGGGACGCTTCCAGTGAATCTGAACACAGTAGTAAATCGTCCACATACTGTATCAATATTGATCCACTCTCTGGTTGGAAAGACTGTAAACAATCATGCAAAGCCTGGGAAAATATACTTGGACTGTCTATGAAACCTTGTGGTAATCGAGTCCATGTGTATTGGACTCCTCTGTATGTAAATGCAAACAAATATTGGCTGTCAGGATGCAGAGGTACCGAAAAGAAGGCGGAGCAGAGGTCAATAACAGTGAAAAATTTCGCAGTGGGAGGGATCTGCATAAGGATGACAGCTGGATTTGGCACTACGGGGAACTGACTCTCAACTATTTTGTTAATCCCCCTTAGATCCTGCACTAGCCTGTAACCCCTCCCCCCACTCTTTTTCACAGGGAAGATGGGACTATTGGCAGTGCTGGATGTTCTTACCAGAATGCCCTGTTGTAGCAAGCGCTCTATTACTGGGTAAACTCCTAACTCCACCTCTGGCTTCAGAGGGTATTGTGGGATTTTTGGAGCTATCCTACCATCTTTTACTTGCACAACTACTGGAGCTACGTTTGCCATTAATCCAGTGTCTTGTCCATCTTTAGTCCACAGTGACTCTGGTATTTGGGATGTCATTTCTTCTACCTGGGATGGATTCCTATTTAACATAACAGTGTGGGACATTAATTTTGATGGGGAGTCTAACATGTCTCGCACTTCCTGAGCGTGATTCTCAGGTATGTCTAAGAATACACCTTCAGGAGTACAATAAATGACGCACCCCATTTTACACAATAAATCTCTTCCCAGGAGATTAGTCGGTGCCGATGCAGCCAGCAAAAAGGAATGCTTGGTGTGCAAAGGCCCTACTGTAACCTCGGCTGGTTTGCTAACAGGGTAGTGCTGGACTACTCCCGTTACTCCCATGGCTGGAATTGTCTTACCAGTGGTTCTCATGCCCACTGTCGAATTTATCACTGATTTGGCCGCCCCCGTATCTACAAGAAAGTTTAATGAATTACCAGCTACATCAATTGCAATTTCGGGTTCACTTCCAAGACTTGCAATCAATTTTACTGGCTGCAGATTACAGGTGTGGCCACACCCCTATTGGGTATGGTGACCTCCCTGAATCCCGCTGGCAGCAACTACTTGAGAGGGGGTTAACTGGGAACTACCAGAGGCTTGCCAGTCTCTGTTCGGGGGATATCTTTTTGTTTCCCCTGCATGTGGCTCATAACTCCGTTTCTGCGGACCCTGATCCCAATTTCGTGTGTCATGTCGTTGTCTAGGGGGTTGATATGATATTTGTGTGTTTTTCGCTCTACAGTCTCGTGCCATGTGTCCCTGTCTATGACAAAAATAACAAGTTACCACATTTGACTTACCCACAGGGTTTGGTGATTTATACAAAGGTTGCCTTGTGGTCAGGGCCTGTATACTTACGGACATTAACTTATCACTTTGTAATTCCCTGTGTCTGGTGATATTCCGATCATGATCAACAGCTGCCTCTCTCAGAGTAGCCACCGACAGACCTCGCCAACATGGTTGCGTGGTCTGTACCCTTGTCTTTAATGCTTCTTTTAAACCATCCATTAGCACAGATACTGCTACTTCTCTATGATTTATGTTTGTTTTAATGTCTTCTATGCCTGTGTATTTAGCCATTTCTAGTAATGCCCTGTGAAAATATTCTGAAGCTGTCTCTGACTGTTTTTGTTTAATGGAGAAAATTTTGTTCCATTTAACTACAGCTGGAAAATACTCTTTCAATTGTAAATTTATTCTTTTTACATTGTCTTGGTTGTACACATCCGTAAGGGGTACATCCTGATCCAATCCACAGTCAGCTAAAAATTTAGCTGAGTCGACATTGGAGGGTAAACATGCCCTCAGCAATATCTGCCAGTCTTTGTTATTGGGCTCTACAGTGTTCCCTAGGTCTCTGATGTATTTCTGACTAGCAACTAGATCTTTTCTAGGATCAGGGAATTCAGATTCGGGAAAACGGGCTGTACATGGCAATGTTCCTGACAGGAGTGATTCCTGTAGTATCAGTTTTCCCATTTGGCACTGCTATTACCCTAACGGGATTAAGTCTACTAACATCCTTCTGAATAGATTCTACAGCTTGTGGTGAAATGGTTTCAGCATAGTGTATGGTGCCGTACTTACCCGTTGATACGACCTCACCTGTACCTCCGCTAGGGGCCTTTGATACTAATCTTACGGGTTGGGCCGTGCCCACTGCTGTTTCTGATATGGTGGCTGCTAGAGAGAGCGCCGATATTGTTGTCGATTCGTCCTCTTGATCACACTCCTGGGGAAAGTTTAGAACAGGGTACAACTTGCACGGGTTAATATTTGCATTAGTTAACTTATTAACATTATCCTTAACATTTATACAGTTACTAAGTGCTTGTTTATTACACCCTAGTGCGTCATTCTCCGCAACCAATTTATCTCCTGGTATGTAAGGTGGCGGTGGTGCCGTAGCTATCAGTTTCCTGATAGGATTAGATCCCACCGCCTGAGCCAATCCTCTCTGTATTTCACCCTCCTGTTGCCATAACTGTAAATAATCATAATGTTTGATCCGTCTCTTTGTTGATTTTATGAGACATATCCTTCTCCTTAGATTTAGTAACACATCTGGGCTAAAGCTGCCTACTCTTGGGAACTTCTCCCCGTCATGTACAGTCATTCTTTCCCATTCATCACATAAAACCTCTGTGTGTGAACCGTATTTTTCACACATTACATAACTTGCCGACCCGATTGGTCGGTTTACTGAATCAACCCGAACCGAGGTTGATCGCCCCCTACCTGAACAACTGGCCCCCATAACTTGCAGGTGTTGCTTTCACTACCTCTGACCTTCAATCAGGGTCTTCAGCGAACCCTTACAAAAACCAAGATGTTCAGGATAGGCCGACGGTGGCGGTTTACCGAGTACCCCACTCACTCGCCCACGCCGACCAATACGCCCACACACTGCCTTAGCGCTGGCGTACTCGACCCAGGGCCCCTGCGACCTGAACCGCTATTTACTGGAACATGTGAGGGTGATCCGCAGAGCACTTACTCTTTCCAGTAACTATTGGTTGCTGGATAGTTCCTGAGTGACCAGCGAACCTCCCTTAAAATAAAAAAAATTACACAAATCACGTTAGAATGTACAAATAGCGTTTATGACCCCTTTCGTACGCAAATGGCACTGGGTCAGATTACTAACTAATGCACACAATTACGTGCGGTACAATCGTTCGGCACATAAGCAACTAATCTTATGTGCGGAGCGACCAGTGGAATCGAAAATTGCGGCTGCGAATTCCTTCAGCCAGAGCTTTAATGGCCTATATGGGTTCTGCACCAACCCCCTGGGTTGTGCTCTTTTCTCTATAGCGGACTTCTTTGTCTGCTGTACCTGGACCTCCTGGTCTGTGCTACAGTAGACCTCCCGGTCTGCTATACTCTAATGCTCAAATTTTATGTTTAACAAGGGATGCCTCCCTAGCCACCATGCACGTCACTTACATGTATGTACCTCACGAGAACTCGAATTTCCTTTGGTTCAACCTCAAAAAATTGTAGAAACTTATATATGCAAACACTCACTCACCACATGTACACTTTACTTTTGTTTCTATTTCTGCGCAGAAATTTCTTTCCTTTAGACCAGATGAGTCGTAAATTTAGAGAAGGATCTATTAATTTAAATTTCAGACACTAAAATTGACTTGCGCTATTCATCGCGTTGCCACCTTTTCGCCTGTTAAAATAACACTATCGTGTGATTTGAGTTACGTGGGCGTACCCAGACGCTCCGTTGCGTAATATACGCTGCGTGCGTCGGCCTTTGGGTTGCGTACGCGAGTCTCAGCCTTTTGTTAGAGACACGTGTACGCAAGGCAGATATCCACCGTAACACAATTAACACGTTTATCAATGTAGGTGATCCTCGATCATCTACCGAGCACCACACAAGTCTCTCCTTGTATCTTAGGCAAAGCTGTGTGCGTGCTTTACAAATTACCCCTTAAATGTATTACCTTTACTCTTTAACTACTGATAGCAACAAATCTTTCTTAGCCTATTAACAATTGTGAAATGGCAAACAGGAGAGTGATATGAAAATACACGATTGAAAAAGAAATGCAGATATATGCGTGCTTGCGTACGCAAGACAGAAATAAACAGTTTTAAAAGACACTAGCGTGTTGTTCTTACCTCCGGTTCCGGATTCCTTCAGCACCCTTTACTAAGCGAAGCAGACGCTTATCCAGACAGCACTACGAGGAATATGACCTCCCGCCCTTTGCTGATGGATAATGTCTGCTGAAATTACCTAGTGCAGATATGTGAAGGACGGACGAGCCGCCAATTGATAAAGCTGAATATTTATCTTACTTAAAACCCTCTAAAAGGTGAAAGAACACAGTACGCTATTGGCGTATGGTATACCGTAAGGGTACGCACGTTGCGTAACAATCGCTTAGCCGTAGTCGAGACGCTCGAGCGCCACGTTCGCTTACGGCCAAGAGATCACAGTCAGGCACGCTATAGGCTGCCGACTAACGTAATGGTATGCTACTAGCGTAGCGGACGCTTGGGACCACGAGGAGATCACAAGCGGCGCTGATGCTTACCGTGTTAAACCTTTATAACTATACCATAAACAATGTACTTATACTGTAAACCCTTGTGCAGTGATAAGGTGAAAATGCAACACAGTGTAACCTTGTTTACACTAAAGCTGTTTGAGCGGTAGAGACGCTCCTATTACCCACTGCAATATAATGAACGCACACACAATACCGGTCTAAGGGTCTAACGCCTTTTAAGGAAATGAATGAACGTTCAAAAAGAATAATACAATACAAGTCATACACTACCAATATAACATAGACTACCTAACCAGATAACTACACATGAAATACAATAGCAGTACAATAACACTTAAGAGAAAGAGGAGAAGAGAGAGATATATGGCTCACAATAACAAGAAAGACAATATGATTGCGGAGAAAACTTACGCTCAAGGGAAACAATCGCATGCGCCTCTGGATATCCAGCTCCCGATTATCAGCAATGAGAACCGTTGAAGAGAATAGAGAGCTGGCCCAGATCGGCTTGTCCTTTTATACCCTACACATAATACAGTACAATGGTCCCTATATTCTTATTGTTTTATTGGACACAGGAATTCGTCTTCGCATTATAACAAAAGGTCATAGGTTGATTCATACAGGTGGGCTGTGACTATTTCCAACTGCTCAGGTGGGTGGGAAACTAGGTTTCCCGCCGCATGGATAATAAAGTGCAAATAATAGTAAATGTCCATAAACTTCTTATGTCCATAACTATTCGCACGAGCGATTTATCTGCTTCAAACCAACACCGGAATATTGCTAATTAAATACTCTTCCGATGGATACTAAACACCACTGTATAACCTTTGTCTGACCCTTCGTATCAAACAAAGAGGGATCTCTTTGTCTATGAACATGCTACATTAACTAAACTTTCAGATTCTATCAAAGGGACCTTAATCTACAAAATACGTTATATAGTTAAAATATGTTACGAACGAGTCGCCCGCCAGACGCACATAAACTCTACCGTAAATGCGCACACTGTGCGCCTGCGGGTGCACGCAACAGCGAGTATGCGCACGCACGGGAGAGCCCATGCACTCGCAGCGGGGACACGCATGAGGTGCAAATATGGCAGTGTGCATCATGATATTTTTCTGACTTTGACACCTGACGGCTTGCTAATCATCGATGGTCACCATTCGGTGGTTCTAATTTGAAGTTTTGGTTGGATTGGGGCCTTAAGATGTGGGGGCCTTAAGATATGGAAAGGGTAGGTGTTTCACTAGAAACTTTGTAGGCCAACTAAAATTTCTACTTATGACTATGAAATAGACTACATTTAACAAATAATGAATGGATCAAATACCAGCAGATGTCCAAACAGAAGAACTGACTGAGAATATTGAATCTTCAGGCCCCCTTACAAATTTTATGGAGCCTGGCAATACATTGTTCCATTTCTACATTATACTTAGACTGGAAATCTCCAGGACTCCAGAGAGAGTGAACTTGCCCCTTGGTATTGCCATTCATAACATCATAGAGAGGAAGTCCAAACAATAGGCAAGTATGCCCTACTTATATTTATAAAAATGTATATTGCGGGTTAATGAAACACAACACTTGCACTTCTTATAGGCATTTTGGAATGCTTCTTATAGTGAAATAAGGGGAAAAAATCAACAAATTAATTAACACTCACTGCACTTAAATCTAATTTCAGATCTTCCGCCATAGCTCTCAACTCTAGAAAGTAAACTTCAGCCTAAAATTCCTGTTTGGGGCATCCCAGCATCACTGCTGCCAGGAGGTGCCAGTGAGACTTTTCCTGATATTACAGGTTCTCTCTGCCTCTCGTTTACTTCAGTTGAACACCTGCCCCACCTCTGTTCGCAACTCAGTCACAGCTGTGCTATTTTTACCCTCCTCTTCCCACTCATGCCCCTCTTCCCCACCCATGTCCCACATCCATTGTATAAAACCTTAACCTTAAAAATACAATGGGGGTGGATGACAAGTCTTCACTAGATCCCATCTTGCCCTAGGCCTGTACAACCTTATCCATAATCAGTCGCTGACTTAAAATGCCATCTGTAAAATATATTTCAAACATGCATTCAATTAGGAGTTTAATTTCATTTTATTCTTCCCTTATGTAAAAGTGCAATGCGATGTGCTATGACAACTATTTAATAATACTGCTTGGATATTTGTTATTTTTTAATAGCATCACAAGCTAGATCTAGACTGGATTCCTTCATAGTATATGATGATAGGGTTAAGACCCTTACACCATGTCCATGTTTCTTTATACCTGAAGTAATGATGAAGCACATGCTGGAAAATCTTGTTTAAATCCCTGGACCTATAGTTTATGACATTATGAGGTCAGCTGTTTTTCCAGCCCGAGGCATGGTATCCATACTTACTCAAATATATGTTCTTATTAGGTCAGCAATATATATGAAACATAATTATTGTGTGCTGAAGTCTTTTCTGCAGTCTGAAAATTGTGCATTTTCTAAACAAGATCACAAAGTACAGTCCTATAAAAATACTATAAATTAATATACTGTACAGTATATATAGAAACATTTCTACTTTATCTTTGAGCATATTTAAACAATAGGAATGTGAAGAAAACTATTACTGTCAATCCAGCTACCTTAGATTGGAGCTACAAATTTCCACCTTGATGTCATTTGCAGATATTAATATCCCGTTTTTCTCTTCAATGTATAATAATAGGACTGACTGGGAAGTAGAGTACATTTCAGTGCTGGGCTCATTCTTGTCTCCTATGTTATTATTAAGTCAAGCAGAGGCCTCCACTGTGCTTCCTGTCATTCCATGCAGACATTTCTACATTCTAGAAGCAGCTTAGTTCACAATTTGGTTGTTATCGATGCAAAGGAAGACTAATTGCAATTTTAGCTGGGATATTTAAAGAGGAATAACAAATTAAATGAGCGAAAACATTATAATCACAAATTAAAAAAACAAAACTAAATACAGGTTGAGTATCCCATATCCAAATATTCCGAAATACGGAATATTCCGAAATACGGACTAATTTGAGTGAGACTGAGATAGTGAAATCTTTGTTTTTTGATGGCTCAATGTACACAAACTTTGTTTAATACACAAAGTTATTAAAAAATATTGTATTAAATGACCTTTAGGCTGTGTGTATAAGGTGTATATGAAACATAAATGAATTGTGTGAATGTACACACACCTTGTTTAATGCACAAAGTTATAAAAAATATTGTCTAAAATTACTTTCAGGCTGTGTGTATACGGTGTATATGTAACATAAATGCATTCTGTGCTTATATTTAGGTCCCATCACCATGATATCTCATTATGGTGTGCAATTATTCCAAAATACGGAAAAATCCGATATCCAAAATACGTCTGGTCCCAAGCATTTTGGATAAGGGATACTCAACCTGTATCTCATTTTGAATATTAGTGTAGTATATTAGGTGTGCAATGTTTGTATGCTTCAGGTGCAAGCATAACCATGTATTATTAAAATTTTTATGATTTTTCCAATATTTTACTTCTAAGTAAAATCAGCTTTTAGGATCTGCAATTCAGGGTCAATCAGAATTTTCAAGCAGGGGAAATTAGAGGATTTTGTTGCAAACATAATCAAAATATACTGTAGAGAAGGGTTTAAACCTTGGTGTACCTCATATCAAAACTCCAAAGAAGAAAGTGTTGGATAAATATAATGTAACATTTATTTATTTATTTAATTATTTATGTATACTGTACTTAATTACAGTTAAAATCTGTAAGCTAAATCAGTGGAATATTAAAAGCAATGGTAAGTGTATACAGAGGTGAATAAAGTGATTTAAAAAATCATCAAATAAAAGCACAAATATCAGAAATAACTGATTCAGATATGCAAATATTTATTGTATTGTAATAAATAAATTGTTATTTCAACTAAAGCTATATAATATTTCTTATGTCATAAACAGTTGGAGTTGCGGTTGAGGAACAGGGGAGCCCATGGTCTCTGAAATGTGTTGGGAATATACAGTAGTGAGCATTTCTGGGCAGTGACAATGAGGTGGGGTAGTGCACCCATGGAGATGGTCCATCCAACTCAGAATGAGGATCTAGATCGTCAGCCTCTTACCTAAAACCACTACCTCATATTTATACCTACATTCTCTGATAACCCTTATTTACTTGGGATTCTAAAGGTAAGTTTTACTTTAAACAAAACAAATATTTATGTGGAGAAAACACGATGACATAACCTAGCGATACATTTTTAGAGCAAAAAACATTTTTAAAATTAAGTTTATATTACAGGTCACCAACATCTATAAATATTTTGTTCACATGAAAAATTTGGAGCATTTATTATGTACACTATTTTAAGAGCATCCTATTTACTATTACAAATGGGGGGAAAGAATATAAATAATTTCTGATTCATGTTATTCCCATTCATTATTTTGTGTGCTATTTCTAAAGTATTAGTCCCACAAGGGTTAGACAGCATCCAACAGACTGCAAAGTAGACCAAAATAACCACTCCTGAAGCTTACATGTTTTTATGTGACTCACAGGGCATGCAGTTCACATATGTCTTTTCAGTGCTATGATTTCCTCTTATTGTTCCTAAGCCATTAATATATTTCTTTTGTTAGGTGTCAGCTGTAGGTGCTCTCTCATTGCTTTATATACCATTGTCTACCATAGGTTATTAGTGCCTATTCAACTCGCCTACACTAGCATTATTATGTATTATTATTTATTTATTAACAGTTTCTTATATAGTGCAGCAAATTCCGTTGTGCTTTACAATTAGAAATAACAATGATATAACAAAACTGGGTAATAACAAACATTCATAGAGGTAGGAGGGCCCTGCTCACAATCTTACATTCTATAGCATTATTTATATTGCTCCATGAACGGAACGTGCAACATTTGGGATCACTTCCAATTTGTTGTTCCTTAAAAATACTTGGAGCTGGTGATTTTTTAAAAATTGCTTCTAAAACATCAACATTTTTGAGAAGACTATAGCACATTATGTTAAGCTCATCTGTACTTTTATAGGACTTATATCAGCAGTCATATGACAGGAATAGTTCAAGACATGTACAGCTTTAAAATTCACAAGGTTGTACATCCAGTAATATCATGTCATCAACATTTCTCTCAAGAGCTGCTGAAGAATTGATGGATCTTCCAAGAAAGGGCTGAAACACTCCTGCGCTGCATGTTCCTCAGTATCTCACTCCCTTAAGTGTATTGTTGGGGGTTTATTAGATCTGGTAGCTGACCTGCAGAGGTTGAAATAATTTTAGAAATTTGATTGTCCATTATAATTTATTTATTCTAGATTACCATGTAAAACATATAAATACAACTCTGAAGTTATTACTCATTTAAGGTATAGTCCAAATAAACAAATGATCACATTAGGCTATATGTATTCAATAAAATCCAGAGGATATCTGTTGCATCTCCAATAGCAAGTAGATACCATAAACATATGCATGTAAAAAAAAACTTATTGAAAGCTTAATTTGAAAAGCAAAATGGCTATGTGATATTAGTGGTAAAATAGTGGTAAAACTTAAATTGGCAGGACATGTAATCAGAAATGAGCAATCAGACTATGGTATCTCTGATACAGAATATATATATATATATATATATATATATATATATATACTGTATAATGAATTCTAGTATTAGCCAAAAATAAAACCATAAAAAACCTGCGCTCTGAGGTAAAATATAAGCTCTTTGTCATTGTATTCTCTAGTATTAACCAATTTGGCTATTGATTTTATTACTAGTATGCTGCAGGGACCCACAAGAGATCAATTGATAACGTAGTAGTCTGTTTAGCTCACGAACATGATTAGCATCACATCTACAGTATATTCATAAGTCGTCTGTCCTGTTTGTATATCTTTCAAATCCGCAGAAGTCACAAGTCTTGCAAATAATACAAAGTAACAAAGTTAAAAATTCACATAGTCCCTTATGCAAAAATCATATCTCTCTAGCTGGTAAACACAGACACACTTAATGCAAAACCTAATTAATATTTAGAAAGATATCGCAGATATTTGATTGCATATATCATGAACTAAACTATATTTAATTACACTAATCTGGCGCTATGTAGATACATTTAAATGCATTCCAAACTAGTCAGGCCACAGCCTGGATAACTCTCCGGAATACATGTAACAGCTTCATAAGGGTGTAGTATGGTATGCCAGTGGCCGGGATACCGGCGGCCAGCATACCTGCACCGGAATCCCGACCGCCGGCATACCGACAGCTGGGCGAGCACAAATGAGCCCCTTGCGGGCTCGCTCCACTCACCACGCTGCAGGCATGGTGGCGCGCCATGCTGTTTATTCTTCCTCCAGGAGGGTCGTGGAGCCCCAAGAGGGAGAATAGTTGTTTGTATGCTGGGTGTCGGGATTCCAGCACCGATATACTGAATACCACCCCTTCATAAAGCTACTTCCAGGACAGTTCACAAAGCAGACATCAACATTTATTTTAAAAAATTGCCATCCTGCTTTGATTTTAAATAAATGATGTCTCTGTTCTCGCTTTCCAGTATAAATTGGTGAACTAATATATACAATCATAAAATAATCCTGCAGCATTGTTCATAGATCACACAGAACTGTAAATTAATTTTCAAATGCTTTATAATCTAATTTAATGGGATGTAAGGCATTTCAGCACATTGCTTGTCAGTTTTTCTAGTATGGCGTACTCATCAATGATATCACGTATTATAAATGTAAACCTATTAAATATAAACTATATATGTAGAACAAGGTGAATAATTTTACCAACCAAAAGTAATTTTCCTGAAGCTTGCTCAGATATATGAAACCATTCTAACCTCTGTGTACTTGAGATCAAAAATAGGGCTCAGTAGACATAGCACACTATTGACAAACTGCTTGCGCACAGAACTGGCTTACAGTTGATTACCTGCTTACATACTACTAACTACCCACTTGTGCACCCAACCAGCTAATACCTGACAGGGTTGGGTGCGAAATGTAAACATTCATCATGCCGATTTAAGAAGTTGACATGGTCATAATCTCTGTATTGACCATGTTGACATTGATGAAATGTCGACATTTCACCCTGGTGACCCAGCGGTGACTTACCTTCTCCTGGTAGCTGCAGCGGCTTTAACTCTGTCTTCAAGGTTCCATGTGGTCATGTGACTGGCAGTGGTTTGAGCTCCAATCCTCCGGCATTCTGGTAAGTATTTTTCTGCTATCCCTAATCCCAATCCCTACCCCCAACCCTCCCTCTAGTACCTAAACATAACCTCCCTGCTACAGCCTAACCTAGCACTGCAGCCTAACCCTAACCTTCCCTAATATCAAAATTCTGGTAATGTCAACATTTGACTTGTTGACATTCTGAGAATGTTGACCTGTTGCCTGTCAACATTTTAACATTGTTGTGTTGATGTTCTGAATACTGATATTGTTATTGTCAAACTTTTGACTACATCCCCACCTAACAACCTTTTTTGTGGCAACCCAGCAAAATTTGTGAGAACTAGCTTGTGTGCTAACTAGAGATGGCCGGGTTCGGTTCGTCGAGATCTGAACCCCCCCGAACTTCACCTATTTTACACGGGTCCGAGGCAGCCTCGGATCTTCCCGCCTTGCTCGGTTAACCCGAACGCGGATGAACGTCATCATCCTGCTGTCGGTTTCTCGTGAGATTCGTATTCTATATAAAGAGCCGCGCGTCGCCGCCATTTTCACTCGTGCATTGGAGATTTAATGAGAGAGGACGTGGCTACGTTCTCTGCCTGAAAAGCTCCATATCTGTGCTCAGTGTGCTGCAAATATCTGTGCTCAGTGTGCTGCAAATATCTGTGCTCAGTGTGCTGCAAATATCTACGTTCTCTGCCTGAAAAGCTCCATATCTGTGCTCAGTGTGCTGCAAATATCTGTGCTCAGTGTGCTGCAAATATCTGTGCTCAGTGTGCTGCAAATATCTACGTTCTCTGCCTGAAAAGCTCCATATCTGTGCTCAGTGTGCTGCAAATATCTGTGCTCCATGTGCTGCATTTTGGTGACCAACAGTATATAGTTATACAGTACAGTAGGCCATTGCTGTATCTTGCAGCTCCGTGTCACTGCAAGTATCCATTCCATATCTGTGATGCATTTTTGTGAGCAGTATATATAGTAGTATAGTGCAGCATTTTGGTGACCAACAGTATATAGTTGTACAGTACAGTAGGCCATTGCTGTATCTTGCAGCTCTGTGTCACTGCAAGTATCCATTCCATATCTGTGCTGCATTTTTGTGAGCAGTATATATAGTAGTACAGTGCAGCATTTTGGTGACCAACAGTATATAGTTGTACAGTACAGTAGGCCATTGCTGTATCTTAGCAAGCAATGGACAATACACTCTTTTGGGGGACTATATAGGAACGGACTTTCCACTCTCCAACCATTTCCAATTCCTGTCAACTTGGGTAACCTAACTAATACATACAGTTTAAAATAGCATGTTTTTTATTTTTCATTGCATTTTATGTTGCATGCCTATGGTGTATTCACCACGTTATTTAAGTCATTTTAATATTAAATAGTATTATTGATACACTTATACTATTGTTGGTACATTTTTGGAATAGCGCAGCCTCTACATTTGTTTTTTTTCACCTTTGTGGGGGTGACTTCCCCGTTTTCGAGGCTGCAGCTTGTTGGAGCATCCCATACTTAAGGCGCCCGAGTATCCTGGGTAACCGAACTTTACATTGCTGTATCTTGCAGCTCCGTGTCACTGCAAGTATCCATTCCATATCTGTGCTGCATTTTTGTGAGCAGTATATATAGTAGTACAGTGCTGCATTTTGGTGACCAACAGTATATAGTTGTACAGTACAGTAGGCCATTGCTATTGATATAATAATTACTGGCATATAATTCCACACATTAAAAAAATGGAGAACAAAAATGTGGAGGGTGAAATAGGGAAAGATCAAGATCCACTTCCACCTAGTGCTGAAGCTGCTGCCACTAGTCATGGCAGAGACGATTCAATGCCATCAATGTCGTCTGCCAAGGCTGATGCCCAATGTCATAGTAGAGAGCATGTAAAATCCCAAAAACTAAAGTTCAGTAAAATGACCCAAAAATCTAAATTAAAAGCGTCTAAGGAGATGCGTAAACTTGCCAATATGCCATTTACGACACGGAGTGGCAAGGAACGCCTGAGGCCCTTGCCTATGTTCATGGCTAGTGGTTCAGCTTCACATGAGGATAGAAACACTCATCCTCCCGCTAGAAAACTGAAAAGAGTTAAGATGGCAAAAGCACAGCAAAGAACTGTGCGTTCTTCTAAATCACAAATCCCCAAGGAGAGTCCAATTGTGTCGGTTGCAATGCCTGACCTTCCCAACACTGGACGGGAAGAGGTGGCTCCTTCCACCATTTGCATGCCCCCTGCAAGTGCTGGAAGGAGCACCCACAGTCCAGTTCCTGATAGTCAAATTGAAGATGTCACTGTTGAAGTACACCAGGATGAGGATATGGGTGTTGCTGGCGCTGAGGAGGAAATTGACAAGGAGTATTCTGATGGCGAGGTGGTTTGTTTAAGTAAGGCACCCGGGGAGACACCTGTTGTCCATGGGATGAATAAGGCCATTGACATGCCTGGTCAAAATACCAAAAAAATCACATCTTCGGTGTGGAATTATTTCAACAGAAATGCGGACAATAAGTAGGGGTAAGGACGTTAACCACCTAGGAACATCTTCCCTTATACGTCACCTGGAGCGCATTCATCAGAAGTCATTGACAAGTTCAAATACTTTGGGTGACACCAGAAGCAGTCCACTGACAACTAAATCTCTTCTTCCTCTTGTACCCAACCTCCCAGTGCATACCACACCACCAACTCCCTCAGTGTCAATTTCCTCCTTAGACATGAACGCCAATAGTCCTGCAGGCCATGTCACTGGCAAGTCTGACGAGTCCTCTCCTGACTGGGATTCCTACGATGGATCCTTCAGTGTAACGCTTACTGCTGCTGGCGCTGCTGTTGTTGCTGCTGGGAGTCGATCATCATCCCAGAGGGGAAGTCTGAAGACCACTTGTACTACTTTAACTAAGCAATTGACTGTCCAACAGTCCTTTGCGAGGAAGATGAAATATCACAGCAGTCATCCTGTTGCAAAGCGGATAACTCAGGCCTTGGCAGCTGTGTTGGTGTTAGACGTGCGTCCGGTATCTGGCGTTAGTTCACAGGGACTTAGAGAATTTCTTGAGGTAGTGTGTCCCCGGTACCAAATACCATCTAGGTTCCACTTCCCTAGGCAGGCGATACCGAGAATGTACACAGACATCAGAAAAAGGCTCACCAGTGTCCTAAAAAATGCAGTTGTACCCACTGTCCACTTAACCATGGACATGTGGACAAGTGGAGCAGGGCAGACTCAGGACTATATGACTGTGACAGCCCACTTGGTAGATGTATTGCCTCCCGCAGCAAGAACAGAATCGGCGGCACCAGTAGCAGCATCTCGCAAACGCCAACTCGTTCCTAGGCAGGCTACGCTTTGTATCACCGCTTTCCATAAGAGGCACACAGATGACAACCTCTTACGGAAACTGAGGAACATCATCACAGATTGGCTTACCCAAATTGGACTCTCCTGGGGATTTGTGGCATCGGACAACGCCACCAATATTGTGCGTGAATTACATGTGGGCAAATTCCAGCACATCCCATGTTTTGCACATACATTGATTTGGTGGTGCAGAATTTTTTTTAAAATGAGAGGGGCGTGCAAGAGATGCTGTCGGTGGCCCGAAGAACTGCGGGCCACTTTTGGCATTCAGCCACCGCGTGCCGAAGACTGGAGCACCAGCAAACACTCCTGAACCTGCCCCGCCATCATCTGAAGCAAGAGGTGGTAACGAGGTGGAATTCAACCCTCTATATGCTTCAGAGGATGGAGGAGCAGCAAAAGGCCATTCAAGCCTATACATATGCCTACGATATAGGCAAAGGAGGGGGAATGCACCTGACTCAAGCGCAGTGGAGAATGATTTCAACGTTGTGCAAGGTTCTGCAACCCTTTGAACTTGCCACACATGAAGTCAGTTCAGACACTGCCAGCCTGAGTCAGGTCATTCCCCTCATCAGGCTTTTGCAGAAGCAGCTGGAGAGATTGAAGGAGGAGCTAAAACTGAGCAATTCCGCTAGGCATGTGGGACTTGTGGATGGAGCCCTTAGTTTGCTTAACCAGGATTCACGGGTGGTCAATCTGTTGAAATCAGAGCACTACATTTTGGCCACCGTACTCAATCATAGGTTTAAAGCCTACGTTGTATCTCTCTTTCCGGCAGACACAAGTCTGCAGAGGTTCAAAGACCTGCTGGTGAGAAAATTGTCAACTCAAGCGGAACGTGACCCGTCAACAGCTCCTCCTTCACATTCTCCCGCAACTGGGGCTGCGAAGAAAAGGCTAAGAGTTCCGAGCCCACCCACTGGCGGTGATGCAGGGCAGTCTGGAGCGAGTGCTGACATCTGGTTCGGACTGAAGGACCTGCCAACAATTACTGACATGTCGTCTACTGTCACTACATATGATTCTGTCACCATTGAAAGAATGGTGGAGGATTATATGAGTGACAGCATCCAAGTAGGCACGTCAGACAGTCCGTACGTATACTGGCAGGAAAAAGAGGCAATTTGTAGGCCCTTGCACAACTGGCTTTATTTTACCTAAGTCCCCCCCCCCCCTCCAGTGTGTACTCCAAAAGAGTGTTTAGTACAGCCGGTCACCTTCTCAGCAATCGGCGTACGAGGTTACTTCCACAAAATGTGGAGAAGATGATGTTCATCAAATTGAATTATAATCAATTCCTCCGTGGAGACATTCAATTGCCTCCAGAAAGTACACAGGGACCTGAGATGGTGGATTCCAGTGGGGACGAATTAATACTCTGTGAGGAGGGGAATGTACACAGTGAAAGGGGTGAGGAATCGGAGGATGATGATGAGGTGGACATTTTGCCTCTGTAGAGCCAGTTTGAGCAAAGGAGAGATTGATTGCTTCTTTTTTTGGTGGGGGCCCAAACCAACCAGTCATTTCAGTCACAGTCGTGTGGCAGACCCTGTGGCTGAAATTATGGGTTTGTTAAAGTGTGCATGTCCTGTTTATACAACATAAGGCTGGGTGGGAGTGCCCAAGGACATTACCATCTTGCACCTTTTTGTTTTTTTATTTATCTTTGCATCATGTATTGTTTGGGGCCAATTTTTTTAAGTGCCATCCTGTCTGACACTGCAGTGCCACTCCTAGATGTGCCAGGTGTTTGTGCCGCCCACTTGGGTCGCTTAGCTTAGTCATCCAGCGACCTCGGTGCAAATTTTAGGACTAAAAATAATATTGTGAGGTGTGAGGTGTTCAGAATAGACTGGAAATGAGTGGAAATTATGGTTATTGAGGTTAATAATACTATTGGGTCAAAATTACCCCCAAATTCTATGATTTAAGCTGTTTTTGAGGAGTTTTTGAAAAAAACACCCGAATCCAAAACACACCCGAATCCGACAAAAAATATTCAGGGAGGTTTTGCCAAAACGTGTCCGAATCCAAAACACGGCCGCAGAACCGAATCCAAAACCAAAACCCGAAAAATTTCCGGTGCACATCTCTAGTGCTAACCCAGTTAATATTTGAAATCCTGCTGTTTATTTATATGGACACTCTCAAGGTTTTAAGCATACAGAGGACTACATTTATACACCATACTTATTAATGATGATATATTTTGTTTAGTATCTCAGTGATAATGTTGAATATGTAGCCAGCATGCGCAATGGCTATCTACACATGTGCAGTATAGCATGTACTAGCAGTGAATCCCTGGAACTGGTTGTAAAGAACTTAACTCCATCTCCAGGCCTAAAGAGTTCTAGGCTGTAACATACTACTGGGGACTCAGATAAACACATTAGAGAACTCAGAGCTGCATAGTCCCGAACCTTGTAATCAAGATTACAGAACTCACACCTTGGGTTAGTAATGGGAATCACAGGGTGACCAATCACAGAAGCCATATCTCCCTGGAACCCACACCACAGCATCTAGCCTGTAACTGGATTTGGAATTCAAGACTTTAAGGGACATGTACTAAGCAATAATAAAAGTACAGAAGTGAGCCAGTGGAATAGTTGCCCATGACGTTGCTCTTGAAATGTGCAGCAGACAGGAGCAGGTTTAAATAGGAAGCAGTGGAAGTTCATAGGCTGTTAGAATCGGGTTGGGTATGAGTTACCAGCAGTTGGGATGCCGGAGTTCAGTATACCAATGCTGGCATCCTGACAATTGAAATCCGGACAGGGGTGAGCTACCTACAGATGGGTGCATGTTTATCTTGACCTTTAATAGGATTAACTGAGACTGGGCAGTCGGACTTAATCCCCTGCTGTATTGTTCTCTGTATTGTATTGCAGCGGAGAACAATAGATGAAGGGTTTATGTTAATAAACCATGTTGTGCCTAGGCGCCAAACTAGCCAAGATAACCGTGGACCCATCTGTATGTTCTCCCCTCTCCCCTACCCCCTAATCCTCCCTTCCAACCGCCTAACCCTAACATCCCCCTTTGTTGCCTAACCCTATCCTACCCTGTTGTTGCCTAAATCTAATCCCCCCTTTTCCCACAATTTAAACCTAACCCTCCCCCTTATTGCCTAAACTTAACCTCCTCCCAGTGGTGCCTAACCCTAACCCCTCCTCCACACAGCCTAACCCTAACCTCTACTCTCCTGCAGCCTAAACCTAACCTCCTAGGAAGGCACCTAAACCTAACACTCCCACCCTCTGCCCTAAACCTAAGCCTCGCACTGTACTCATGGTTGGCATGCCAGCTGTCAGGATTCCAGCATTGGTGTCCTGACCTTTTCGGAAATTCCAGTGTCTGTATTCTGTCAGGATTCCGACAGCTGGCATCTTCCCATTGGAACCATGTGCGCATGGCTTGAAGTGCAGAGATTGCTTTAGAGAATCACACGGGGGCATCCAATATGGCTGTGCCCATTTAGCTGGCCGGTTTGTTTACAAACATGCTTGGAAAGAATGGGGATGCTGCAATGGATATCTCAAGTATCTTTTCAAACATCATTTATATATTGCATTGGAAAATGACTGTACTTCAAACACGTGTTCAGTTACTGGGCTATATCATGTCAACTCAAGGTTAGTAAATGGATCTGTGCAAAGTCCAGGCTATAATAGATCAGCTAACTCCAAGGTTATTACACAGTTCTCTGAAGAATAACAAACATTCTAACAGGCAGCAAAAGCACAGAGGTGGATAAGCAGTAGAACTGAGGGCAGTGTATTTTGTGGAAAAACTAAGATATAATAGGAGCAAACAGTAGTGCAGTTAACAATGTCTGGGATCTGATATACTTGCAGGAATATACAGCTTTAAACAGTCTCGTAGGATCTTGTACACTTGTGTGTAACAAGTCACTGAAGGATAACACAGTCTCAAAATATTAACACAGTCAATAGTCTGATATGCTTGCAGGTAATATAAGTAACAGCACAGGAGACCTTAAGCAGTAGCAAAGTCAGGATGTAAGGCAGCGTGTTTGACACACAGTAATACACACAGAGCCTCATTCAGAGGTGGATGTTAACTGCATGCAATGCCGATGTTTGCCCAGTTTAACTATTATTTGCTATTAGACGCATGTGTTACCCTGAGTGTATGCCCAAATGCATAGTTGCATGTGGAACCGCTGCGAGACAAAGTGATGGGCATTCCTGAGCTATGTCTGGAAGATGGTCTGGAAAGAGCACCAAGAAATACACCATGTGGGGATGTGCAAGTGTCGATGGTGGACGCAATTGTGCACCAATGCATGGGCTTGCACATCCAGCGCATGCTAGTACACAAGGAGAAGGCTAAAGGTGTGTACACACGGTGAGATAAATCTGTGAGATTTAGACATATATATATATATCTATCTATATATATATATATATATATATATATATATATATATAATCAATCAAAATATTAAGGAAAGTTAGTGCACATCTCAAGGTGTTAGGCAGCTTGCGATACCAATTCAATCCTGATGCACACTCCCGTGGGGTCAGTATCGCAAGGCTAGATAGACTGTGCAGGCAAGTCAATCTTGACTATCTAGTGTACTACCTAGTACAAAGTACAGTCAAAATTGACACTTAGTCAAAATCGTACATAGACAAATCAAAAGTACAGATGGTCAAAATCTGTAGTATCTGGGCTCCGGGGGAGTTCAAGAGAAATCACATAGTCAAAATTGGGCATAGCAAGGATCTCACCGTGTGTACACACCTTAACACTACCATTTGTATATTATCACATCCTCTACTCCAGCAACGCCAGCATCCATCTCTGAATTAGGCACACGTATCTGCAAGGAAGCTAGATGTTTACTAATAACAGAGCAAAGCTAGGATAGGACCTCCTTTTTGCCCCCAGAAAGGTGGTGAAATAAGAGCACAAATAGAAGTAGGTAATCTTGCAGCTGCGCAGTTAGAATCTGTGGATGCTGAAATCTGCTGCCAGTGAATATCTCTCTGAGGAATAATGGAAAACTGACCTGACGTGAACAGCTTGGAAAGACTGTAATAGCGACTTGCATATACTACATGGGAGTGGCATGTTGTTGCAGTGCAGTTGCCCTGGCAGTGATTCACCATCATATAAAGACATGACCACAGTTCAGACTCCTAAAGGAACATACCCAGTGCTGTGTCATGGATTTCCTTCCGCAGAGTAAGCAGCAGAATTGCTAATCAGGGTAGTGTTTCAATTATATGGGGTACCTAAAGATGTGGTTTCTGATAATGGCAGGCAATGCATGTATTTGGAAGCACTTTTGTACTGCTCTTAATATTAAATGATCAACTGCTTTCCATGAGCAATCCAATGGACCGATGAGTGTGAATGGGGTCTGACCCGGGATTTTTACTGGGTTTCCCTGTGGAAACTGTTTTTTAAAATCTTGGACCATTTCACCCCCAGTCACCATAAGAGAGGTCACTATTGGTATTAGACTTGTACAGAAGCGTTCCCTTCTCCTAGATGCCCAGTACTGCCTAAGATATTCTATCTTGGGTCCTGTATAAATCTATAAACAGGCACTGCCCTACTGAAGTCTTTGTTTGAGCATTGTGTTTTCTCAACTTATTACCAGAATCTGTACCTAGTTACTATTGACTACGTGCTTGTGTACTGTCTCATTTTATGTCTGACCTGTTTCTGTTCACACACGGCTATTTTTAACTACATTCCGACCCAGCTAGAAGTCTGTCTACCCATTATGTGCCAACATGGCTTATAATAATAGTCGTCAAACAACTTATTTGAACACTTTACAGTTGTTAGGTACACTGACTCCGTTACAATAAGCTCTATCCTCCATGGACGTCAGATAATATACCTTTAGTGGGACCCCCGCTGTCTCAGATTAGCCTTTACAGATGCAACAAAAATTATACCACAGCTCTAGTCTTAAAATGTTAAAAATTACATTTCTCTATCGTCCTAAGTGGATGCTGGGGTTCCTGAAAGGACCATGGGGAATAGCGGCTCCGCAGGAGACAGGGCACAAAAAAGTAAAGCTTTACTAGGTCAGGTGGTGTGCACTGGCTCCTCCCCCTATGACCCTCCTCCAGACTCCAGTTAGATTTTGTGCCCGAACGAGAAGGGTGCAATCTAGGTGGCTCTCCTAAAGAGCTGCTTAGAGAAAGTTTAGTTTAGGTTTTTTTCTTTACAGTGAGTCCTGCTGGCAACAGGATCACTGCAACGTGGGACTTAGGGGGAAAGTAGTAAACTCACCTGCATGCAGAGTGGATTTGCTGCTTGGCTACTGGACACCATTAGCTCCAGAGGGATCGAACACAGGCCCAGCCGTGGAGTCCGGTCCCGGAGCCGCGCCGCCGACCCCCTTGCAGATGCTGAAGCGTGAAGAGGTCCGGAAACCGGCGGCTGAAGACTCCTCAGTCTTCATAAGGTAGCGCACAGCACTGCAGCTGTGCGCCATTTTCCTCTCAGCACACTTCACTGGGCAGTCACTGAGGGTGCAGAGCGCTGGGGGGGGGCGCTCTGAGAGGCAAATATAAACCTTATACAAGGCTAAAAATACCTCACATATAGCCCATAGGGGCTATATGGAGATATTTAACCCCTGCCTGACTGGAAAAATAGCGGGAGAAGAACCCGCCGAAAAAGGGGCGGGGCCTATCTCCTCAGCACACGGCGCCATTTTCTGTCACAGCTCCGCTGGTCAGAACGGCTCCCAGGTCTCTCCCCTGCACTGCACTACAGAAACAGGGTAAAACAGAGAGGGGGGGCACATTAATGGCTATATATATATATATTAAAGCAGCTATAAGGGAGCACTTAATATAAGGATATCCCTTGTATATATAGCGCTTTGTGGTGTGTGCTGGCAGACTCTCCCTCTGTCTCCCCAAAAGGGCTAGTGGGTCCTGTCTTCATTAGAGCATTCCCTGTGAGTTTGCGGTGTGTGTCGGTACGTGGTGTCGACATGTATGAGGACGATATTGGTGTGGAGGCGGAGCAATTGCCAAATATGCAGATGTCACCCCCCAGGGGGTCGACACCAGAATGGATGCCTTTATTTGTGGAATTACGTGATGGTTTATCTTCCCTTAAACAGTCAGTTGAGGACATGAGGCGGCCGGACAATCAATTAATGCCTGTCCAGGCGCCTCAAACACCGTCAGGGGCTGTAAAACGCCCTTTGCCTCAGTCGGTCGACACAGACCCAGACACGGGCACTGATTCCAGTGACGACGGTAGAAATTCAAACGTATTTTCCAGTAGGGCCACACGTTATATGATTTTGGCAATGAAGGAGACGTTACATTTAGCTGATACTACAGATACCGTAAAACAGGGTATTATGTATGGTGTGAAAAAACTACAAACAGTTTTTCCTGAATCAGAAGAATTAAATGACGTGTGTGATGAAGCGTGGGTTGCTCCTGATAAAAAGTTGATAATTTCAAAAAAGTTATTGGCATTATACCCTTTCCCGCCAGAGGTTAGGGCGCGCTGGGAAACACCCCCTAAGGTGGACAAGGCGCTCACACGCTTATCCAAACAAGTGGCGTTACCCTCTCCTGAGACGGCCGCACTTAAGGATCCATCAGATAGAAAGATGGAAGTTATTCAAAAGAATATATACACACATGCAGGTGTTATACTACGACCAGCTATAGCAACTGCCTGGATGTGCAGTGCTGGAGTAGTTTGGTCAGAATCCCTGATTGAAAATATTGATACCCTAGATAGGGACAATGTTTTACTGTCGTTAGAACAAATAAAGGATGCATTTATCTATATGCGTGATGCACAGAGGGATATTTGCACACTGGCATCTCGGGTGAGTGCTATGTCCATTTCAGCCAGAAGAGCCTTATGGACACGACAGTGGACAGGCGATGCGGATTCAAAACGTCACATGGAGGTTTTGCCGTATAAAGGGGAGGAGTTATTTGGAGTTGGTCTATCAGACTTGGTGGCCACGGCTACTGCCGGGAAATCCACTTTTTTACCTCAAGTCACTCCCCAACAGAGAAAGGCACCGACCTTTCAACCGCAGCCTTTTCGCTCCTACAAAAATAAGAGAGCAAAGGGCTTGTCGTACCTGCCACGAGGCAGAGGAAGAGGGAAGAGACACCAACAGGCAGCTCCTTCCCAGGAACAGAAGCCCTCCCCGGCTCCTGCAAAAACCTCAGCATGACGCTGGGGCCTCTCAAGCGGACTCGGGGACAGTGGGGGGCCGTCTCAAAAATTACAGCGCGCAGTGGGCTCACTCGCAGGTAGACCCCTGGATCCTGCAGATAATATCTCAGGGGTACAGGTTGGAATTAGAGACGGATCCTCCTCATCGTTTTCCTGAAGTCTGCCTTACCAACCGTCTCTTCCGAAAGGGAGAGGGTGTTGGAAGCCATTCACAAGCTGTACGCTCAGCAGGTGATAGTCAAAGTACCCCTATTACAACAAGGAAAGGGGTATTATTCCACTCTATTTGTGGTACCGAAGCCGGATGGCTCGGTAAGGCCTATTCTAAATCTGAAGTCCTTGAACCTCTACATAAAAAAGTTCAAGTTCAAGATGGAGTCACTCAGAGCAGTGATAGCGAACCTGAAAGAAGGGGACTTTATGGTATCCTTGGACATCAAGGATGCGTATCTACACGTTCCGATTTACCCCGCACACCAGGGGTACCTCAGGTTCATTGTTCAAAACTGTCACTATCAGTTTCAGACGCTGCCGTTCGGATTGTCCACGGCGCCTCGGGTCTTTACCAAGGTAATGGCCGAGATGATGATTCTTCTTCGAAGAAAAGGCGTATTAGTTATCCCATACTTGGACGATCTCCTAATAAGGGCAAGGTCCAGAGAACAGCTGGAGACAGCTTTAGCACTATCTCAAGAGGTGCTAAGACAACACGGGTGGATTCTGAATATTCCAAAATCCCATTTAATCCCGACAACTCGTCTGCTGTTCCTAGGAATGATTCTGGACACGGTTCAGAAAAAGGTTTTCCTTCCAGAGGAAAAAGCCAAGGAGTTATCCGATCTGGTCAGGAACCTCCTAAAACCAGGAAAAGTGTCAGTACATCAATGCACAAGAGTCCTGGGAAAAATGGTGGCTTCTTACGAAGCAATTCCATTCGGCAGATTCCATGCAAGAATATTCCAAAGGGATCTGTTGGACAAATGGTCAGGGTCGCATCTGCAGATGCACCTGCGAATAACCCTGTCACCAAAGACAAGGGTGTCACTTCTGTGGTGGTTGCAAAAGGCTCACCTATTAGAAGGCCGCAGATTCGGCATTCAGGATTGGATCCTGGTGACCACGGACGCCAGCCTGAGAGGCTGGGGAGCAGTCACACAAGGAAGAAACTTCCAGGGAGTATGGACGAGTCTGGAAAAGTCTCTTCACATAAACATTCTGGAACTAAGAGCAATCTACAATGCTCTAAGCCAGGCGGAACTTCTCCTGCAAGGAAAGCCGGTGTTGATTCAGTCGGACAACATCACGGCGGTCGCCCATGTAAACAGGCAGGGCGGCACAAGAAGCAGGAGTGCAATGGCAGAAGCTGCCAAGATTCTTCGCTGGGCGGAGAATCACGTGATAGCACTGTCAGCAGTGTTCATCCCGGGCGTGGACAACTGGGAAGCAGACTTCCTCAGCAGACACGATCTTCATCCGGGAGAGTGGGGTCTACATCCAGAAGTCTTCAACATGTTAATAGACCGTTGGGAAAGACCAATTGTAGACATGATGGCGTCTCGCCTCAACAAGAAACTGGACAAATATTGCGCCAGGTCAAGAGATCCACAGGCAATAGCTGTGGACGCACTGGTAACTCCTTGGGTGTACCAGTCAGTGTATGTGTTTCCTCCTCTGCCGCTCATACCAAAGGTATTGAAGATCATACGGCAAAGAAGAGTAAGAACAATACTAGTGGTTCCAGATTGGCCGAGAAGGACTTGGTATCCGGAACTTCAAGAGATGCTCACGGACGAACCGTGGCCTCTACCTCTGAGAAGGGACCTGCTACAGCAGGGTCCCTGTCTTTTTCAAGACTTACCGCGGCTGCGTTTGACGGCATGGCGGTTGAACGCCAGATCCTAAAAGGGAAAGGCATTCCAGAAGAAGTCATTCCTACCTTGATTAAGGCACGGAAGGAAGTCACCGTGAAACATTATCACCGCATTTGGCGAAAATATGTAGCGTGGTGCGAGGATCGGAGGGTTCCGACGGAGGAATTCCAACTGGGTCGTTTCCTACATTTCCTGCAATCAGGATTATCTATGGGTCTCAAATTGGGATCCATTAAGGTTCAAATTTCGGCCCTGTCAATATTCTTCCAAAAAGAATTGGCCTCTGTCCCTGAGGTCCAGACTTTTGTCAAGGGAGTACTGCATATACAGCCTCCTGTGGTGCCTCCGGTGGCACCGTGGGATCTAAATGTAGTTTTAGATTTCCTCAAATCCCATTGGTTTGAACCATTGAAAAAGGTGGATTTGAAATATCTCACATTGAAAGTGACTATGTTACTAGCCCTGGCCTCTGCCAGGAGAGTATCTGAATTGGCGGCTTTATCTTATCTAATCTTCCATTCGGATAGGGCAGAACTGCGGACTCGTCCGCATTTTCTCCCTAAAGTGGTATCAGCATTTCATCTGAACCAACCTATTGTGGTGCCTGCGGCCACTAGCGACTTGGAGGACTCCAAGTTGTTGGACGTTGTCAGAGCCTTAAAAATATACATTGCAAGGACGGCTGGAGTCAGAAAATCTGACTCGCTGTTTATATTGTATGCACCCAACAAGTTGGGCGCACCTGCTTCTAAGCAGTCGATTGCTCGTTGGATTTGTAACACAATTCAACTTGCACATTCTGTGGCAGGCCTGCCACAGCCTAAAACTGTAAAAGCCCACTCCACAAGGAAGGTGGGCTCATCTTGGGCGGCTGCCCGAGGGGTCTCGGCATTACAACTCTGCCGAGCAGCTACGTGGTCGGGGGAGAACACGTTTGTAAAATTTTACAAATTTGATACCCTGGCAAAGGAGGACCTGGAGTTCTCTCATTCGGTGCTGCAGAGTCATCCGCACTCTCCCGCCCGTTTGGGAGCTTTGGTATAATCCCCATGGTCCTTTCAGGAACCCCAGCATCCACTTAGGACGATAGAGAAAATAAGAATTTACTTACCGATAATTCTATTTCTCGGAGTCCGTAGTGGATGCTGGGCGCCCATCCCAAGTGCGGATTATCTGCAATACTTGTACATAGTTATTGTTAACTAATTCGGGTTATTGTTAAGGAGCCATCTTTAAGAGGCCCTTTCTGTTGTCATACTGTTAACTGGGTTTAGATCACAAGTTGTACGGTGTGATTGGTGTGGCTGGTATGAGTCTTACCCGGGATTCAAAATGCCTCCCTTATTGTGTATGCTCGTCCGGGCACAGTACCTAACTGGAGTCTGGAGGAGGGTCATAGGGGGAGGAGCCAGTGCACACCACCTGACCTAGTAAAGCTTTACTTTTTTGTGCCCTGTCTCCTGCGGAGCCGCTATTCCCCATGGTCCTTTCAGGAACCCCAGCATCCACTACGGACTCCGAGAAATAGAATTATCGGTAAGTAAATTCTTATTATAATTGATAATTGCACTGTTAGATAAATGCATTATATGTAACCTTGTGTTTAGTCCCTTCTGTTCCTGTCTTGTGCTTTTATGTTTATCCTAAGCACACTGAATGCAACTGAGTTCCTGGTACCCAAGTGTGCCCATCTGTCCTCATTTACAAAGACCCTGAACAAATTAATATCCCAACATGCAGCGAATGAGCAGTTTTATTCTATAAAATTAGGTCTGCTGTGAATATGGTCTAATCCACAGCCAACCTCCTCCAAATGTACCTGGACTACAATCTAATGTAGCCAAGGACATAGTGAACTGTAATTGACAATTCTTTTGCTTGCAGTGTAAAACTTGCCTGTCCATCTACAGAAGTACTACTGAGGGTAAAAATGCATTTTAAGTAATACTTATTCTGAGAGAGAGATGTAAGAGGGCGTGTAGTATGTTATGTCAGCGGTCGGGATCCTGGCTCCCAGCATATAGATCCTGACCGCTGGCATGCCGGCAGCTGAGCGAGCGCAAATGAGCCCCTTGCGGGCTCGCTGCGCATGCCACGCTGTGGGCACAGTGGCGTGCTACTCGTGCCACGCTATTTATTCTCCCTCCAGGGGGGTCGTGGACCCCCAAGAGGGAGAATAGTTGTCGGTATGCCGGGTGTCGGGATTCCAGCGCCGGTATACTCAGTGCCGGGATCCCAACAGCCGGCATACTGAATAACACCCGTAAGAGGACATACAGAATACTTTACTAACACTTTATGTTTGTCTATAACTACAGGCATCTCTGTTCTTTCTTCCAACACATATTTAATACAGATGCTAATATCCAGGAGTAAACTGAAATGAATACATTATTAGGTTCCTGGTTTTTATTGTATACATGTGTATTTGTATATGTTAGACATGTGTAGGCGATGGATGGTGGCTATCTTTTATTTTTTATTTTTTTGCATAGAGAATCATTTTACAAGGCTAAAATGTTTGTTACGTCAACCTAGTAGTTACAGTATCATTAGGGTAATCACAGATACAATCCAATTGTATTATATAAGTTCTCTTTGTGATTTTTCTGTTATTTTTTTTTGTTGGTTTACTTTTGTCATATTCTTGTAAAATAGTTACCAATGTCCTGCTCATAGTCTGAAGCTAGTGCAAACATTCCCTTCACTGCACTCTACACATATGTCAACACATAATTAAGCAGGTATGCAGAACTTGTAGTTGGTTTCCAGTAGCATGTGTGCACTAATCATTCATTTACATGAGCACTCTAGACTTTTGAGCTGGTCATTAGAACCTACTTACATCACTCCTGCAAATGATTATTACTGTGAATTACTGTGTTACTCTGAAGTAGGTCTGATATATTCAAGACATTTGCCATCTGGACTCTAATCTCATTGAAAAGGCAAGTGGTTAAACATGTAGATGTATTAATTATTCAGAAGTATTCAGAAATGCTAGTGTAAATGAGAATTTCCAGCATCAACATACCACGTGATAAGTATCCTGCACAGATTGGGCCAGATGTACTAAGGGGGACATGTACTAAGCAGTGATAAAAATGGAGAAGTGAGCCAATGGAGAAGTTGCCCATGGCAACCAATCAGCTGCTCTATATACTTTTATAGTATGCAAATTATAAATGTTACGTGAATGCTGATTGGTTGCCATGGGCAACATCTCCACTGGCTCACTTCTACACTTTTATCACTGTTTAGTATATCTCCCCCAAAGCCTTGAAAAAAGTGATAAATTTCACAGTGATTAAGTACCAACCAACCAGCTCCTAACTGTCATTTTTCAAACTCAGCCTGTAGCATGGTAGTTAGGAGCTGATTGGATGATACTTTATCACCGTGAAATGTATAATTTTTCAAGGCTTAGTACATCTCCCTCATATGTGTGTTTTCCAAAACATTTCTCTCCTCATTGCTGTCCTGAACTTTACCTCTAAAATTAGTGATGAGCGGGTTCGGATCCTCGGAATCCGACCCGCCCGAACTTCACCTTTTTTTTACACGGGTCCGAGCGACTCGGATCCTCCCGCCTTGCTCGGTTAACCCGAGCGCGCCAGAACGTCATCATCCCGCTGTCGGATTCTCGCGAGACTCGGATTCTATATAAGGAGCCGCGCGTCGCCGCCATTTTCACACGTGCATTGAGATTGATAGGGAGAGGACGTGGCTGGCGTCCTCTCCGAGTCCGTTGTATTATATTAGAACTTAGTTAGTTATAATTGTGGGGAGGATTGGGGACGGGATGCAGCTGTTAGGGAGTACAGTGCAGGGTTTTGAGTTTAATCCGTTGTTTCTCTGCCTGAAAAAAAACGCTCCACCATATCTGTGCTCACTCAGTGTGCTGCACTGCTGCATGATATATCTGTGCTGAGTGCACTGCTCACACTGCCTAATTGTGGGGACTGGGGAGTAGTTATAGCAGGAGTACAGTGCACAGTTTTGCTGACAGTGACCACCAGTCCAGTATACGTTTGTCTGCCTGAAAAACACTGTGGTGTTTTTTTGTTTTTTTTTCTTCATGCTAGTTTGTTTAGCAGTCTGCTGACACTGCAGTGTCCACCAGGTCCGTTATACAGTATATTATATATATAATTAAGCACTAAGCAGCAGTACGGTAGGCCACGGCTGTACCTACCTCTGTGTCGACTCGTCACTCGTCGTCCATAAGTATAAGTAATACTATCCATCCATCTACATTGTATACCTGTGGTGTTTTTTTTTTTCCTTTCTTCATACTAGTTTAGCAGTCTGCTGCTGACACTGTCCACCAGGTCCGTTATACAGTATATTATATTTATATATAAGCACTAAGCAGCAGTACGGTAGGCCACGGCTGTACCTACCTCTGTGTCGTCAGTGCACTCGTCGTCCATAAGTATAAGTAATACTATACTATCCATCCATCTACATTGTATACCTGTGGTGGTTTTTTTTTCTTTCTTCATACTAGTTTAGCAGTCTGCTGACACTGTCCACCAGGTCCGTTATACAGTATATTATATTTATATATAAGCACTAAGCAGCAGTACGGTAGGCCACGGCTGTACCTACCTCTGTGTCGTCACTCGTCGTCCATAAGTATAAGTAATACTATACTATCCATCCATCTACATTGTATACCTGTGGTGTTTTTTTTTTTTCTTTCTTCATACTAGTTTAGCAGTCTGCTGCTGACACTGTCCACCAGGTCCGTTATACAGTATATTATATTTATATATAAGCACTAAGCAGCAGTATGGTAGGCCACGGCTGTACCTACCTCTGTGTCGTCACTCGTCGTCCATAAGTATAAGTAATATTATACTATCCATCCATCTACATTGTATACCTGTGGTGTTTTTTTTTTCTTTCTTCATACTAGTTTAGCAGTCTGCTGCTGACACTGTCCACCAGGTCCGTTATACAGTATATTATATTTATATATAAGCACTAAGCAGCAGTACGGTAGGCCACGGCTGTACCTACCTCTGTGTCGTCACTCGTCGTCCATAAGTATAAGTAATACTATACTATCCATCCATCTACATTGTATACCTGTGGTGGCTTTTAGTTGTGCGCAAAATATGGAGAACAAAAATGTGGAGGTTAAAAAAATAGGGAAAGATCAAGATCCACTTCCACCTCGTGCTGAAGCTGCTGCCACTAGTCATGGCCGAGACGATGAAATGCCATCAACGTCGTCTGCGAAGGCCGATGCCCAATGTCATAGTACAGAGCATGTAAAATCCAAAACACAAAAGATCAGTAAAAAAATGACCCAAAAATCAAAATTAAAAGCGTCTGAGGAGAAGCGTAAACTTGCCAATATGCCATTTACGACACGGAGTGGCAAGGAACGGCTGAGGCCCTTGCCTATGTTCATGGCTAGTGGTTCAGCTTCACATGAGGATGGAAGCACTCATCCTCTCGCTAGAAAAAAGAAAAGACTTGCGGCAAAGGCACAGCAAAGAACTGTGCGTTCTTCGAAATCCCAAATCCCAAAGGAGAGTCCAAATGTGTCGGTTGCGATGCCTGACCTTCCCAACACTGGACGGTAAGAGCTTGCGCCTTCCACCATTTGCACGCCCCCTGCAAGTGTTGAAAGGAGCACCCGCAGTCCAGTTCCTGATAGTGAAATTGAAGATGTCAGTGTTGAAGTACACCAGGATGAGGATATGGGTGTTGCTGGCGCTGGGGAGGAAATTGACAAGGAGGATTCTGATGGTGAGGTGGTTTGTTTAAGTCAGGCACCCGGGGAGACACCTGTTGTCCGTGGGAGGAATATGGCCATTGACATGCCTGGTGAAAATACCAAAAAAATCTGCTCTTCAGTGTGGAAGTATTTCAACAGAAATGCGGACAACAGGTGTCAAGCCGTGTGTTGCCTTTGTCAAGCTGTAATAAGTAGGGGTAAGGACGTTAACCACCTCGGAACATCCTCCCTTATACGTCACCTGCAGCGCATTCATAATAAGTCAGTGACAAGTTCAAAAACTTTGGGCGACAGCGGAAGCAGTCCACTGACCAGTAAATCCCTTCCTCTTGTAACCAAGCTCGCGCAAACCACACCACCAACTCCCTCAGTGTCAATTTCCTCCTTACCCAGGAAAGCCAATAGTCCTGCAGGCCATGTCACTGGCAAGTCTGACGAGTCCTCTCCTGCCTGGGATTCCTCCGATGCATCCTTGAGTGTAACGCATACTGCTGCTGGCGCTGCTGTTGTTGCTGCTGGGAGTCGATCGTCATCCCAGAGGGGAAGTCGGAAGACCACTTGTACTACTTCCAGTAAGCAATTGACTGTCCAACAGTCCTTTGCGAGGAAGATGAAATATCACAGCAGTCATCCTGTTGCAAAGCGGATAACTGAGGCCTTGACAACTATGTTGGTGTTAGACGTGCGTCCGGTATCCGCCGTTAGTTCACAGGGAACTATACAATTTCCTGAGGTAGTGTGCCCCCGTTACCAAATACCATCTAGGTTCCACTTCTCTAGGCAGGCGATACCGAGAATGTACACGGACGTCAGAAAAAGACTCACCAGTGTCCTAAAAAATGCAGTTGTACCCAATGTCCACTTAACCACGGACATGTGGACAAGTGGAGCAGGGCAGACTGAGGACTACATGACTGTGACAGCCCACTGGTGTAGATGTATTGCCTCCCGCTGCAAGAACAGCAGCGGCGGCACCAGTAGCAGCATCTCGTAAACGCCAACTCGTTCCTAGGCAGGCTACGCTTTGTATCACCGCTTTCCAGAATAGGCACACAGCTGAAAACCTCTTACGGCAACTGAGGAAGATCATCGCAGAATGGCTTACCCCAATTGGACTCTCCTGGGGATTTGTGACATCGGACAATGCCAGCAATATTGTGAGTGCATTACATCTGGGCAAATTCCAGCACGTCCCATGTTTTGCACATACCTTGAATTTGGTGGTGCAGAATTATTTAAAAAACGACAGGGGCGTGCAAGAGATGCTGTCGGTGGCCAGAAGAATTGCGGGCCACTTTCGGCGTACAGGCACCGCGTACAGAAGACTGGAGCACCACCAAAAACACCTGAACCTGCCCTGCCATCATCTGAAGCAAGAGGTGGTAACGAGGTGGAATTCAACCCTCTATATGCTTCAGAGGATGGAGGAGCAGCAAAAGGCCATTCAAGCCTATACATATGGCCATGATAAAGGCAAAGGAGGTGGAATGCACCTGTCTCAAGCGCAGTGGAGAATGATTTCAACGTTGTGCAAGGTTCTGCAACCTTTTGAACTTGCCACACGTGAAGTCAGTTCAGACACTGCCAGTATGAGTCAGGTCATTCCCCTCATCAGGCTTTTGCAGAAGAAGCTGGAGGCATTGAAGGAGGAGCTAAAACAGAGCGATTCCGCTAGGCATGTGGGACTTGTGGATGGAGCCCTTCATTCGCTTAACCAGGATTCACGTGTGGTCAATCTGTTGAAATCAGAGCACTACATTTTGGCCACCGTGCTCGATCCTAGATTTAAAACCTACCTTGGATCTCTCTTTACGGCAGACACAAGTCTGCAGAGGTTCAAAGACCTGCTGGTGACAAAATTGTCAAGTCAAGCGGAACGCGACCCATCAACATCTCCTCCTTCACATTCTCCCGCAACTGGGGGTGCGAGGAAAAGGCTACGAATTCCGAGCCCACCCGCTGGCGGTGATGCAGGGCAGTCTGGAGCGACTGCTGATGCTGACATCTGGTCCGGACTGAAGGACCTGCCAACGATTACTGACAAGTCGTCTACTGTCACTGCATATGATTCTCTCACCATTGAAAGAATGGTGGAGGATTATATGAGTGACCGCATCCAAGTAGGCACGTCAGACAGTCCGTACGTATACTGGCAGGAAAAAGAGGCAATTTGGAGGCCCTTGCACAAACTGGCTTTATTCTACCTAAGTTGCCCTCCCTCCAGTGTGTACTCCAAAAGAGTGTTTAGTGCCGCCGCTCACCTTGTCAGCAATCGGCGTACGAGGTTACTTCCAGAAAATGTGGAGAAGATGATGTTCATTAAAATGAATTATAATCAATTCCTCCATGGAGACATTCACCAGCAGCAATTGCCTCCAGAAAGTACATGAGGACCTGAGATGGTGGATTCCAGTGGGGACGAATTAATAATCTGTGAGGAGGGGGATGTACACAGTGAAAGGGGTGATGAATCGGACGATGATGATGAGGTGGACATCTTGCCTCCGTAGAGCCAGTTTGTGCAAGGAGAGATTGATTGCTTCTTTTTTGGTGGGGGCCCAAACCAACCAGTCATTTCAGTCACAGTCGTGTGGCAGACCCTGTCGCTGAAATGATGGGTTCGTTAAAGTGTGCATGTCCTGTTTTTACAACATAATGGTGGGTGGGAGGGCCCAAGGACAATTCCATCTTGCACCTCTTTTTTCTTTCATTTTTCTTTGCGTCATGTGCTGTTTGTGGAGTATTTTTTTGAAGGGCCATCCTGCGTGACACTGCAGTGCCACTCCTAGATGGGCCAGGTGTTTGTGTCGGCCACTAGGGTCGCTTAGCTTAGTCACACAGCTACCTCATTGCGCCTCTTTTTTTCTTTGCGTCATGTGCTGTTTGGGGAGTATTTTTTTGAAGGGCCATCCTGCGTGACACTGCAGTGCCACTCCTAGATGGGCCAGGTGTTTGTGTCGGCCACTAGGGTCGCTTAGCTTAGCCATCCAGCGACCTCGGTGCAAATTTTAGGACTAAAAATAATATTGTGAGGTGTGAGGTGTTCAGAATAGACTGAAAATTAGTGGAAATTATGGTTATTGAGGTTAATAATACTACGGGATCAAAATGACCCCCAAATTCTATGATTTAAGCTGTTTTTTAGGGTCTTTTGAAAAAAACACCCGAATCCAAAACACACCCGAATCCGACAAAAAAAATTTGGTGAGGTTTTGCCAAAACGCGTCCGAACCCAAAACACGGCCACGGAACCGAACCCAAAACCAAAACACAAAACCCGAAAAATTTCAGGTGCACATCACTATCTAAAATTATCTCCATTTGGCTTCTGAATTCTCAAACACTCTTTCTACAAACCTAATGATGTGTTACATTTTATTTTGTCAGTAAGAAATCATACTTGCCCGTTGCCATGCAACTGTCCAATATTCACATCTTATACATGACTAGCAATATTTATTCCTGAAACTACATATATTTTACCTACAAAGTGGCACTCAAGTCATTGTCGTATGTTTAAAAATGTACTAAAGAAACCATTATATTGTCCTGGATAGTAGTTGGTGCTCCACTTCCTTTTAGTTGGTTCTTTTCTGCAAGGTCATGTGTTTCTAGACTATATAATGCCAGAAGTTCTGCAAACTGTGGGTTTGGTTTTGTGGAACAAATTATACTATTGTGTCTACATTATTAAGGGTATTTAGCAAAGCATGGAAAGAGTGGAGTTGATCGCAGCAGCAAATTTGTTAGCAGTTGGGCAAAACCATGGGGGTAATTCCAAGTTGATCGCAGCAGGAAATTTTTTAGCAGTTGGGCAAAACCATGTGCACTGCAGGGGGGGGGGCAGATGTAACATGTGCAGAGAGAGTTAGATTTGGGTGTGGTGAGTTAAATCTGCAATCTAAATTGCAGTGTAAAAATAAAGCAGCCAGTATTTACCCTGCACAGAAACAAAATAATCCACCCAAATCTAACTCTCTCTGCACATGTTACATCTGCCCCACCTGCACTGCACATGGTTTTGCCCAACTGCTACAAAATTTCCTGCTGCGATCAACTTGGAATTACCCCCCATGTGCACTGCAGGGGGTGCAGATATAACATGTGCACTGACAGTTAGATTGGGGTGGGGTGTGTTCAAACTGAAAAGTAAATTGCAGTGTAAAAATAAAGCAGCCAGTATTTACCCTGCACAGAAACAAAATAACCCACCCAAATCTAACTCTCTCTGCAAATGTTATATCTGCCACACCTGCAGTGCACATGGTTTTGCCCAACTGCTAACAAATTTGCTGCTCTGATCAACTCTGAATTACCCCCAAAGTGTACAGCTATAAAACCCTAACCAATTAGCTTCTAACTCTCCTTGTACAGGTTGTTTCTAAAAATGACAGTTACAGTAGGAACTGATTGGTTAGTGCTTTATTTCTCTCTTCCCCTGCATTGTGCAAGTGAGTATGCATTTGCTGATGCAGGGTCCCGTCACCCGTCGGATTAGCCAGCTGCACATCATTCTGATGTATAGCCGTCCTAAGAATGGTATACAATACAGCCAACTTTACAGCTTACATTCTGGTTTTTGCTGTGTTATTTATGTTATCTGAATGGTTTAATTAATGAGAGAGGTGTTGTGTGAAGTACTGTATCATTTAATTAACTTAGCACAGATAACTTAAATTATAATTTAAGTAGAAAGTTCAAGAGCAGAGCATTTTTGTATCAGGTAAATGTGTCATATAGTATCTGCAAACTGTAAGTTTCATTTATCAGTACTCTGTGTAATGCCATAGTAATACAGTGCAAGGTGATAGTGCTAATGAAACAAAGTCCAAATGTTATTAGAATAATATTAACTTGGTGTGTTAACATGATCACCACCAGTAAACCTTACCTTCTAATGGGTGAGTGTTCTAGTGATGATTTGTTTAGTGGCTAAAAGATGAATGTAGTAAAATCACATGTATTCAAGCAAGGTATCGCAATATAAAGCTACAGACACAGGCATGTGCAGGCTCTGAGTAAGGATGATCTGCGGCAATACAGAATCAGGTGTACTAAGCCTCAGAGAGTGATAAAGTGGAGAGACATAAACTACCAACCAATCAGCTTCTAACTGCCATGTTACAGGCTGTGTACTTTATTTCTCTCCACTTTATCACTCTCCAAGGCTTAGTACATCTCGCCAACAGACTGCTCAAGAAACTCCCCCTTCACCCCACCACCAACTCCCAGACATACACATCTCACCCTAACCTTTCCCTGACTTTGACCACTCACCTGGGTAGTGGGCACTTTGGGAACTCCAGTTTCTCCATTGGCATCTACTGCTCTGCTCCTCTGCTTTTCCTGGGACTATAATATTGCTCAGAGCCATCGATGTACTGCTGCACAGCCTCGCCCTCAGGTATACTACTTAGTGTCTGCTTAACCGAGTGCTCAGTTGAGATCATTAGAGGTTGGGTCTCTCTAAGGGGTGTGTGGACACACCCACATACACACACACCATGCACACCATGGGGGTACACCTGTGGCTCCAGCACATAAATGATATAAATGGAGGCATCAAAAACATCTATAACAGGAATAAAAGTATGTGGAACAGCATGTACAAGTTCTTGCCTCCATCATCTCCCTGACTCCTTCATACAGAAGCCTAATACTAAACGCACAAGACAAGACATTTTAAATAATACACTTAAAAAACAACACTGCATAACAAAATAGAATGTATGTGTAGCCTAATGTTACATTCATTCACTGCATCGTTTATGGCTTCCCCAGTTATTTAAGCAATTCATTTCTTTCCATTGTTGGAAGCTAATACATTCATAATTATACCCATTAGCTTTTTGTGTTGCATTATTACATTTATTGTTATGTTTATATATATGCAATACACGCTGACTAGTTAATATGTAAATGCCCCTCAATCTGTATTTCTACATAAGTGATTGTTTTTGTAATAATGCCAGTGGTTTTCAAAGTCTGCCATCAAGGAATGACTACAAAGTCTATAAAAATGAAATTTCCAAAATAACATTATTGTTCCTGAGCAGCTTTTACCCTTACTGTACAAAGGAAACTGTTGAAAACTTAAAATCAGAAATCAGTGCATGATAGTGTAAGTTAATTCATGAAATTAACTTACAAATGCAATTTGCAGTTACCAATGCTCCATATATATTAGGCCAGTTGTGCAGGAAATTTTCATTCTAAAAGGGGCTGAGGTTATCGTCAGGACCATGATGTGAAATTTGGGAAAGGTACGTAGTTGTTGCCATTGGAAAACTTGCACTAATTCGGCACTGAGAATGGGACAGTTAAAATGTATGTAGGTCTTGGAATTCCGAAAGGACCAACAGTGGTTATTACGTCTGGAGCCCAATCATTACATACACACACCGGTCTGAGCAGGACAACTAGCATGGAAAAGTGATTACCTGTACCAATACCTTCCTATTTGTCCATAGGGTTGCATCCCCCCATCACCTATGCTATGCCTACCGGCAACTTCTGCCATAACTGCACATATAGCATGTAGTGGTCCATGCAACCACATACAATTGGGTTGCACATGAAACAGACATTTGCTTAGGCAAGGCACAGCCTTGTGGGTCCCCAAGATCCATGATACACAGGGCCCCAGCCTATACTACAGTAGACCAAACCACCTTTCATATGGCCAGTGCAAGGTGCTAGTCGAGACACAATTGTAAAGGCTGGGGTTTTTTTTCTTTGTTTTGTTTTTTAAGGTATGCACTTCTCAATTAGTTTTCTTCTGCTCTGTTGCAAAGTTGTAATAATTTTAACACATGTTACCCCAACATGCCTTGGTGAAGGTCATATCATGATATTGATGTATAAAGATAACATAACATGTTAACAGAAAAAGTCTTCAAAAAAATTATAAAAACAATGTCATGGGATTACGGTAAAGGCTATTCCTATTATTGGGTATAATATTGATATTACATAACAGACATAAGTGCAAAAAAACAAACCCAATACAGATGCAACAATGTATGTAGCTTCCTCAGACAGACAAAATGTACCTAAAGGAATTTCAATAACCAGCCACATATTAGGCCTGATTCAAAGGTGCGTGCAGTCAGGGACGTAGAAAGCCAAGCAAGGTACTTTTATGGGTGTGGTCCAATCATGGGACGTGTGGCTATGCACCCTTATAATCCTTTGACACTGAAGCTCCAGGTCTGACCTAGGATACTGAACATGGCTTCAGATATAATTAACCCTTTCACAATGCTGGATGTCGTGAGTCATCACAATTCACACAGTATGCTTGGAGATGACATCATCTACAAGTGCTCCTGAGCCTGCCAATCAGCAGCATTTTAGGCATGACCTTTCACACTGCAGCCAACCTGGGAAGCATCCTGGAAAAACCCTGGTCGGGACCTGGGGCACGGACCCATGATGCACAACCCAGGTCGACCCTTTCACACCAAGCCAGGATCTTGGTCACACTGGCCTGCCTGAGTTCTCAGCTCAGTCTGAAAGGGGTATTCGAAAAAAAATAGAAAAATAAAGTATTTTGTGGTAGCAGCATCCCTAGCCACACCACAGACCAGCACACAGCAGCATGAGAAAGGCTGATGATGATGATGACAGATAAAGGAGACGGGGGGACCAGCATAATTATCAGTGGTGGCTCCAGATGTGGGGCTGCAGCGCAGTCCAAAATTCAGAATTACAAATAGGGGAGACACAACAACTGCCACCCCAGACACTGCCAAACATTGCCAGCCGGGAGTCACTGGCAGTTGGTGTGGCTCCGCTATTATGAATTTGGACTGTGCTGCAGACCCACCTCTGGAGCCTCCATTGGTAATTAGTACTCTGGGTAATTAGCACTCTCCAAATTCCTGACCTTCCTCCAGGCTCCCCCTTCATGTGTATAAATGCAGAGCAGCAGGTGACAGTGCTCCCTCATCAACTCCCTCCACCTTCACGAAGGACACTACAACCTGCAAGTGGGACAGCAGGACAGTCCCAGGAAGCAGGACAGTTGGAAGGTATGGCAAAAGTATGGTGATATACAGTATATTCATTTTTTTAAAAGCTAGAGGTTTCTGTGTTTGTGGGGGGTATCTCTCAAAGCATGGAGAGAGATAAAGGACTAACCAATCAACTACTAGCTGTCACCTGTAAAATGAGAGTTAGAAGCTGGTTAGTGCATTATCTATGTATCTCAACTCTATCTCTATCTTTGCTTTGATAAATACCCCCTTTAGAGAGTAACTAGAAGTTTTATGACACATACTGTATGTTAGCTCTGTCCCCAGGTCAGTTCCCTCTCCCATTTAGAGGTTATATAACGGGTTATTTTTAATTGTTCTATAAAGGTTGTGGTAGTAGGACTGTAAAGCCAAAGTACTATGAAATGTATAGGGAGAGATTAAAACCACTGTGTGTGGATGTGTTTACAGAGAAACTCTTTAACAATTCAACAGACAGTACAAGTATCTTTCCACAACTCACCAGGCTATGATAGCTGTCACTAAAAGTGAAAGCAGGGGTTAACATAAAGTACATACATACCAATGTCCCCTCAAATGCAATGCTTATGCAGGGCAACACTGTCTTGCACTTTAGCGCTTCAGATATACTTTGGGTGATATCCAACAGAAAATTGATCTCCAAAAAGTATCCTCTCATATAAACATGGAATTTAAAAGAAAAACTCACAGGAACGTAAATAAAAAGTAAAAACATATGAACACTTAATAAATCAAAGGATATACATATAACAATATAAATGGAAGAAATCGCTGAGAATATTGACATGTTGCCTATCGACATCATAAATGCCTACATTGTGTTGTCCACATTTTCATGACATCCCCTGCTGGAATACCTACAGTATTTACGCTGGGACTTTATATGAGCGCTGCATCTTGTGTATCTTTGTATTGTTTTCTGTTCCATTTAAGAGTTGTGTAGTGTCTTTGTTTTATACAAGTGGCTGCTATATAGATAGTGCCTTGGGAAATTTTTTTTTACATTTTGCATACTTTACGAAAATTGCCTTAGATACACAATAGCAGAGCTTAAACTATCTCTTAGTATATCTCTTAGTATAAGGGAATTGATATGGCAATGGTAAAACTACACTACAGTATATAGATGTGGTTTTCAAAAAGAATCCAGTATCAATGTTTTTTTACTTTATTTTTTCTTTGGTGCACTACAGTTCCCAGTGTGCCCTGTCTGAAAGGGCATGCTGGCATTTGTGGTTCCATGGGTACGCTGGAGCTTATAGACCAGCAGACCCAACCCTTTAAAGGTGGCCATGATATTTAAGGATCTGTAGTCCGGGACCCCCCCCCCCCTATTTTTAATTTGATTAACACACACTAACCTCTCAGGGGTGTGTGCCTATCCATACTTCTGTCAGCATGGATCTATAATTTCTAAAGATGCCCGCATGTTTTTGTGGACCCGATACCCCTAGGAAATACAGCCCGTAGGTGTTAAGACAGGAGCACACCATGCTGCAGCCAAGTTTTCCTGCTAGAGTGCCACCAACCCTGGCTGGCATAGCCTAGTTCTGATAGCAGCAATATCAGAGGTTCTTACGCTTTGGCATTACATTATGTTGGTTGTTTGATGGTAGGAACTAACATCAAAGTTGTTTACGGTTAAAGTTCAGAACAAGGGCCCCCTGGGTTGGCATTACTAAACTGCTTCAGAACATCATTAAACTTGTTCAGAACATTAAAACATGTACCCTGGCAGGCATGCTTTGGGCACGGTGGCTCGCTCTGCTTTGCTCACCACAGGATACTATTCCCAATAGATGTCTATGTGGATAGTGTACTGAGGCGGCTTAGTTATGCTAGCCCAGAGGGTCCCATGTACCAAACTTGAGTCAGCATTTACATATATGCTAGTATAGAGTATGTTGCAATAAGCCTAGCCTCCCAGTAGTGTTAAAAATCACATTGCTTTTAATAAATGACTCTGGCCAAGAATAAATCGCCAATGTAATGACCTGTCAAACTCTCAGACTTAATCCTCTTATGCTCACTGGAGTATCTCCTAGGTAAGACATGAATGGGGAGGGAGACACTTATTTTGCAGAACATGAATAAATAAATGTCATCTTGGCAACAGGTCCATGTTAATTACAGAGAGCCTTCTGTGCTTAGGAGAAAAAACATTTCCCCATCACAGGTTAGAAACAAACAGATATGTACAGCTTTCATAATCTCCAGAATATTACAGTAATATACGTATTAATAAATATATTAATAGCTGTTTTATATGACACTTTGATAGCCTCAAGCAGAAATTGATGCATTTTTTGAATGTTTTGTATTATGTCTTAGCATTTCTAGTAATAATTGTGTTACAAACACTCTCAGCTCTCGCCAACGTAACAGCAGTCAGCGCAATTAAACACAAAGATGGTCTTTGCCATACCTTTCCCTGGGGCTCTAGCAGTTGCCTTGGTATAGTATATTTTCTTGCTATCACCTTGCTTATTATATGATTATTTCCTGGGCTGCAAGAATAGATTTAGCAGCATGCACTGTAGCTCTGTACCTAGAAGTGGCTGAAGCTTTTTATGCACAAATCATATACAGTAACACATATTTTTCTCACTTTTATCAGCAAAGAAACACTTAAAGAGCAAGATTTAGTCGTTTAGTACTTCATGAGACTTTCTGGGTGTTATAGTTCTCCAGCCAGCTCACCTTTGGGGGATGACTCCTAGGACCTTGTACCATCAGCGCTCTGGACAGTAACATAGTGCAGCCAGGGGCATAACTAGAACTTTGTGGGCCCCATAGCAAACATTTTAAGGGGCACCCAACTCAGGTCTCCAGAGAGAGAGATTGGCAGCAGTTTGGACCCCCATCCCCCGTTCACGGGCAGACACAGTGGCACTCACATCTGCCTTCTGTCTGCACAGGCGCAGCAAGAAGAACATGGCTGCTGCAGGACAGGGAGCATGACATGATGTCTGCGGTCCAAGAAGTCCTTCCTAGCAGCAGCAAAGTGCAGTGGTAGGTTGCTGCTGAGCAACCTGGATTTGCTTGGCAGTGTTTTAAATAAAACTAAGCACATGGCAGGCCACGGCTGCAATGTGTGTGGACTGGAGGGCGGGCAATGGTATGGTATACATACTGTGGGCCGGGGATGCATCCACTACCTCTGGTGTGTGTGGGGGGGGGGGTTGGTGGGGAGAGCCACAGGCTGACCTGACTGGGTGTAGGGGTAAGCATATTGGGCCTTTAGCAGCTGCACACTCTGCCAGTGAGTGCAGCCAGTGTTCCCCAGTGGAGGCTTTGCTGCTGGAGTATGTGCCCACCTCCTCACTGAGTACTGCAGCTGCCTGTGAAGTAAGGAGGACAGAAGGTGACCATACCAGTTTGAGCAGGAGTAAAAAGGAGGAGGAAGAGGCCTCACTCGTCTTTGGAGGAGGAAATGGAAGAAGGAAAGGGATGGATGGATCAGACCTGAGCTGATCCCTGCAGTATACTGTATGTACTGAGTTAGCTAGCCCCTGAGGTAGAGTCAGTCACTAAGAAGTAGACCTGATGAGACACCCAGACCAGAGCACAGAGAGAAAGAAAAATATCTAACACCCATAAAAGTTAAAACAAATATGCATCATGTGGCCCCATGAGGCACCAGCCTATACAGAAAACTCCAGCTGAAGCCTATGGGCACCCTATTCTTTCTGCTGGACACTGCTGAACCCTACTCTCCAATAGATAATGTACAGTATTTTAATATTGCAAACATCATTTTAAATTAAAGTTTCAGTTTGAGTGGTTAGTGGTATTTATATGGAATTACTTGTTCAGGGTGGTGTCACTATATTCCTGTGATGGAACTAGCAAGACTGTAGAATGTTTTATGTACAGTAAATGTTGGTAGGATAGTGGATGGAATGATTCTTAGGCCATCAAAGGTTGTGTGCCTGCTGGCTCCAATTATTTAAATCCATCATTGCACAGCTAGCTGCAATTCTTGTTCTCTTACTATTACTGTCCTTTGTTTCCCCTAGGAGCAGAAAAGCAAGTAAAGCTCTTATTATATTTGTGTTTGGCAGAAATTGTCAGTGAGTTCTTGCAATTGAACCACTACAAATTTCACAAGAACCAAATTGGTTTCGTTCCTGTGCTGAATATGCTTTTTTAAATATTAGAAGTTTGATTGCTTTGTTCACAATGTATCCACTTTAGTAAAGGAACATTATCTGCAGCACAGGTGTCCCTAATTCCATCGCCGATATTACTACCATGTGTTACATATTGTTTTTCTCCTGATGAAGTGTTAGTGCTTAGAATGAAAATGCATCATATATTTGCAGTTTCCTGTATTATTTCAACATTGGACTGAAATAAAGCTTTTCACAGACATTAGTAGCAATAGTGTCACCTAAATGGTCAAATGAATGGGGGCACTTTTTATCCATTTTACTGTACAAAGATCAATAACAATATTCTATATTTTAAATTAACCATTACCTTTATCACTGTGATTGTAGGATTTGGAAGGTCAGGCTCAGTGCTTACAGAACAAAGTAAATGTTACAATTTGGAAAAATGTAAATTTTTTTAATGTATTTTTAAACTCAAATTTTTTTTTTTTAAAGACTTTCATTTTCATCAGAATAAAAATATGTTTAGACAAAAATCAAACTATCTTTCTGAGTATTGCAATTTCTTTTGTAAACCAAACCACAGAAAGTTGGCTCATTTTCCTTTGAACTGGACTTAAAGGCAACACTGTAAAGGGAAACACTGAAAACACTAAACTTGTGAGTTTTGCGGGATGAACTATGCAGCATTCAACAGAATTAAAACCACGGATGGCATACGATTGGCTACATCCAGGATAGCAATTTGTCATTTTCCGCACGGATCAGAGGCTATTAGTGGTCTGGCCTGGGATGCTAAACCTGTGTTAAATTGAGCTGTTCACTGTCTCTAGGTCAAATAGCATACAAAAAGTGTGGGGAAAACTAATGGGATAACACATATTGGTTGTTACATATTGGTTCCTCCATGTCAATTACGCGAGTCTCTACATTATTCAGAACGAAGTGTGTATGTTTTTTATGGGCCTACAACCCATAGGAAATTCTACCCCATGCTGACCAGGCTGTGTTGGTGTCCTGTGATGACATGGTGGCCCCATACTCTGGGCCTTCCTTTTACAATGCGGCTAGCACAGCTTAACACAGCCTGTTACTGGTTGCCACTTTTGCAAGCAGACTGATGTCCATTGTCACCCAGCTTTAACCAACCTAGGCTGTAGGATAAGTGTTGGTTACAGAGTTTGGGGGAGAGCATTCATTTTTAATTGTATTGTATTTCAAAGGGTGTATTTACTAAAGGTTGATTTTGTTCGTTTTTGATCGATTTTAGATCGATTTTAGATCGATGTTAAATTGATTTTAATCAATGTTGGGCTTCTAGGGTTAAATCTAGTGCGGCTCCATCGTATACGAGCGCTCCCGGCATGACTAGGCGATCCGTCCGACTAGTCACGCCAGGAGCGCACAGAGACACTCTCATTCAAGTGAATGGGGCGCATGCGCATCACGAATGTGCGCACACCCCAATCGCAGCAGCAGGCACGCCCAGGAACAGATGGAGTCTCGATTAGCATGGCTTCATCTGTATACTAACATTTAAATATGAATATAAAAAATAACATCGATTAAAATCAATTTAACATTGATCTAAAACCAAACACAAATAAACAATATCAACCTTTAGTAAATATACCCCCTAGTCTTTATCCAGTTAATGATGATGACTGCTGTAAGTTTACTCTGGCTGCGTCCACCTATGCTTAGAGCATATCTTGATGCATTCAAATCAATACCCTGTACTTTAAGCACATACAGTATATGTTTGGGCTGCAAATTTAAGTAAAGCCCCATTTGTTTAGAGAAAGTGTAATCAAACTTCTACAATAAAGGAATGCTGACAGAGTATTTTAAATGTTCATTTCGCTTGCCGTTGTATACCAAAACATATTATATTGCATTATATGTTACCTTTCCAGCACGGGATTGGTAAAAAATCCCTTGAGATTTGGAATAATACTTAAATAAGCAGAACAAAGCTTCAGGAGTATCACTAAATGTTCCCCAACACATCCCAACATGTTTTCTACCCTACTGAGCAATTTATCATGTACTGTAATACAAACACATTAAGAGTGCGTAGTACCCCCGTCATATTCAAAATCTGTAATATACTTTCACTCAGCATTATCAAAGAACATTATTTTGAAACCACTGTGGTGTTTTCCACAGTTCTAAATTGTACATTGTTACTGACATAGTTTTCATGAAAATTGCAAATAGTTCAATATATATTTTGAGCTGTAGTTATAACATAATCATTGTTACTACTTTTTTTGACTGTTTAACTAGAGATGTGCACCGGAAAATTTTTGGGTTTTGGGTTTTGGTTTTGGATTCGGTTCCGCGGCCGTGTTTTGGATTCGGATGGGTTTTGGCAAAACCTCCCTGAAAATATTTTGTCGGATTCGGGTGTGTTTTGGATTCGGGTGTTTAAAAAAAAAAAAACAACAACCCTCAAAAACAGCTTAAATCATAGAATTTGGGGGTCATTTTGATCCCATAGTATTATTAACCTCAATAACCATAATTTACACTCATTTCCAGTCTATTCTGAATACCTCACACCTCACAATATTATTTTTAGTCCTAAAATTTGCACCGAGGTCACTGGATGACTAATCTAAGCGACCCAAGTGGGCGGCACAAACACCTGGCCCATCTAGGAGTGGCACTGCAGTGTCAGACAGGATGGCACTTAAAAAAAATTAGCCCCAAACATCACATGATGCAGAGATAAATAAATAAAAAAAGAGGTGCAAGATGGAATTGTCCTTGGGCCCTCCCACCCACCCTTATGTTGTATAAACAGGACATGCACACTTTAACAAACCCATCATTTCAGCCACAGGGTCTGCCACATGACTGTGGCTGAAATGACTGGTTGGTTTGGGTCCCCACCAAAAAAGAAAAAAAAGGGCAAAAAAAGAAGCAATCAATCTCTCCTTGCCCAAACTGGCTCTACAGAGGCAAGATGTCGACCTCCTCCTCATCGTCCGATTCATCACCCCTTTCACTGTGTACATCCCCCTCCTCACAGAGTATTAATTCGTCCCCACTGGAATCCACCATCTCAGGTCACTGTGTACTTTCTGGAGGCAATAGCTGGTGAATGTCTCCATGGAGGAATTGATTATAATTCATTTTGATGAAATATCATCTTCTTCACATTTTCTGGAAGTAACCGCGTACGCCGATTGCTGACAAGGTGACCGGCTGCACTAAACACTCTTTCGGAGTACACACTGGAGGGGGAGCAACTTAGGTAAAATAAAGCCAGTTTGTGCAAGGGCCTCCAAATTGCCTCTTTTTCCTGCCAGTATACGTACAGACTGTCTGACGTGCCTACTTGGATACAGTCACTCATATAATCCTCCACCATTCTTTCAATGGTGACAGAATCATATGCAGTGACAGTAGACGACATGTCAGTAATCGTTGGCAGGTCCTTCAGTCCGGACCAGATTTCAGCACTCGAAGGAGGAGCTGTTGATGGGTCACGTTCCGCTTGACTTGACAAGTGTCTCACCAGCAGGTCTTTGAACATGTGCAGTCTTCTGTCTGCCGGAAAGAGAGATACAACGTAGGCTTTAAACCTAGTATCGAGCACGGTGGCCAAAATGTAGTGCTCTGATTTCAACAGATTGACCATCCGTGAATCCTGGTTAAGCGAATGAAGGGCTTCATCCACAAGTCTCACATGCCTAGCGGAATGGCTCCGTTTTAGCTCCTCCTTCAATATCTCCAGCTGCTTCTGCAAAAGCCTGATGAGGGGAATGACCTGACTCAGGCTGGCAGTGTCTGAACTGTGGCAAGTTCAAAGGGTTGCAGAACCTTGCACAACGTTGAAATCATTCTCCACTGCACTTGAGTCAGGTGCATTCCTCCTCCTTAGCCTATATCATAGGCAGATGTATAGGCTTGAATGACCTTTTGCTGCTCCTCCATCCTCTGAAGCATATAGAGGGTTGAATTCCACCTCTTTACCATCTCTTGCTTCAGATGATGGCGGGGCAGGTTCAGGAGTATTTTCTGGTGCTCCAGTCTTCGGCACACGGTGGCTGAATGCCGAAAGTGGCCTGCAATTCTTCGGGCCACTGACATCATATCTTGCACGCCCCTGTCGTTTTTTAAAAAATTCTGCACCACCAAATTCAATGTATGTGCAAAACATGGGACGTGCTGGAATTTGCCCACATGTAATGCACGCACAATATAGGTGGCATTGTCCGATGTCACAAATCCCCAGGAGAGTCCAATTGGGGTAAGCCATTCTGCGATGATGTTCCTCAGTTTCCGTAAGAGGCTGTCAACTGTGTGCCTCTTATGGAAAGCGGTGATACAAAGCATAGCCTGCCTAGGATCGAGTTGGCATTTGAGAGATGCTGCTACTGGTGCCGCTGCTGCTGTTCTTGCTGCGGGAGGCAATACATCTACCCAGTGGGCTGTCACAGTCATATTGTCCTGAGTCTGCCCTGCTCCACTTGTCCACATGTCCATGGTTAAGTGGACATTGGGTACAACTGCATTTTTTAGGACACTGGTGACTCTTTTTCTGCCGTCTGTGTACATTCTCGGTATCGCCAGCCTAGAGAAGTGGAACCTAGATGGTATTTGGTACCGGGGACACAGTACCTCAAGCAATTCTTTAATTCCCTGTGAATTAATGGTGGATACTGGACACACATTTAACACCAACACAGCTGCCAAGACGTGAGTTATCCGCTTTGCAGCAGGATGACTGCTGTGATATTTCATCTTCCTTGCAAAGGACTGTTGGACAGTCAATTGCTTACTGGAAGTAGTACAAGTGGTCTTCTGACTTCCCCTCTGGGATGACGATCGACTCCCAGCAGCAACAACAGCAGCGCCAGCAGCAGTAGGCATTACACTCAAGGATCCATCGTAGGAATCCCAGTTAGGAGAGGACTCATCAGATTTGCCAGTGACATGGCCTGCAGGACTATTGGCTTTCCTGTCTAAGGAGGAAATTGACACTGAGGGAGTTGGTGGTGTGGTTTGCAGGAGCTTGGGTACAAGAGGTAGGGATTTAGTTATCAGTGGACTGCTTCCGCTGTCACCCAAAGTTTTTGAACTTGTCAATGACTTCTGATGATTTCGCTCCAGGTGATGTATAATGGGGATGTTCCTAGGTGGTTAATGTCCTTACCCCTACTTATTACAGCTTGACAAAGGCAACACACGGCTTGACACCTGTTGTCCGCATTTCTGTTAAAATAATTCCACACCAAAGAGGTGATTTTTTTTTGTAATTTGACCAGGCATGTCAATGGCCATATTCATCCCACGGATAAATGGTGTCTCCCCGGGTGCCTGACTTAAGCAAACCACCTCACAATCAGAATCCTCCTTGGTAATTTCCTCCTCAGCGCCAGCAACACCCATATCCTCATCCTGGTGTACTTCAACAGTGACATCTTCAATTTGACTATCAAGAACTGGACTGCGGGTGCTCCTTCCAGCACTTGCAGGGGGCGTGCAAATGGTGGAAGGTGCCACCTCTTCCCGTCCAGTGCTGGGAAGGTCAGGCATCGCAACCAACACAATTGGACTCTCCTTGGGAATTTGTGATTTAGAAGAACGCACAGTTCTTTGCTGTGCTTTTGACATCTTAACTCTTTTCAGTTTTCTAGTGGGAGGATGAGTGCTTCCATCCTCATGTGAAGCTGAAACACTAGCCATGAACATAGGCCAGGGCCTCAGCCGTTCCTTGCCACACCGTGTCGTAAATGGCATATTGGCAAGTTTACGCTTCTCCTCAGATGCTTTTAATTTAGATTTTTGGGTCATTTTACTGATCTTTAGTTTTTTGGATTTTACATGCTCTCTACTATGACATTGGGCATCGGCTTGGCAGACGACGTTGATGGCATTTCATCGTCTCGGCCATGACTAGTGGCAGCAGCTTCAGCAGGAGGTGGAAGTGGATCTTGATCTTTCCCTATTTTACCCTCCACATTTTTGTTCTCCATTTTTTACTGTGTGGATTTATATGCCAGTAATATATCAATAGCAATGGTCTACTGTACTGTACTAAATATGTATACTGTTGGTCGCCAAAATGCTGCACTGTAATACTATATATACTGCTCACAAAAATGCAGCACAGATATGGAATGGATACTTGCAGTGACACAGAGCTGCAAGATACAGCATTGGCCTACTGTACAACTATATACTGTTGGTCACCAAAATGCTGCACTGTAATACTATATATACTGCTCACAAAAATGCAGCACAGATATGGAATGGATACTTGCAGTGACACAGAGCTGCAAGATACAGCAATGGCCTACTGTACAATTATATACTGTTGGTCACCAAAATGCTGCACTGTAATACTATATATACTGCTCACAAAAATGCAGCACAGATATGAAATGGATACTTGCAGTGACACAGAGCTGCAAGATACAGCAATGGCCTACTGTACAACTATATACTGTTGGTCACCAAAATGCTGCACTGTAATACTATATATACTGCTCACCAAAATGCAGCACAGATATGGAATGGATACTTGCAGTGACACAGAGCTGCAAGATACAGCAATGGCCTACTGTACAACTATATACTGTTGGTCACCAAAATGCTGCACTGTAATACTATATATACTGCTCACAAAATTGCAGCACAGATATGGAATGGATACTTGCAGTGACACAGAGCTGCAAGATACAGCAATGGCCTACTGTACAACTATATACTGTTGGTCACCAAAATGCTGCACTGTAATACTATATATACTGCTCACAAAAATGCTGCACAGATATGGATTGGATACTTGCAGTGACACAGAGGTGCAAGATACAGCAATGGCCTACTGTACTGTACTACTATAATTATATACTGGTGGTCCCCAGTCCCCACAATAAAGCACACTGAGCACAGATATTTGCAGCACACTGAGCACAGATATGGAGCGTTTTCAGGCAGAGAACGTAGATATTTTCAGCACACTGAGCACAGATATTTGCAGCACACTGAGCACAGATATTTGCAGCACACTGAGCACAGATTACGGAGCTTTTCAGGGAGAGAACGCAGCCACGTCCTCTCCGTTCAATCTCCAATGCATTAGTGAAAATGGCGGCGACGCGCGGCTCTTTATATAGAATACGAATCTCGCGAGAATCCGACAGCGGGATGATGACGTTCGGCCTCGTTCGGGTTAACCGAGCAAGGCGGGAAGATCCAAGGCTGCCTCGGACCAGTGTAAAATAGCTGAAGTTCGGGGGGGTTCGGATCTCGAAGAACCGAACCCGCTCATCTCTTTTAAACATTCTAAGCATGTAACAAACTTGGAGACCTAATCATCAAAGTGAATCTACAGTACTGTTTTGCTCACTCAGAATACACTCATTTCTACTCATTACCGCTGTGAAGATGCATTTAGCGTAAAGAATCGCTCCTGCAGATCTACTATGATTTATGTGAAACTTTTGTGCATCCTTCCATTGGATGTATTAGAGAGAAGAAGAAAAAATATTAAAGTGAATGTCACGGGAACACATTAAAAAAAAAAGGTTGGCACTTCCTTCCCATTGGTGTTGGTTTATGCCGTAGGGGACTCGGACGCTCATATAATTGCATTTCAAAGGCACGGTATTTTCCATCGTATCCCCCTACCCCCATCGCCCTTCCCCCCTGGGAGCCTGCACAGATCATGCAGTAGGCAGGGAGGGAATTCAGGTCCTGTGCAATACACAAACGCCGAAGATCTACAGTACTGTTTTGCTATAGTCGTTGCATCAGAATATACTCATTTCTACTCATTGCCGCTGTGTAGTTGCATTTAGCGTAAAGAATCGCTCCTGCAGATGTACTCTGATTTATATGTAACTTGTGTGCACCTTTCCATTGACTGTCTTACAATGAAAATAATATAATACAGTATATTATTACAATAAAAAAAAAAAAGAAGGCACATCAGGTTTCGAACCATGGACCCCCAGCATGGGAGGTGGGAGCCTTCATCGCTAGCCTACGACGACTCATGAGAGATTCCCAATTTCATGTGTAAAAGTACAGCAAACAGTGCCCGGCCCCCTCCCCATTGGTGTTGGTTTATGCCTTAGGGGACTCGGATGCTCGCATTTGTAAAGCACGGTATTTTCAACCGCCTCCCGCTAGCCCACCATTCCCATTATGCCTTAGGGAACTCAGATGCTCATGTACTGTACATGTATTTTAAAAGCACGGTGTTTATACATTGTACTGTACATTCTTCCTTTTACACAATTAGTTGCGACTCCATACACATACAGTACTCTACAGTAGGTCACCATCTTTTTCCACCGCCTCCCGTTACGCCTACAGTATTAACATTACAGTCGTCACTGACCAATTGCCAGAGCTGTAGATCAATCCGCCGCTGTACTGTACGATCGAAAGTACTGGATTAGTGGATCATTAGCCACCCAGTGGTGGAAATGTGTAATGCATGCTGAGTATCTAGAACCACCTCAATGCGCCTGCCTGTGATTAAACTCAGCTATCGCCTTAGCGTGACTAAACATCCGTCTGGGCGGAGAATCTGTCAAGATAAAGGTGGCTACATCTGTACATGCAGAAACTGTTCAGCTTCAGGAAACAGACTGTTGAACAATGGAACGTATTGCCTTTTAAAACAGTGAGATACATTTATTTTATTTCTTAAAACTGCCTGTGCTAATATTTTTTATATTGTAATGTATATATTTATTTGCTTAGAATTGATACAACTTTTATCCGTGTATGTTCATATATTGTTATATTGTGACATTTTTATTTATTTTAAAGAAGTTTTATTAGACAGCTCAATGTAAAATACAACAACCGTGGGACACACATAGGGGGTCATTACGAGTTGTTCGCTCGCAAGCTGCTTTTAGCAGCTTTGCACACGCTAAGCCGCCGCCTACTGGGAGTGAATCTTAGCTTAGCAAAATTGCGAACAAAAGATTAGCAGAATTGCGAATAAACACTTCTTAGCAGTTTCTGAGTAGCTCCAGACTTACTCGGCATCTGCGATCAGTTCAGTCAGTTTCGTTCCAGGTTTGACGTCACAAACACACCCAGCGTTCGCCCAGACACTCCTCCGTTTCTCCAGCCACTCCCGCGTTTTTCCCAGAAACTGTAGCGTTTTTTCGCACACACCCATAAAACGGCCTGTTTCCGCCCAGAAACACCCACTTCCTGTCAATCACATTACGATCACCAGAACGAAGAAAAAACCTTGTAATGCCGTGAGTAAAATACCTAACTGCATAGCAAATTCACTTGGCGCAGTCGCACTGCGGGCATTGCGCATGCGCATTAGCGACTAATCGCTCCGTTGCGAGAAAAAAATACCGAGCGAACAACTCGGAATGACCCCCATAATAAAGACCACAGTGCAATAAGCGCACCTTATATACAGTATGACATGGAAATAATAATATAAGCACATAATTGAACCTTTTTGTCAAAAATTATTTGGAAAGAAATGTCCTCTAGGTTTTTAGCGTGGCCAGCAACTAAAGAGGGCAAGAGAATCAGAAAATCAAAGAAAGAGCAGAAAAAACAAAAGTAGATGAAGAGACAGAGAAAAGGGAAGGAGGTCCGAGTGGTAGGGGTCCAAAGTAGCTCAAGTGAAAAAGGGAAACTTATCTAGTTAGCTATTAAATGGGGAGGGGGTGTTCTGAAGGGCCAGCCAAGGGGCCTATACTTTATCAAATTATTTGGCAGATTGCTTAATAATACTGGTCATGTATTCCATCCTGCAGACATACCAAATACAAGCAATGGCCATTTGTGTAGAAAACTCACCTCTTTAGGCAAGCATATCAAGTTCCTGAACTGCCCACATAACTTTCATAAACCTTCCTATCAAATTGCATCCACTCTGCACAGTCCACACATATCCTCACATGTCTTCTCATTCTTCACTTTCCCTTCCTCTCGAACCCGGTTCATCATTGCTGTATGACCATAACATACAGCCTGTTATGAGCCACGGCTGTGGCTCATTCCTGTTTTGCAGTTTTGTTCTGTATTTCATGTTATACTTCTGTTATGTTCCCCGTGGGTGTCATGGGGTGCTCGGAGCTCACCCTTAAGGAGGGGATACTGTTATGAACCACAGGTAGTGGTTCATTCCTATTTTATGTTTATTTAGTTGTCTTGCATGCCAGGATTTCCCATTGCTCTGTTTTGGATTACTCTTGTCTGCTGCCGCTGGTGAGTCTGTGCAATTGCAGCTTGTTCCCATGTGTTCAGCCTCATCTGGCTGCTGATTGCATCTTGTCAGCTTAGTCGTGCAGCAGGCCAGCTGCAAGAGATAATTAATTAGGCCTCTCTGATATATGCTGGCTCACTGCAGTTAGCAGATGCTGATGATATTCCTTGGGTTGCAGTCTGCTTTAAGTTTGAGCTGGTTCCTGTCAGTCCCTGTGTGGATTCCTGTGTCAGTCCCTGTGTGGATTCCTGTGTCAGTCCCTGTGTGGATTCCTGTGTCAGTCCCTGTGTTGATTCCTGTGTCAGTCCCTGTGTCTGATCCCGTGTCCTACCCTGAGTTCCAGTGGATTCTGCCTGTCCTCCAGTTCTGAAAGTCGGTGTCGGCAGCTTCCTGTTTGCCTATGTCAGTTGCAGAAAGTATCCAGTCCTGCTCAAGCCGGTTGTTCCTGTCCTCAGTGGTCCTGTACTCAGAGATTTGTCATCTTTTCCTGGAGTCTGACTGAGCACCTTTAACATCCTGTGGTGTTCGTGAGTCACGGCGCAGCCGTGTGTTGCGGCTTGTCCGCTTACTGTTTATTATTTAGTATATTTGTGTCCTGGAGCTTTTGCGGAGGATTCCGCTCTCCCTGATCCACTCTGGTATCCAGCGGTGCTGGATAGGAGTAACGGATCAGTGGATCTTTGGTTGTCCTTTTCCCTGGCGGCTAGTCCGCACATACCTTTTGATTTAGTTAGTTAGCTTGTAACCCCTGGCCTGGTTGCTTAGTCAGAGGGCCCCTTGTTATCACCCTGTCTCGGATTTCCCTTTGTCTCCCATTAAGACCTGAGGGGGCATCGGGGTTGGGCAGACATAATCCGCCCTTCGAACGCGGCTGCCATGGGCTCAAGCAACCATAGTCTCGCAGGGGATTTCTGATAACACGGGCGAGACAACGGAGTTAGGGCGCCAGGGGTTACTAGGCTTTCCTGCTCCCACAACCAGCATATCTTCCCAGTACTCTGACCTCAGCCATACGATCTCCTCTGGTCAGAAGTACTGGAATCATAACATTATCATCAGCCATACCACAAAAAAGAAATAAAACTTTTTTTTTTTTCTTTTTTGGCCCAGTCCAGTGTCTAGTCTAGAATCCAGTCCTGTCTAGAATTCAGTGTGCTGAATCCAATCCGGTGTTTAGAATCCAGTCTTGTCTAGAATTCAGTGTGCAGAATCCAATCCGGTGTCAAGAATCCAGTCCTGTCTAGAATTTGGTGTTTAGAATCCAGTCCGGTGTTTAGAATCCAGTCCAGTCCGGTGTTTAGAATCCAATCCAGTCCGGTGTTTAGAATCCAATCCAGTCCGGTGTTTAGAATCCAATCCAGTCCGGTGTTTAGAATCCAGTCCGGTGTTTAGAATCCAGTCCGGTGTTTAGAATCCAGTCCGGTGTTTAGAATCCAGTCCGGTGTTTAAAAAAAAAAAAAAAAAAAAGTCTTGTTTTGTTTAGCAAAATTTAGTCTTGCCTTGCCTTGTCTTGCCTTGCCTTGTCTTGCCTTGTCTTGCCTTGTCTTGCCTTGTCTTGCCTTGCCTTGTCTTGCCTTGCCTTGCCTTGTCTTGTCTTGTCTAGTTTTAAATCCTCCTATGTCTACTATGCAAGCCCTGCAGGCATCTCTCGCAGCCCTGAACTCTGTATTCAGTGCTTTGAGACCAGAGCGACTAGAAGTTTTGCAGCAATCCCTAAAGCAACTGCAAAACCTTCTGACTAAAATCTTGCTTATTTTGCCAGAAGTCGTTGAGAGTACATCTATCTCTAAAGAGACTCTTGTTCACAGTATGGTGACAAGAGAATCCTCTGGTTTAATTGAAGAGAAAAAGTTTAAAAGTTTTCTGCGGCCCAGGCTCTCAGAAGAGGAGCGTCTGCGTCGCAGAAACTTAAACTTATGCCTATATTGTGGGGGTTTAGGCCATTATCTGCAGACCTGTGAGTTGCGCAAGCCAAAGTGTGGTGACGAGTCTTGCCCTCTGGCCAAGTTGAGTCATGATACAAGACCTACTCCTGTCTCTACTGTGGCAGAGGTACTTGTCACACAACCCACACAAAAAAGCTCTCTGTCCTATAATTGGGGTCCTTGGGCAAGGGAGCCCCATTATAGATTCAGGAATCAAAAGAGAATGTTTCTCTCCTCTCTTGAGGTTCCTGTGGAAGCGGAGTTGCAAGTCCCTGGAGTGGTGCCCGTAGCCCAGGGTCCTGGAGTGGTGCCCGTAGCCCAGGGTCCTGGAGTGGTGCCCGTAGCCCAGGGTCCTGGAGTGGTGCCCGTAGCCCAGGGTCCTGGAGTGGTGCCCGTAGCCCAGGGTCCTGGAGTGGTGCCCGTAGCCCAGGGTCCTGGAGTGGTGCCCGTAGCCCAGGGTCCTGGAGTGGTGCCCGTAGCCCAGGGTCCTGGAGTGGTGCCCGTAGCCCAGGGTCCTGGAGTGGTGCCCGTAGCCCAGGGTCCTGGAGTGGTGCCCGATGCCCAGGGTCCTGGAGCGGTACCCGATGCCCAGAGTGCTGGAGCGGTACCCGATGCCCAGAGTGCTGGAGCGGTACCCGATGCCCAAGCTTATAGAGGGACATCAAATATTGTAGCTCAGGTTTCCATACCAGAAGGGGTCTCAGAAGCTGTTACCCCAGGTAGGGAATTGGGGAGCGCAACCTCAGAAAGGGTATCTAAAACCATAGTTCTTGAAGGGAACTCGAGAAGCAAAACCCCAGAAGGGATCTTTGAAGTAATATCCCCAAGTGGGGTCTCGAGAGACGCAGCCCCAAAGAAGGGTCTAGAAGTCGCTTCCCCAGGAAAGAACTTAAGAAGCATAGCATTAGTGGAGGATCTGAACGTTATTGCTTCAGCAAAAGTCCCGGAAGTCATAGTCCCGGGAGAACTTTCGATTATTATCGACTCAGAGAGGGAGGCCGATGGCCCGATCCCAGTCAGGGAGGCCAACGACCCGGTCCCAGTAAAAGAATCCGAGGTGCTGGCCCCAGCGGGGTTCCCGGAGGCCACTGCCCCAGCGGGGTTCCCGGAGGCCACTGCCCCAGCGGGGTTCCCGGAGGCCACTGCCCCGGGTGGGGTTCAGAAAGTCACTGCCCCGGGTGGGGTTCAGAAAGTCACTGCCCCGGGTGGGGTTCAGAAAGTCACTGCCCCGGGTGGGGTTCAGAAAGTCACTGCCCCGGGTGGGGTTCAGAAAGTCTCAGCCCCGGGTGGGGTTCAGAGAGTCTCAGCCCCGGGTGGGGTTCAGAGAGTCTCAGCCTCGAGTAAGGTCAATAGTGACCAGGTCCTAGCAAAGCACTCCAGTCAGTCAGATGAGAAGGAAACAGATCCTGACTCTGATATCTCAACATCCATAATCTTTGATGGGGACTTAGCCCAATTTCTGGCGCTTTACAAACACTATTACATTATTATGTTGTCTAGACCATTTCTGGGCATCACTCCAGAGAACCTTGTGCTCTATCTTATTTATTCTTTTAGAGGAGAGCCTTTTGAGTGGGCGACCAGCCTAATGAAAGCTGAAGATCCCATTCTTCAGGATCCCCCAGCATTCAGTGATGCAATTATTAAAAGATATGGTTCCAAAGAAATTGGTTCAGGTTCCTCTAAGTCACCCGTCTTGTCTGCTGAGAGTCCACAAAATACTGTAAACTCGGCACAGGAGTCTCAGCCCGTTGTTGTGACTGCAGGATGTGCTTTTCTGACTACTTCTTCTAATAATAGTACTTTACCAGAAAGTTCAGCTCCCAAGGGTAAGAGACCTGTCTCTGATTTGAACGCAGCCTTGCTGGGTGGTACCATCAGTTCAGACAATGTTTGGGGAATTACCTTGGTCAGACCTAAAGAGCTTTGTAAAAAGAAGAAGAAGAAAAAGAAATAATTTTTTGACTCTTGCCTTGATAAAAAAAAAAAAAAAAAAGATTTTTTTTTCCCTTGTCTTGTGTCCAGTGGCCACCATCAAGGGGAGGGCACTGTTACAAGCTGTGGTTGCAGCTTGTTTCTGTTTTCGTGTCTGTTAGACCAATGTGTCAGGTTTTTTTTTTGTATCCCTTGTTCTGGATAGTCTGAATTTTGGGGTCTTTTGACCCCTCCTCAAGGGGGGGTACTGTTATGAGCCACGGCTGTGGCTCATTCCTGTTTTGCAGTTTTGTTCTGTATTTCATGTTATACTTCTGTTATGTTCCCCGTGGGTGTCATGGGGTGCTCGGAGCTCACCCTTAAGGAGGGGATACTGTTATGAACCACAGGTAGTGGTTCATTCCTATTTTATGTTTATTTAGTTGTCTTGCATGCCAGGATTTCCCATTGCTCTGTTTTGGATTACTCTTGTCTGCTGCCGCTGGTGAGTCTGTGCAATTGCAGCTTGTTCCCATGTGTTCAGCCTCATCTGGCTGCTGATTGCATCTTGTCAGCTTAGTCGTGCAGCAGGCCAGCTGCAAGAGATAATTAATTAGGCCTCTCTGATATATGCTGGCTCACTGCAGTTAGCAGATGCTGATGATATTCCTTGGGTTGCAGTCTGCTTTAAGTTTGAGCTGGTTCCTGTCAGTCCCTGTGTGGATTCCTGTGTCAGTCCCTGTGTGGATTCCTGTGTCAGTCCCTGTGTGGATTCCTGTGTCAGTCCCTGTGTGGATTCCTGTGTCAGTCCCTGTGTGGATTCCTGTGTCAGTCCCTGTGTTGATTCCTGTGTCAGTCCCTGTGTCTGATCCCGTGTCCTACCCTGAGTTCCAGTGGATTCTGCCTGTCCTCCAGTTCTGAAAGTCGGTGTCGGCAGCTTCCTGTTTGCCTATGTCAGTTGCAGAAAGTATCCAGTCCTGCTCAAGCCGGTTGTTCCTGTCCTCAGTGGTCCTGTACTCAGAGATTTGTCATCTTTTCCTGGAGTCTGACTGAGCACCTTTAACATCCTGTGGTGTTCGTGAGTCACGGCGCAGCCGTGTGTTGCGGCTTGTCCGCTTACTGTTTATTATTTAGTATATTTGTGTCCTGGAGCTTTTGCGGAGGATTCCGCTCTCCCTGATCCACTCTGGTATCCAGCGGTGCTGGATAGGAGTAACGGATCAGTGGATCTTTGGTTGTCCTTTTCCCTGGCGGCTAGTCCGCACATACCTTTTGATTTAGTTAGTTAGCTTGTAACCCCTGGCCTGGTTGCTTAGTCAGAGGGCCCCTTGTTATCACCCTGTCTCGGATTTCCCTTTGTCTCCCATTAAGACCTGAGGGGGCATCGGGGTTGGGCAGACATAATCCGCCCTTCGAACGCGGCTGCCATGGGCTCAAGCAACCATAGTCTCGCAGGGGATTTCTGATAACACGGGCGAGACAACGGAGTTAGGGCGCCAGGGGTTACTAGGCTTTCCTGCTCCCACAACCAGCATATCTTCCCAGTACTCTGACCTCAGCCATACGATCTCCTCTGGTCAGAAGTACTGGAATCATAACACAGCCCACCAAAAACTTTTGCAATCTGGTGGACAACTATGCAATAGATAGCACCTTTCCTTGTATATACATGCCTATTTCCATATAGATTGTAAGCTTGTGAGCAGGGCCTTCCTACCTCTATGACTGTTTGTTATTACCCAGTTTTGTTATGTCATTGTTATTTCCAATTGTAAATCTATATAAGAAACTGTTAATAAATAAATAATAAATAAGGTGGGGAGGGCGATTTCCAATCCGTTGCAATTTGACAAGCCGTTGCAGAGGCCATGTGGTGCAGTAATTTGTTTTGGTGTTTAGTCATCGTTGGGAGCTCTAAAGGTAGGAGGAAGTATTTAGGGTCAAGGGGGATTCGAGTGGCGAATAGCAGCGAGAAGAGATTAGCAATATCACACCATAGGGTCGCTAGTTTTGTGCATGCCTACCAAATATGCATAAAAGTTCCTTCAGCAGCACAGCCTCTCCAGCATCTATCAGAAGTATCTAGATACATGGCTTTTAATCTAGAGGGTGCGTAGTACCACCGATATAACAATTTATATACATTTTCCTTAATTTTAACACAGATAGAGCTGGAGGCTGCATTCTCCCATTTCTCTCCGAATTCTTCATTGTCCAAAGTAGCACCCAAATCTCCTATGCCAATTCCTGGCACTCTCTACAAGAGCAAGGACTCTCTATTAGCAAAGCATAGAGGGCAGAGATGAGACCCTTAGTGGAAGAGTGTCTCTTACATATATTTTCAAGAGTGGTGAGAAGCCTATAAAATAGAGTGGTGTGAACCTTGGAGTGAAAATATCGGAGCTGGAGATATCGAAAGAATTCCCTATGTGGGAGAGGCGAGTGTGTCTGAATCTGTGCGAACGTCGGGAAGGTGGCAAATACAGTAATGTATTTGAGAAAGTATATGTTTTCCTGATATCAAAAGAGTGGGAGACAGTCCTAGTCATACCCTGAAGGAAGGCAGGATTATGAAACAATGGTACGAGAGGGGACGGGCAGGGGGCCAGCTGAAATTTTCTGATTACTAAGTCCCAAATATGTAGCGATCTAGACACCACCGGGTGAGATGTTGTGGTCCAAGAACTGGAGGCCCTTGGCAGCTGCAGGAGAGAAGAGAGGGTGGATAATCCCAGCTCACATGCCTCAATGGTGGTCCAAACCTTCTCCACCCCAGAGCCATACAATTGGACACGGGAAGCCATCTGAGCTGCATAGTAATAGTGTTTAAAGTTGGGGATACCCAGGGCCCCATATTTAGATGGTCATTGAAGTAGTGATAATTTGATTCCAGGATGTTTGTTGGCCCATATGACGTGAGAAGCTTGGTACTGTAAAATGTAAAAACATTGGAGGGGTGTAGATCGGGAGGGTTTGAAAGAGGTATAGGATCCAAGGGAGTATGGTCATCTTTATTGAATGGACGCAGCCTATCCACGAGATAAAATAAGTGGACCATGTTTTAAGGTCAGATGTAATTTGATCTAGGAGTTGAGGAAAATTCGCTTGAAAAAGTTGGTGAGGTGTATGGTTTAAATATACACCTAAATATTAAATTTTCCACTTATGCCAGAAGAAAGGGAATGATGATTTAAGTCGCCACAGGCAGAAGAAATATAAAAGTCAAGCACTTTGGTTTAACTAGCGTTGATCTTGTATCCCGAATGTTGCAAATAAAGGTCAATCTTGGAGAGGAGAGGGGGAAGCGACAATATCAGACCTGTGAGAGAAACCAGCACATCGTCAGCATAAAGCGCTATTTTATGTTCTGTGGAACTTGTTTAACCCCTTTAATATCCACATTGTTACGGATTCTGGCTGCTAAAGGTTCCATGACCAGAGCAAAAATCAGAGGCGAGAGTGGGCATCCCTGCCTAGTTCTATTGGTTATTTCAAAGCAGGAAGAGGTGATGCCACTGACAGAGACCCATGCCGATAAGTTGCGATATAGTGCTGAAATACCCTTGTAGAATTTACCAGAGAAACCCATGTAATGGAGAACCGAGGAGGCAAAAGGCCATGAAATGCGGTCAAATGCCTTCTCTGCATCTAAGGCCAATATAAGAGAAGGGGATTTCCGCTGATGTATAGATTGGATGATATCTATGACTCTCCTGGTGTTGTCCAAGGCTTGTCGGCCCGGGATGAATCCAACCTGGTCAGGATGGACCAGTGTGGAGAGAAGAGGGGGCAATCTAATGGCTATGATTTTAACATACATTTTTAAGTCAACATTAAGTAGTGAGATCAGTCTGTAATTACACCATAAGGTGGGGTCACTGTCAGGTTTGGGGATCACAACAATATCCACCTGAGTAGCCACTGGAGCAAAGGATGCACCCTCCAAAATATTATTAAATAACGAAGTAAGGCGTGGGGCCAGTTCCTTAGCAAAGTGTTTGCAATATTACGCCATGAAGCCATCAGGGCCTTGGGCAGCAAAGGAACACATCGACTTAATGGGCGCAACCGTCTCTTCCTCTGAGATATCGTATAGTGCCTCCGATTGGGCCCCCGAGATATTCTGATAAGGGGGTTGATGATAGGTAAGTACGCACTCCCTCAGGGTCGAACGAGGGGGCCTGGGAAAGGGATGATAAGTTATATAATGAACTATAATAGTCTTTAAATTCTTTGACCATTAATTTAAGATTGAAAGTAAGCACATCTAGGGTTCGAGAATGTAGTTTGCCAATCGCGCCAGCCGCCTGTTTGTGCCTTAGTTCATTCACCAGTATATTGTGACATTATTATATTGTGATATTTAATACTTTGCTGAGTGTTATAACATTGCCTCAAAAGTAACAATGCTTTACCCATTTAATAAAGCAACTATTTGTTGAACAAAAAGTATTAGTTCTTTCATAGATGTGCCCTAAAATGATGCGTAAAAAAATTGAATTCCTTTCAAATGTTCAATGTTATATTAATACAAAGTACAATGACTGATTTAGAATCCTTATTGTCAACTGGCATTGTAGCTCTATTACCTAGTTTTATTGATAAATACTATGGAGATTTTGGGTCCAGCAGCAGATATAATCAACTTTTCTCCATACGTTGTCACTCCATACGCTGTCCCCAAACACTAGTATGGTGACATAATTTCATCAAGCTCTGAAAACTACAAATTTTCAGAGGCTGACTGCGGTAATAAAGACATTTTCGCATGGCCATAGAAAGAGAAGCGAAGGAGGATTCATTCGGGTCATTATACCTCCATAAAGTCATGAATGCAGTTACACTTCCATGTCAACACACAGCAGTGATGCTACTACTAGTGGCAAATATGATTTGTATTTTGGAGCAGCTGTCTCGACACCAGAGCAATAGTGAATTCCTGTTGTAGAATTGTGTCTACAAATCACAGTGCCTTAGATACCTAATTTCTAGCGCACTTTTGTCATTATTAATGAATAGGCCCATGGCGTGTTTAATGTTTATGATATTTTTACATTACTCTTGCATTCCAAATTCAGTTTTCTTTCTTACTGCACTTCCCCTACACACAGTGATATGTCAAATCAATGTTACGGAAAGATTGACATAAATAAGATAACATCCATCTTTTGCCTCAAAGGATCACTAAAAAACAAGCACTTTAAATCCACCAAGGATACAGTTTGTGTTCTTTATGTAAAAATGCATACATAATTCATTTACTAGAGAATGTTCATTGACATAATCAGTAACAATTGTTTCAGTAAATTTGTGTTATTTGCACAAAGTAAATTATGTTTGCCTTAAAATGAGTAAAAAGTAGGCTAAACTTACAGTACAGTTACTTAGTTCATGATGAGGTGAACGCTAAGAGATTTTATTGAATTTCTGTGATCTTTATGATTCTGTTATTTCTTATGATTTTAGCAAGTTATAGTTTTCAGACACTAAGGGGTATATTTACTAAAGGTAGATTTGGATTGATTTGAATCGATTTCAGATTAATTAAAATTAGAGATGTGTTTAACACCAGAATTAACACGAGTTCCAATTTATCCTGATTTTTCTTATTGGCTAACCAGAACATGTGACATCCAAGAGCCAATGAAATGCCATTTTGAGATCCGGGTAAATCAGAGTAAATCCGGGTAAATCTGAACCCACACATCTCTAATTAAAATCGATTTTAATCTGATGTTGGGCTCTCAAGGCTAAAACACATTTACTAACATATAAAAATGTATATTAAAAAAAATATGTTAGTAAATGTGTGTTTTAGCCCTAGAACCCCAACATCAATTAAGATTTATTTCAATTGATCTGAAATTGATTAAAATCAATAAAAATCCACCTTTAGTAAATATACCTCTGAAGCTACAGGAGAAAAAAAATGCCCTCTGCTAATTCATTGTAATGTGCAAACGAGAATTCAGATTACAACTAGGTACGGTATTTTGCACTGACAACCCCCCAAATGTGCCTAACAGAATTCTGCAATAACATTAAGGACTGAAGTGAAGAGTTATTAACAAACTTTACAAACTTCTATTTTCTGGTAAATCACAATTAATAGGACACTAATTTTTCCATACTCTGAATAGCAGTGAAAGGAGCCCCCACTTATTAGCTCACTTTGTATTTTGTCTTCAGTCAGGTTTAATTTTTAGTGCTATTGGCACACAAGTATCAATCCTTCTGAAGAGTGTGCTTGATAATCAATAGCTAGAGGTTGGTTGTTATGGGCAAATTCTATGGGTAAATTCTATTTTCCTGTTGATATATATTTCTCCCAATAGTCTCTTTAAGTGTTCCCCCACTGACACAAAAATAGAACCTACAATTAGTTTTCATACTGTACGAGATAATGTATAACATGCATGTAACATTTGAATTGATGTGACTGGCCTGCCCTTTCTGTCTGTACATTACATCCCACAAAAATAAAAGAAATAAAGATATTCATTTAGGTATAAAAGTTTTATTCAAAAAGATGCACAATTAGAAGTGTGCAATTAACCCTATAATATGCACTGAACAGAGAGAATAATTTGATTGCACCATGACCTTACTTAATAAACATAATAGTTATACTGAAAAGTGTTTAATGCAGCAATCACCATCAATTCTCATGGATATGAAACAAAATAAAAACTTATATACAATATAAAAAAAAGTGGTTAAGATAAAATCTATATGTCCATCATTTTGTGTGCTGATTATCTGGGGCACTTCCTAGTGGGCTTTTGTGAACGACAGTTTCAGCTAACAGATTTCTTATCTTCAACATCTTCTGCAGTATATACTGTATGTAGAGAAGATTCTTCCACAGCTCCTGGAATACACAAAAAAAATATTGTTGCATTTAGTCAAATACAAAAAGGACATATTACTGTATAGCTGGGAACACACTAGAGCAGGCATGTCCAAACTGCGGCTCTCCAGCTGTTGCTAAACTACATATCCCAGCATGCCCTGACACAGTTTTGCTGTCAGTGAATGCTAAACCTGTGTCAGGGCATGCTGGGATGTGCAGTTTCTCAACAGCTGGAGGGCCGCAGTTTGGACATGCCTGCACTAGAGGATATGTTGGTTGGCCATACACACTAAATGATATATTGTGTGACCGCACGATATATATCGTTCAGTGGCTACATTCAGAAGCATGCAGTCATTAAATCAACAGGCACTTTAAGAGAGGAGGGGGCCCATGTGCAGTCTCCGATTGGGCTTCCTCCTCTCTGGCAGTGCAGTAGACTCTGGCTTTGTGCCAGAGTATACTGCACATGCGCAGATCTCCGGAAACATGGCAGCCATGCGGCTTTCCTGGCGACATCTCTATTACATATTGGTGAATCACCAGAAAATAGCTGTGGCGGCCATTTTAGGAGTGATTTTTGCCTTTCTGCAGCAAAAGCCGAGCCGACGGTGAGGTGAGTATTGTTAAATGCGTGCAGGGAGTGTGGGGTGTTGCCCCCCCTGGACCCAGAGGCCCATGTGCACCACACACCTTGCACCCATTATAGATATGCCAGTGCGTTAAAGATATCTTCAGATTTGCCTGCACTGCAAGCAGATGAGAAGTTGTGAAGAATGTAATTATGCAAACCGAGGATCATTGTGAGCTCATATGGTAAATTTGGTCTCTCACTCATAGGTTACAAATGCCTGATCTTTGGTATATGGAATAATATACCCCTTGCTGTAAATTATGATGGTATAAGAGGTTAATTTATAGTATCATACATAACAAAATATTCTAATGAACACTGAAGTAATATCAGAGATAAAAAGTTTACACTCTACATTACCCACTGTATATACAGTAATTGTTAAGCCTGCATGAAATATTACCCTTTCTTTACATTAAGGTGACCAGAACCTTTAATTTAAATTTGGAGATTATAAGTATGAATAGGGAAAGGTTGTGTTATGACTAGCCTGCTGATGGTGTACTGTAAGTTTTGCTTAACAATTGCCGGATAATCTTAGTCATGTAAGTGCAATTTTTTTTTCTCTCTCTTTTTTTATTGTTTCAAATTAAAGTGAGCAATTTTACTAATATATCAATAATTGTCTGGACTAATGCTGATGAGATCAGCGCTGATAGATTTTAACGCCACTGCCTGGACCTAGTATCACCACACTTCTCCATTCCAGCTGCATTATAAGCCAGGAGGACACTTACTTGGCCCTGGGACCTTCACCAAGCCTTGACTTGCCATGAGTATAGATATTTTAAGGGACCTTAAAACTACTGTATGTTTACTGTATATAGGGCAGTAATGATAGGTTACTGATGCCTACTAAGCTATGTTCCTGAATATTTCTCTTGGTCATACTACTGTCAGCAGGCGAAATATGCTATGCAAGTATGTGCAAAGCACAGAAACAACAGTAGGTAGCAGTACTCTATTTAAGAAATTACAGCTTTATGTAGGATTCTATGATGTTGCAACCAGATCACTAGATAATTAGGATACAACATTTAAATGCTATAAAATTTTGTAATACAGGTTGAACTCAGTTGACATTTGTCTTTTTTAAGTCTCAGCAACTATGTAACTATGTAACTATGTAAGGGCATGTTGAAAAAACATGTAACAGAACAACATGGGAATCAATGCAACTTTAATGCAATCAGTGCATGATTGCATGTTTTATGGTCAGCGGCCTTACCTACAGTATATGATAGAGTACCTACATAATCAGAAAGATATTAGAATATGTATTTTATTGAAGTCATTTTTTTTGTAAACATGTAAAGATGGACTTGTTTAAAAAGTTGTAATCTATGGTAGATCCTAGCCAACTTTAAATTGGGGAGATGCAGCTGATCAGTGTGGGGGGGCGGAGATGGAGCTTCTCATTCCTGGGCATCGATTCAACGTGTCACTTTCCTGTTCAATTCACTAAGAAGTGGGCGGAATGTGGGAGGGTGACCTGTTCTAAAATTCGATGCAGACTTTCTGGGAGATTAGGGAAGTATACTATGGCAAGAAACAATAGCCAAATGCAATCCCCATGCATTCTGATGTGCACGTAGTTGAAGGATTATTTGCAGTGCGCATGTGCAAACATTTCTGAAAATCTCTATGACATGTGTCACACAGTGTACGCACCAAGGTGCTGTTGCAATCGACTCAGCCAGTATCAGAAAGGTGACAGAAAAGCAATGGGTGTTCCTGTGCGGTGGCTACTATTGCATGCAATAATGGCCCGTTTAATGTCAGAGCAAGCAGCTGGGTTCACAGCAACAAGCATAGGAATCTGTTGCGGAGAAACTGCACACGCCATAGGGTTGATGCAATTTTTAATGGTGCGACCGATGGTGGCATATAACAATTGTCCAATCGGTATTACAGCATGCACAAGCGCGAAAAGTGGGCGTCTCAGTCCTACCACATTCAGCCGCTAGGATGTACACCATAGGCGTGCGCAGCACATTTTATTAGGGGGTGCACCGTTGCAGGGGTGTGTCTAGCGCCGCCTTTTGGGCGAGTCTAGCACCATCTATTGACGGTCGACGCAATATAAAATATCCACCCTTGTACCAATCCTAATAAAGCAGATACATTGTCAGATGTTGTGGTGTGAACCAAACAAACACCCCTGATGGCCAGGCCCGGCGCTACCCGCTCAGCGAAGGGATGCAGTGCAGGGAGGCGCTGGGACAGAGAGGCGCTTTCCCTGCTCTGAATCCCTTCACTGCTGCGCCGTCCTGTCCCCCCTGCTGCTGCTGCTGCTGCTGTGTCTGTCACTGTATGACAGTCACTGGCAGCAGCGCCTGCAGAATCAAAAACCTCCTGCCTCCCCTCCCCGTGTGACAGCGGCTGAGTACGGGACAGAAGGGGGCGGAGCTAAACGGACCGAAAGGGGCGGGGCTAAACGGGACAGAAGGGGCGGAGCTACACTGACCAGGCTGCAGTACAGAGGGAGACTGGCTTAGGTAAGTGGTGTGTGTGTGTGTGTGTGTGTGTGTGTGTGTATGGTGAGTGTGTATGTGTGCATATGGTGGGTGGGTGTGTATGTGTGTGTATATATGTGTGAATTGTGTGTGTGAGGTATGTCTGCATACGCGCACTTTATGGACGCTAGTACGGGGGGGGGGGCATTACGTATAATGACGCTACTACTGGGGGAGGCCATTACATGCAAGGACGCTACTACTACTGGGAGGGTGCATTACGTATAAGGACGCTACTACAGGGGGGTCATTACGCGTAACAACGCTAATACTGCTGGGGGGGGGCATTACTTATAAGGACGCTACTAGTACTACGGGAGAATTGCATATAAGGAGGCTTCTACTGGGGGTGCATTATGTATAAGGACGCTACTACTACTGTGGGGCATTACGTATATGGACGATACTACTATTATGGGGAATTACGTATAAGGACGCTTTTACTACTGGGGGTGCACTATGTATAAGGACGCTACTACTGCTGGGGGGAGCATTACGTATAAGAACGCTACTACTACTTGGGGGCATTATATATAAGGACGCTACTATTACTCGGGGGGCATTACGTATAACAATGCTACCACTACTAGAGGGGCATTACGTATAAGGATGCTACTACTGGGGGGGCATTATGCATAAGGACGCTACTACTACAGGGGGGGGCATTACATGTAAAGATGCTACTACTGGGGGGGCCATTACGTATAAGGACGCTACTAGTACTGTGGGGGGGGGGCATTACGTATAAGGACGCTACTACTACTAGGGGGGAATTACGTACAAGGACGCTTCTACTACTGGGGGTGCACTACGTATAAGGACGCTTCTACTACCGGGGGGGGGCATTACGTATATAAGGACGCGTCTACTACTGGGGGTGCACTACGTATAAGGACGCTTCTACTACTGGGGGGGGCATTACGTATATAAGGACGCATCTACTACTGGGGGTGCACTACGTATAAGGATGCTACTACTACTCTGGGTGCATTATGTATAAGGATGCTACTACTACTGGGGGGGCATTACGTATAAGGATGCTACTACTACTGGGGGGGCACTACGTATAAGGATGCTACTACTACTGGGGGGCATTATGTATAAGGATGCTACTACTACTGTGAGTGCATTATGTATAAGGATGCTACTACTACTGGGGTGCATTACATATAAGGACGCTACTACTACGGGTGGGGCATTACGTATAAGATTAATAAGATTGTGCTACATTGTGGCGTAATTTTAAATGGGGGTACTATTGTGTGGCCATGCCCCTTAGTTGTGAGACCACACCCCTTTTCCCAGCGCACGCCAACGGAATATGGGAGGGCGCAATTTTATAGTTTGCAGGGGGGCGCCGAACACCCTAGCACCGGCCCTGCTGATGGCACTCACTGCAATTACAGTCAGCATGGTCTGGCTCCTTGTCTCTTTCCCCTGCAAGCTGCAGCAGCTTACTTACAAGTCAGTTACTCACTGACAGTCGCAGACTAGTACTGCTGCTGCTGGAAAAATGAGTGACGTGTCAATGCTGCTGCCGTCCGCCTGCCAGTATTGAATTTGTCTTCCTAAGAGGAACGCTGGCTGCATGCTGATCCTCATCAGTGGCATAGCATAGAAGAAGAGAGGTGGGCATGTGGCGGGTGGGCATGCAAGCAGCATGACGTAATCACATCATGCTGTTTTTGTACATGGAGGTGGAGCTGGGAGTTTGAAAGCCGGTGGCAGTGGCACCCTTGATTAACCCAGGCATCCGGTCAGTAATGCAGTCCTGACAGGGTGCAGCGCAGAGGGGACAGTAATCAGCCTGCTTGACGATCACTGCATCAGGCATGTGAGATCGGGGTGCCGGACATTAGGGGGTGCCTGTGCGCACCAGGCACCCCCCCTGCGCACACCTATGATGTACACTTGCGAAGGAGTTTGTAGGCCAAATGAATAAACTAGCAAACAGGTGACTGCCAACAGAACCTGCTGTGGTCACTCAGAATGAGGGACTATGTGAGCATTAATCATTTTCCATAGTTATGGATCAAAGCGTCGACAGTCAGAAGGTCAACAGGTTGACACGGAAATGGTCAACACATAAAAAGGTCGACATGAGTTTTTGATGTTATTTTGGTGTCAAATTTTCCCTTCGCTTCACTCAGCACAGCTTACCGTTCTGAATTGTAGTCCACATGGATGGTAAAGTATGAAAGAGCTAAAAGTGAAAAAAATAAATTAAATAAACTTATGTCGACCATATGCTGTGTCAATCACTGTCATGTCAACCATTTGATCCTGTCGACCTTTTAACCAAGTTGACCATATGCATGTGGATCATTTGGTGTCAAGCTATTGCGTGTCAACCTTTTAACTGTCGTCTTATCCAAATACCATTTTCCATAGACTCATTGCTCAGTACTTTAATTTTTCTCTGCAACAACAATACAGAAGTTTTCCTTTTTCATTGTTAATCCTTATTATGTAAAGAGGGCCACTTACTGTACCTCTAACACAATCCTTCCCATTACAATGTCACAGTATGCAGTGTATTTTCTGTACATTTGTGTAGTACAGTTTCAACAACATATGAATCCAAAGTGTATTCAAATTGCAAATACTATATTTATCACACAGCTTTCATTATTCCCACTTTTACTCTGTCATGGTCAGTTGTCAGATGTACTGTAGTATGCAAAGTATTGGACTATAGTTTAAGCTTGTTCCTATTAGAATATTTTAAATATATTTTATTTTTATTTTTTTAAATTGAATACTATACTGTACTGTATATTAAAATGTCACAAACAAGCAATTACCAGTTATATAATTAGGACTATACAGTTCCCAACAAGTATTAACATAGAATTTGACGGCAGATAAGAACCACTTGGCCCATCTAGTCTGCCCATTTTTTTTATCCTTTAGGTAATCGCAACCCTTTTTGAACCGTAATTCTTTGTAAGGATATTCATATGCCTATCCCAAGCATGTTTAAATTGCTCTACAGTCTTAGCCTCTACCAAGTATGCAATGCTCCAGGCTAGCAACACAAGTTATTCATTATTTATTTTGCAAAGACTGATTCAAGTGATTTTAATCATGAACACCTAGACACTAATTCATTTTCTCTTATGTGGAAACCATGTTAATGCCAATTTAGCAGTTTTTGTACTAAGGTGATTCATTAAGCTCTATTCTTGGCGTCTTAATAGCTGCTATGAGCGTGTGACAAAACCTAGAATTTAAACAGGCCAAGTTATTGGAATATAAACCTGCCACTTTACATGAAATAAAGCCTTCATTACATTTCAAGGGATATGCACACTGCACACGTGGAAGGTTATTTACCATTCATGGCAAAACTATATATAGCATGATGTTTATTGTATAACTTTAACAGCACTAAACACCAAGATGCTTACTGTGTATATAATAAATAAGATTTCAGGATATACAGGAATATTCTTATTATGAAATGTTGAGTCTTACTTTTACTAAAGCCCTGTGGGTGGGCTGAGAGCTGCAGTGTCTGAAAGTGTACCTGTCACCTTCACATAACTGCACATTAAACAGATATCTGACCAGACAACATACAACTAGACACAATTACAGTGTATTACAGTTGAATAGTTTCTTTGGTAGTCATCTTTTTACATGCCATTAGAAAGCTAGCATTCTTCCTGTCAGTATGCATTAATGATAGTGTGAAGAGGAGCCTGGTGCAGAACCCAGGAGAGCTCAAGGATGGTACAAATGTCTGCGCTGGAGGAGGCCAGGAGAAAAGGACTATTCATAGTACCTGTAAGTCGTCACTGCAGCCATCACTGGAGCCATCCCTGAAGCACTAACCCTCTACTAAACACCCGTACAACTGGTCCAACTCATTAGATGTCCACGGTAATAGGTAGGACCCACATACTTAGCTGTATATACTGAATGCATGTTTTTTAGGCACTGAATATAGGCCCACACAGTCCAGGGATAGGCGAGACATCCAGCACCCTAGCATGCTTACTCAGAGACCTTATAGAGATATCAGGAGTCAGTTTACAGTGTATTGACCGTGAATGGTACAATGTAATTAGTGTTATTTAAATAATACCTTCAGCGTTTTATAATAAAGGAGAGAAATAGTTTTATAGCTAATAGAGGGAGTTCAAAAAGTCCCTCCGCAGTTGAGTGCTGTCTCCTCTGCAGCCACAGAAGGATGCAGAGGGACAATACTCTCAGCACTTAATATAGATAAGTACATAATTAATTATTTTTTATCTCATGGAAATAAAGTGTTTAAAATTATTGATATTGTCATATAACTCTGCACACATTCTCTGCTGGGAGACTTACTTAGCACACAGTCACTGCAGAGGGACTTTTTAAACTCACTGTATTTTTCAATAATGCTATGTGTGATAATAACTGTACAGTAGATTGCAATCTGGCTTTTATGTTGTACTTTTATGCATAGTGTACCCCCAATTTCTTCTAATTTAGGCAGGGGAGACCTCAATTGAGAGCTCTGTTCCAGGTCTGAAACTTGCTCAGAACCGCAAGTGAATGGGTCCTGCATGTGTCTGCCACTGAAGAACACAACAATGAATGGGTGTTTGGAGGGGAAGGATGGGTAAGGGTTATAAAATGCTAGACCCCTAGGGTATGGCCACAACACCACAGCGATGTGGCAATGCCTCATGTACAGTACTATAAGGTTGAGAGGCATGTACTAATGTCAGACTTTTCCAAACTTCATGACAGGCAGAGTATCCACCTTGCCAGTATTTTATCAATGTTATTTTAAAAAGAAAAATATGTAATGTCCGCATTATTTTCTGGAGATGGTACAAACCGCAAAAACAAAGTACACTTTAAATACAGCCTTAGTAGAAGGGGAAGCCGTCAAAATACTGCTAGTCAGATCCCGTCAGTCACAATGCCGATGCCAGAATCCCGTCTAGCGGTGAAATGCCACTGACGGAATGCCGGTGCCACAGTCTATACTCCCTCTGTGGGTGTCCACCGTGGCAAGTGCAGCGAGCCCGCAAGGGGCTTTCTAGCGCTCGCCCCACTGCCGGCATTATGGCGGACAGGATCCCGCTGTCGGGATCATGACAGCCGTGATTCCATCCGCCGGCATTTTATACTGATCCCAGTAGAAGACTTTCACAATCAGTCCTTGTAAAAATAATGCTGTGATTAAGGGGCCTATTTATCATCCTTAATTGGCCCGTAACAAATGTGCAAATGCTAGATTACGCATTTTCCACATGTTTTACATGATAGGCCCATTCATTTTTAGGGGCCTGGTATATAGCAAACTCTAAAACCTTTCGGTTGCCTGCTCAAACCAACAGCATCTGCAGATGTTGTTGATTCCCAGAGCCCTGTTCTTTCTACGGGAAGGAGGTCTGGGGTTGCAAAGAGGGATTTGAGTGGATTCCTCTGCTACCTCCGTACTAAGGGCCTGATTCAGAGATGGACGCACTACAAACAACAGCTGTATCTTAGGATGCAGCTGCTGCACAAAAATATGCTAATGCCACAGGATGCGTCTTGTGTATATGGATGCCTCCTGTCAGCTTCTCTGATAAGCTGCTGTGTACGAAGATGTAGCATTGGATCAGCTGCATGAACATCAGCTGAGTAGCCCTCAGTGTACATAGGATAACCAGAGCTTTCACTGTGCTGGGCCAGAGAAGCTACATCCAAAGACACAGCAACTGTACTCGGACGACACCACCCATTTTCTGAAATGCTGGCCGTACCTGCCCCTCTCCCACCTCCAAACGGCTGCACCATTCGATCATGCTGCGGCTTAGGGGGCACTGCAACCAGCATTGCAGACACAGACCTGCTTATGTGAAAATCTACAACCATCATAGATGTACGCAACCCATTTACAAATCTACAACCATCGGAGATGTATGCAACCCATCAGGTTTGCATACATCTCTGAATTATGACGAGTGCCCTGTGACCGTGCGCATGAGTGACTTCAGTCGGCGACACCTCTGTGGTAAGTAACACTGCTAGTTCGGTAGCAGCAGGGCCGTTTCTTGGGGCAGGCGAGCAGTGCAACCGCACTGGGCGCCCGCCGTGGCACTAACTGTGGCTCCCTGCTTCCCCCTCCTATTTCTCCCCGAATAACCTGCTTGGGGGGCGGAGTTTCACGGAATGACGCGGTTGCGCCGTTACGTCACGATGCAACCCCGTCACTCCGCGAACCCCCCCCCCCCCCCGAGCGGAGTACAGAGGGGGATCCAAGTTAGGAAGAGGGAATGGCCGGCGCGAGGAGCGACTGGTGAGGTGGGCTGAAGAGCGGTAATCGCCTCTGTAAGTATATTCTCTCTTTCTCTCTCAAATGGGGACACCTGCCGTAATGTGTGAAATAGAGACTCTTGCCTGCCGTAGTGTGGGGATTTAATATATCAAGGGCATTGCGGTGTGTGGCATAATATGGTGCAGGGGGCATTACTGTGTGGGGCGCTTAATATGGTAGAATTTTTTCTTCATGTGGTGGTCGTGATCTGTTGGAGCAGGGTCAAAAACTGGATTGTGAGGTAGTCTTTTCAGATGAGGCCATGCCCATTTAGATGAGGCCACGCCCCCTTGCCGAGTGCGCGCGCAAGTTTTTTTTTTATCTAGGTGGGGGACATTTTTTTATGTCATGGGGGGGCGCATTTATAAATCTCACACTGGGAGCCAAATTGGCTAGAAACAGCCCTGGGTAGCAGTGGTGCTGATCACAGGGACAGCTGCTTTTAGGAGCAGCAGTGTCTGCTCCGGAGCAATATTGAAATGCGCTGATAATATGGTATCTAATGCCATAGCTTGCTGCGAGTTGTATACTTAATCATCATGTACCATCCAGCCCACAATGATGAATATGCCCTAAGGAACACTAGGTTTAATAAATGTGATTATTAAAAAAAAAATTATGTTCTAACTTGCTCTGTCAGTCGAAAACATAAGTTAACATTCCCAATATTCTATACTTCTTTTTGGGTGACAAGAAGCCAGTGTGCCATAGTTTTTATCTGCATTCTGTCATGATAAACCATTTACTTCACACTTGTATCTCATCTGTCAATCTCACTCTAAGTAAACAGTTAGTTCAGTTTGTCTGCAAGAGCTATACTAATGGATTATGATTGTGCTCAGTTATCTCCCCCTGCCAGAAACATGCAAAACCACCCACAAAGTAAGGCTTTTAGATTCAACATCTCTTCAATCAATGGACTACTAATAAAACTCTAATAACATAACCTTACTAGTTCCTTTCTGCTAGGTCTATTCTGTTTCATATGGTAGACATTCCATGAAAACCCATATTGATTCCTCGGCTTTTACGCCAGTGATGTAACCCACAGTGGGATATGGTAATTGGGATACGGTAATCATTTTACCAGGGCATAATAAGATATAACTTACTTACAGATGCAAAATACACACAATTTACTTAAGGGAAAAAGTAACCTCTTTGTAGTTATGCCATATATATCAGCATTATAAAAATATTGCCATGTAGACTAATCTCTGTGCAATATAGCAGCGTACTGCAAGTGGGGACATGCCCATTTTATTATTGTATACTGTATACATTATTTACTGCACACATCAGCCCCATTGGAGCTTGCAGTCTAATTTCCCCCCCACCTCACCTCTGTTACAATACAGTGCATCCCCCTGTAACTTAGTTATTACGTTACAGGGCCAACTTACGACTGATGACCATTGTAAGATCCACTGATAATTATAATGGTTAGGTATGGCTGACCAGCATTTGGGATCCAGACGGTCACCATTCCGGTGCAGGGATCCTGGAATTTAGAAAGCTGTGGGGGGTGGGGGGGAAGTCGAGCACAGCGAAGCCCATTGCGGGCTCGCTGTGATCGCCATAGGTTCATTCCCACTCTATGGGTGTCGTGGACACCCATAAGTGGGAATAATCCGACTGTCATGAACTAGAGGGGGCGGGATGTAGGCATCGGTATTGCGACCGTCGGTCACATAACTACATCCCATTATATTGGCCAGTCCACTCATTGGAACAAAAGGAGCTGATGTTCCATTGCATTAATTTTGGGTAAGAATTTAAATGTTGTGGTCACATGGTCACAGACTTAACATTCATTGGGGGGAATTAAAATGTTTGAAAAGTTAGTTGGGTGTCTGTTTTTTACTATCTAATAGACAGGAAAAAAACAGACACCCAACCGACTTTTAAAACATTTGAATCCCCCCCCCCCCCCTTCCCCTATGTCTGTTGGGAAAAAAACAACAGCTAAATATATACTGTACTTTAATAAATGTACTATTATTATTATTATTAATCATAAGAATAAATGAGCATTTCAGTTTTAACAAAAACAACCATCTAAAATGCTTATGTACAAGTGACAAAGGTGACACACCTAGAACAGAAACAGACAGGACTTTAATCCTGCTGCAGGGTGAATTTTCTAATGATCACTTATTGGATATGGCACCTAGGCTTTTGATGAACAAATCCAAGCAATCTATAACATTTACTGTCAAAAGGTAAGCCAATAAATTCCAATTATAAAAGACTCATTTAAGACTAACTTTGTTATCCATTTGAGGTTAAATATATGTAATTAAATCATTGCAATCAACTATACCCCTGCAGTTCCAAAAGTCATTTGTAGGTCTCCAAAAGAAAGCAGATGTTTTGCTTTCCAATAGAGAAATGTCCCAAGCAGACATCACAAAAATAAAAATAAAAAACATAATAATGCATTCTCTTCATGCCTGATTGTCTTAAACAGGTTTAACAAGTTGTGGTTTGCTAAGCAAATATGTATCTAAACTACCACTTGTGTAATGGAATGTAACTATTTCAGGTACCAGTAATCAATGCGCAGCATCAGACTCAGTAAACCAATCAATACTTTGGCAGTGATGAAAGGGTTAATAAGTACAATTAAATTAATTGTTTATTTCTGATACTGCTAGAATGTCTTTTAGATTAAATAAAAAGTTATGTTCTTTAAAGTCTGTAAAAAAAATCACTCAGCAGCCTTTAAATTTGCAGTATGTGTATCTGGAGATAAAAAGAACCCAAAGATTTTCAGAATTGTTTGTGTTATGGGGGTCATTCTGAGTTGTTCGCTCGTTGCCGATTTTCGCTATACTGCGATTAGTCGCTTACTGCGCATGCGCAAGGTTCGCAGAGCTCATGCGCTTAGTTATTTTAAACAAAAGTTAGGTATTTTACTCACGGCATAACTAAGCTTTTTCATCGTTCTGCTGATCAGTGAGTGATTGACAGGAAGTGGGTGTTTCTGGGTGGAGACTGACCGTTTTCTGGGAGTGTGCGGAAAAACGCAGGCGTTTCAGGAAAAAACGCGGGAGTGGTTGGAGAAACGGGGGAGTGTCTGGCCGAACGCTGGGTGTGTTTGTGACGTCAAACCAGGAACGAAACTGACTGAACTGATCGCAATGTAAGTCTCGAGCTACTCAGAAACTGCTAAGAATTTTATATTCGCAATTCTGCTAATCTTTCGTTCGCAATTCTGCTATGCTAAGATACACTCCCAGAGGGCGGCGGCTTAGCGTGTGCAATGCTGCTAAAAGCAGCTAGCGAGCGAACAACTCGGAATGAGGGCCTATGTTCCCTTTCATAGGGAAGGGAATGCAAAGGGGAAACTTTAATTGCTTTAGTTTAGTGGCTGATGTATCAAGAAATGAAAAAAGTAGATAAGTGAACCAGTTGAGAAGTGGACCAGTGAAGCTACCTATCATTTTATATATTGTACTTGATAAATGCTTCATCAGTGTTTACGGGTTGCTAGGTGATACTTTTCAACTCTTTTCACTTCATACATCAACATCAACCCCTTAGTGTTTAAAATGTTATGCTATGCCATGTGCAGTCGAACACACTGATAAGATGTGCCTGCTACAGATATATTGTACCCACGAGTGGCCGTATCACGAGCAGTGCACACCAGGACCACCGCCAGGGGGTGCTTGGGGCACACTATGACAGAGAATGGAGGGCCGGGGCTGCATGCCGCCCGCAATCGCCCGCCTCTGCCCGCTACTGAGATCGCCACTGCTCTAAGTATTGAAAATGTCCCTCTCAAATTGGCTGCCGCCTCAGAGGAGAAAGTTATTTTAAATGCTAGAGGAGGCGATGGCAATTTTTGCAGGGACATTTTCAAAAAGTTAAAAGGGGCAGATGCGAACAGCGGCCTCACTGGGAAAGTAGACCTGTGGGGGTGGTGGCGGTGGCGTCTGGAGGGGGAGCCCCTGAAAATGAGCAAAACTCCAGACAACGAGCAAAACTCCTGCCAGCAAGCAGAACCTCTGAGAGCAGGTACTAAGGCATAATATGGTGACAGGGGCATAACTGTGGGGGCATAGTATGGTGATAGGGGCATCATTCCTGTGGGGGCATAATATGGGGTCAGGGGCATTACTGTAGGGACTTATAATGGTTCAAGGGGCATTACTTTGTGGGGCTTAATTTAGAGTTACTCAGAGTACAGTATGTGCATAGGAATTTTTATATATATATATATATATATATATATATATACACTGCTCAAAAAAATAATAAAGGGAACACTTAAACAACACATCCTAGATCTGAATGAATTAAATATTCTTATTAAATACTTTGTTCTTTACATAGTTGAATGTGCTGACAACAAAATCACACAAATTATCAATGGAAATCAAATTTATTAACCCATGGAGGTCTGGATTTGGCGTCACACTCAAAATTAAAGTGGAAAAACACACTACAGGATGATCCAGCTTTGATGTAATATCCTTAAAACAAGTCAAAATGAGGCTCAGTAGTGTGTGTGGCCTCCACGTGCCTGTATGACCTCCCTACATCGCCTGGGCATGCTCCTGATGAGGTGGCGGATGGTCTCCTGAGGGATCTCCTCCCAGACCTGGACTAAAGCATCCGCCAACTCCTGGACAGTCTGTGGTGCAACGTGGCGTTGGTGGATGGAGCGAGACATGATGTCCCAGATGTGCTCAATTGGATTCAGGTCTGGGGAATGGGCGGGCCAGTCCATAGCATCAATGCCTTCATCTTGCAGGAATTCGTCTTGCAGGAACTGCTGACACACACCAGCCACATGAGGTCTAGCGTTGTCCTGCATTCGGAGGAACCCAGGGCCAACCGCACCAGCATATGGTCTCACAAGGGGTCTGAGGATCTCATCTCGGTACCTAATGGCAGTCAGGCTACCTCTGGCAAGCACATGGAGGGCTGTTCGGCCCCCCAAAGAAATGACACCCCACACCATTACTGACCCACTGCCAAACCGGTCATGCTGGAGGATGTTGCAGGCAGCAGAACGTTCTCCTTGGTGTCTCCAGACTCTGTCATGTCTGTCACATGTGCTCAGTGAGAACCTGCTTTCATCTGTGAAGAGCACAGGGCGCCAGTGGCGAATTTGCCAATCTTGGTGTTCTTTGGCAAATGCCAAACGTCCTGAACAGTGTTGGACTGTAAGCACAACCCCCTCCTGTGGACGTCGGGCCCTCATACCACCCTCATGGAGTCTGTTTCTGATCGTTTGAATAGACACAGGCACATTTGTGGCTTGCTGGAGGTCATTTTGCAGGGCTCTGGCAGTGCTCCTCCTGTTCCTCCTTGCACAAAGGTGGAGGTAGAGGTCCTGCTGCTGGGTTGTTGCCCTCCTATGGGCTCCTCCATGTCTCCTGATGTACTGGCCTGTCTCCTGGTAGCTCCTCCATGCTCTGGACACTACGCTGACAGACACAGCAAACCTTCTTGCCACAGCTCGCATTGATGTGCCATCCTGGATGAGCTGCACTACCTGAGCCACTTGTGTGGGTTGTAGACTCCGTCTCATGCTACCACTAGAGTGAAAGCACCGCCAGCTTTCAAAAGTGACCAAAACATCAGCCAGAAAGCATAGGAGCTGAGAAGTGGTCTGTGGTCACCACCTGCAGAACAACTCCTTTATTGGGGGTGTCTTGCTAATTGCATATAATTTCCACCTGTTGTCTATTCCATTTGCACAACAGCATGTGAAATTGATTGTCAATCAGTGTTGCTTCCTAAGTGGACAGTTTGATTTCACAGAAGTGTGATTGACTTGGAGTTATATTGTGTTGTTTAAGTGTTCCCTTTATTTTTTTGAGCAGTGTGTGTGTGTGTGTGTATATATATATATATATATATATATATATATATATATATATATATATATATATGTATATATGTATAATTTTTCAATTTTAATATTTATTTATTTTGGTGGGGGCTGCCTATTTTGTCCATCCTGGGCCCCACAATTTCTGATGGCAGCCCTGGTACACACGCACATCTGCGGGCACTCTTTTTGAGGTAAACAAGTCACCTTTCCTGTGAATAGACTGCAAGATAACAGAAGACACATCTGTACCTACATGTTTTGTTTGTGTCATATTTACAACATACGTACCTACCCTACCAGAACCCACACACTCAGAAGAGTGGGTGTTTCTACCAGAGAGGAGCTAATGAAAGTAGGCGAGTATAATTTACATACCTTTCTACGTTCAAATTACAGTATGTCATACTTGGCTGCAAATATTGTCACACATATCTCTTGGCATTAGGCCACATCAGCATGCTATTGTTTTTAAAAGGATTATCAGGGTTGCTGAGAGTTCTAGTGGGCCATGATGCTGAGTAGGCAGCATAAACACATGGGTGTGGCTATGCCCCAATTGGCGCTTTATACAAAAGGGATGTGGCCATGTCATCTTGGTTAGCCCTCCTTGTCAAGCCCAGCCCTTAAACAGACCAAAGCCACCAAGATTACCCTCTCTTGAGGCCCTGCCCCCTGAGGAGCACATTTATGTACAGCTTTCCCCTTTCATAGTTTTTACTGACGTTACAATTATTAGCTATTGGCCCAGCAAATGCTGTAATGGTAGGCATAATGTATTCACTTTTCAATCCTTAAGTTTCCTATCGCATATGTATACATTAAAGAAACATTTTGGTAGATGCATGAAGCAGTGAAAGGAGTGGAGAAGTGAGCCAGTGGTGAAGTTGCCCATGGCAACCAATCAGTTTTGAGATAACATTTATCTAGTGCATTCTATAAAATTATAGGTAGCAGCTGATTGATTGGTTGTTACGGGCAACTTTTCCACTGGCTCAACCCTGTTCACTACTTCATACATCTCTCCTATTCTTCCTCATTCATACCTGCATAGGTCTCTATGTTTTTATAAGTAGTACTATTAGAGCCTTTATAAGTAACCAAAGGCTTACACTAAACCTGACAGTATTTAAGTCACAGTTTTCCACAAGTGTAAGGATCTGCCCTGTTTTTGTCAGTTCTCAGCAAGTTTCCTTAGAAATAGTGTAGGTTTAATACAGCAGCCAATAGCAATGTAGCGGAGGGGTTAAGGAAGTTTTATATTCTCAGGAGAACAAAATGTCATCCTCTTTCTTATTCCCTCGCCCACCCACCATTGGTTTGTATTTATTTTTGGATGCGTGTTTCTGATTTCTTCCAACAGGAGAGGCATACTGTAGCTAGTGGAAAGTACTCTATAGTGGACACTTTTGGTGCAAGGGTTTGTTAGGGTGTACTCATCTTTTGATTTGTTGCTCAGTTCCTTATGGGGATCTGGTCAACATCTTATGAAGGGACCAGTACTGTGCCAATTAAGTGGGATGGTTCTCCTCAATCCATTTTCTGCAAGTTGGGTACTCCACTATCCGTTAATTTATATTTAAATCAATAGGATCTTAAGTGGGAGGGAGGGAGGGAGGGAGGGAGGGAAGGGCAACTACTTTCTTTAGCCTGCAGGGAGTGGTAAAACCACTAAGAAGCTTAATATTTGAGCTTAGAGATCAGCTTACCACCAAATCAATACAAAATCAATACAAAATATCCCAAATAATGTATATTTCTTATTCATATCTAGCATACATCTTTTTAAATTTATATTCTATTTTATGAATGTAATATGTCGCTGGTATGTTCTCAAGGAAAAATATAATTATTTATAGATTTATAAATACAGAAGCAGGTTGTAAATTCAAATAGACACTCACGCAGGACTTCCTGGAGTGACCTCATGTTGAGGAACTGTGGGGAGAACTAAATGAATTAAAAGAACAGCAAAAACGGTCATCCAATATCTATTCTTTAGGAGTTATACTGACATTGAACACCTGCCGATTCCCTCAACCTATACCGTTCACAGTGACACAAAAATAAGTGAGTTTTCTGTCTTTAACTAACTGCAGTATCTGAATAGGATGTGTTGTAATTTATGAGCAAACTAGAGGCAGAATTTGACGGGAGATAAGAACCACTTGGCCGATTTAGTCACACACACACACACACACACACACACACACACACACACACACACACACACACACACACACAAGTTAATTTTTGTTGGGAGTCAATTAAACTACCTATATAGTACTTGAGTACCTGGAGGAAACCCACGCAAGTATTGGGAGGATATACAAACTCCACACAGAGCCATAGTGGGAATTGAACCCACAACCTTAGTGATGTGAAGCAGAAATGCTAACCATTACACCATCCATACTGTGTCATGAAGCTCATTCCCTAGATAATATTAAACCAATCTTGGTGAGTCATCCACCTATAGCCACCTCTGTTCCCACTGAACTCTACATATTCACTGGTACTTGGTTGGCCCCAGGATTTAGTAATAACACTACAGGTATGAAAGTAAGAGACTATAGGGTAAATGTAAAAATGTGAGATAAGTGCAAATTCTGAAAAATAAAGTGCTAAATGTATCACATATTCTTCACGTGAATGAAACTCGCTATCATTTCATAAAAACACTCAATTCCCACACCACCATCTGCATCTACACTGGGCCGAAAATAGCATCACAATTATGGGGTTAAACATTATTGATCCTAGAGGCGCTTGCCGTTTTACCGGACACCTTCTAAAGATACTGACAGATCCATGGCGCTGTTATCATCAGTTATTATTTTTTCCTTAACCCCCTAATTAGTCCTATGTGTGTTTTTAAATTAACACATATTTATATTTTCTTTATGGTGTTTTATCTCTGCACTTTTGCTGTTTATTCATTGTCATTTTTTATGGTTAAGTTATTTAGGATGTATGGACATTGGAACATCAAATGTATTGTTTACATGATGTCACCGGAAGTGACGTTACGCATCGTTTGAGGTGGAATTCCAACTGAGTTTAATCATTAAATAAAAGGACCATTGAGTACAGGAGTATACACATCAGCTTTAATGGATACCGTGCAGCGGGTGTGTAATTTGAACAGAGTGACCTGAGGCGATGCGCTATACGGCGCCGATGCTTGTGGAGTCTGAGATACCGGTCTCCATAGCAATAGGACCGGAAGTGACGTCGCACTGCATGGACGGACGAGCGGGTTAACGTGGCAACAAGCCCACCTGCACGAACCTGTTTCTGGATTAGGATTGGAGTTACTATAGCGACACAGACGCTTCCAGCAGGGGATCATGGAACTTGTAGTGTGAAATTATGTAAAGGATCCAGCTGGGCATCCTGGACTCTCATTGGCACTTCTAGTATTTAAATAGTAGCACGAGTGGAAAGGGCAGCATTCAGTCATTGAACCTTGACAAAGACCCCAGCTAGGGGTGGAAACGCGTAGGTTGTTTTCCTGATAAGCTTGGGGACGGACTGAAGGATCAGTATCCAGTAAGAGCATTTGCCTTCATGGTGGGAATATCCGGAAGTCCCTAATACCATCTTCCATGCGCTTTCAGAACTGTTTAGCCGCAGTTCTGAACTGTCTGGTAATTAGCCTGTCTTCCTATTGCTTGAAGAGACTCGTGCAATATCTGATCATCTGTTATATTTTATATTTTATTGTTGTGTGTTTTATATGTTTTACTATTAAAAATGGTATTTTACTATATGCACCTTTTATCCCTATTTATGTGATACTCACTTGTGAGTGACGGAGCCTTGTGGAAAACGAGCATCAGCAGAAATTAAGAAGCGCTAGTTAAGTCTCAGTTTCCATTACTTTTTCTTGTTGTGCACTATACTGGTGAGGGGTGAAGGAAACCTCTAGGATTCTTTGAGACATTACCAGCTGCTTCATTGCGCACAAATTATTCCTATATTCTTGTTTAGTCTCATAAGGCACCGGTTTGCTAGTCAATCAGAGCTCGCGGACCAGGAGCCACAGCTTCTAATTGGATGCCGGTCCGCAAGCTCGGATTGGCTAATGAACCGGCGCCTCATTTGAGATACCAGCCACCGGAGCTGCAGAGACTGGACTTCACGAGCATTGAAGGTCAGGAGAGTCGCTGTGCTGCACTGCGCTCTGCTTCCCTTGCACAGGACAGCAGAAACAAGAGGCAGCGGTGAGCGAAGGGGGTGGGGGGTGGCACTGTATATCTGGCACTGTGGGGCATTTATAATCTGGCACTGTGGGGGCATTTGTGTATCTGGCACTGTGGGGGCATTTGTATATCTGTCACTGTGGGGGCATTTAAAATCTGGCACTGTGGGGGAAATGTATGTCTAGCACTGTGGGGGCATTTCTGTATCTGGCACTGTGGGGGCATTTGTATATTTGCTATTGTGGGGCAATGTATATCTGGCAGTGTGGGGCAATGTATATCTGGCACTGTGGGGGCATTTGTGTATCTGGTAATGTGGGGGCATTTGTATATACGGCACTGTGGGGGCATATGTGTATCTGGCACTCTTGGGCAATTTGTATCTGGCGCTGTTGGGGTCATATGTGTATCTGGCCCCCCCACATGTGTATCATGTGCCCATTTTCTTTGGCCACGCCCCGTGTGGCATTTGGCCATGCCCATTTTTTGGCGCGCGCACCGCACACAGGAGGTAATTCCAAGTTGATCGCAGCAGGAAATTTTTTAGCAGTTGGCCAAAACCATGTGCACTGCAGGGGGGGCAGATATAACATTTGCAAAGAGAGTTAGATTTGGATGGGTTATTTTGTTTCTGTGCAGGGTAAATACTGGCTGCTTTATTTTTACACTGCAATTTAGATTGCAGATTGAACTCACCACACCCAAATCTAACTCTCTCTGCAAATGTTATATCTGCCCCCCCCCTGCGGTGCACATGGTTTTGGCCAACTGCTAAAAAATTTCCTGCTGCAATCAACTTGGAATTACCCCCACAGTGCCTATAAGACATTTTTTCTACTTGCACCACTGGGTGGGGGTGGGGGGGGGAGGAAGAGCCAATAAAGGAGGGATGGGCCTTGCACTTCAGCCTCTGCCTGACCTTTTTATGTACATTGGTGCTGTTTCCTTGCTAGACTTCTTTCTCCAGGCTGCGACCAGAGTCCTGGGTGGGGGCTCTGGGAGTTGGAGGACCGCAGCTTATTTCTGCACTCTGGCCAATTCCTGCCCCTGGAAAGGGGCTAGGCTGGGTACAAACTGGGAGGACGGGCATTCATTCCAACATCGTAAACTAATGCCCATCAGCTCAGATTGCCCATACACACTGCAGCAATGTTAATGAATGACATAACAACCTTGTTCCGTCCTCCATTAGCATTAACAAGGACGCTAGCAATATCATTAGACTTGCAGCACTTCAAACTAGAAATATCGCTAGTGACCTTGGGAGCGCGCATATCAGGCATACACACGGGTGATCTTCAGTATGCCGGCTGTCAGGATCCCGGCGCACAGTATACCAGCGCCAGAATCCCGACAGCCGGCATACCGACACTTATTCTCCCTCGTGGGGGTTCACGACCCCCCTGGAGGGAGAATAAAATAGCGTGGCGCGCGTAGCGCGCCACCGTGCCTGCAGCGTAGCGAGCGCAGCGAGCCCGCAAGGGGCTCATTTGCGCTCACCACACTGTCGGTAAGCCGGCGGTCGGGCTCCCGGCGCCGGTATGCTGGTCGCCGGGAGCCCGACCGCCGGCCTACCATACTACACCCATACACACAGCCCGATATGCTCCATTCTGAGAGATATGCCGTATGATCCGGCAGATTGGAGCGGCATATCGCTCAGTGTGTACCCATCTTTACTTATAGGTGAAGACCAGAGGCTTATTCTACACAGTAGAAGATCCGTTTAGGATAGCAGCAATTGGGATCCGGCAGTCAGAATACTGACGCCAGAATCCCGATGGATCAAAATGCCAGCGCCGGGATCCTGAATGCCACAATCCCAATCGACATCTGCCGAGAGTCCTCAGAGGTGAGGGTGGGGTTAGGTTTAGACTGCTGGGGGAAGATTAGGTTCAGGCTGTGGTGAAGGAAGGGTTAGGGTTAGGCACCCAGGGGGAGGGTTAGGGTTAGGCTGTGGGGAAAGGAGTGTTAGGGTTAGGCTTCGGGGAGGGGTGTTTAGGGTTAGGCACCCCCAGGGAGGGTTAGGGTTAGGCTGCAGGAAGGTTAGGTTAGGGTCAGACACCCATAGGGTGCGGGGAGGTTTTGCTAGGGTTAGACACCCCCAGGCTGCAGGGAGGTTGGGTTAGGTTTAGGCACCCCCAGGTAAGGTTAGGGTTAGGCTGCAGGGAGGGGGGTTAGGTTTAGGCACCACCGGGGAGAGTTATAGATAGACTGGGGGTGGGGGTAGAGTTAGTCTGCAGGACTGGAATGTTAGGAGGGTAAGTGGGGAGGAAAAACTTACCTGACCTATGTCAGGATTCTCTGCATCGGGATGAAGGTGTCGGTCATATGACCGCCGGCATCATATCCGCCGTCATATCGTATGTATTCCCACAGAAGCTACATGTAGTCATTACACATCTGTTCCCAGCTTTCGAGGAACAGCAGTAGAAGGATCTTTTCTGAAAGCGCAAACCAGCAGGTATTTCATGTGCCCCTTGTAGACAAATGTAGTCAATTTTGGGACATACATGAATTTCAAATGTAAAAATGACAGTGTCTACAGTAGTGTATCATGTTTTGATAGGAGTGTACAGTACCAAGCATGATGTTACATATACATTCAAAGCAGATATTTAGGTTTGCAGGAAAGATGCTAAAATTCTAATCAACAGTTTAAGAGAAGGCTTTATGGAGGCTAAGGCTGGTTTGTGTGTGGCAAAGGATAACCTTTCTGGGGTGCACTGCTTTAGAATAACAGAATTTGGAAGTCTGCATGACATACAGTTTTTCAGGAATCTACTAATTATTTCCTTACAGACCGAAGCAAAGATTTTCCCAATTCATGTGTACGCCCACATACCATATATTACTGTATGCATGTTTCCCACAACAGCACTCAACAAATGATATAGTAATTATTCTGTATTTCCTTCTCCTCTACCCTGCAGTAACACACAATCTGTAATGTAAAGTACATGGTCAGCATTATTTAAGAATAAAATAGTAATAATGACCAATATCCCTTGGGTTTGCCTGCTTTTCAGAAATACCAAATGAATCAGCATGAATCTATTTTTTGCAATAAGGCACTGTTGGAATTGGATTACCTTCATATGACCCTCCCTTAGGGCATCTACATTTGCAAATGTAACACAATTAGCAATGCCTATTAGAGTCAGGATTAAAGTGGTTAAAAGCCAGTTAGTGTCCCAAGTGAGGTTATGGCAGTGAATCTGTAATGTTATAGAACATTCAATCACAAAACTAGAAGCTTTAATTGCCCTTGAGCCATACATTTGATAGCACATTATGCAATAAGTATGCTGTACATTTTCGCAGTAAATAACTATACATGCTCTTAGAGCTCACTTATTCCAGAACGTGTGCTTACAGTGCTTTGTAACCACACATTCTGCAGCCAGTAATATGCAGTCATTGTTGATTAGAAGTTGATTAGTAATTGTTCAGTAACTATCCTTATATAACTTTATCAGCTTCCCAAAGGGATCCGTTCAGTTTATGCTATGTCCACTACACTGATTTGTGTCCATCTGTTCAATGTACATTAGCAGAGTTTTTCCCAGTTGTCATTGATTTTCCCAAAAATCATTACATCCTTGCAGTTCATCTTTACGTCTCCAACTCACACTGCCATGTTAATTAGATTGCAAGCTCTAGCACACTTTGCAACATTTCAAACTGGAAAAGTTAAAGTAAGTGTAGACAGACACATTTTGTTAAACACAAACACTAGCAGATGGCATTTATTACAGGAAAAAATAACCCACAATCTCAAAATACAATAACATTCACAACCTTGCTAGACATAGGACAGATGGTGATTTAGTGAGAAATCAGTCACTGCTGGGATTGAAGATAAGTGTATACTGTATGTACTGTACAACATCATAGGTGATATATGGCCCAATTACTGTATGCAGTGTACGTAACTCCAAAAACAACATGATGCCCTAAATGCTCCCCTCCTGATGCACCATCACCCTTGCCCACTTCCAGCCTCTTGCCTTGTGTGGAGTTGGCAGGAAGGGGAGGAGCAAATTACAAGTTTGGACATGATTGACACTTAGCTTTGAGAGTCAGCTTTAGTGATGTTATTGTCTTATTTTTGGATGAATAGGAAAATCCTATGACTGGCATCTAAGCAGTCCTGCACCCCTGCACAATGATGATATCTGGGTCACTGCATAATGTGGGGATGGCCATGAAGATGTGACTCATATGATCAGGCCCTCTATAGCTGGCAAATTGCATCATCAAGGTCTCACTTCAAAGACAGAGAAACAGTATCCAGAAGATAAGCCTACTCTATGAGGACAGCCTAAAATTTGTCAGTCTCTACAAAATTTTGGCAGAGTATGCAAGTGTAATTAGTGAGTTCTTGTGAATGTTATGAGAAAATGTACATGATCCATGAAGAGGCACTCTCCTTTTCTCTTAACTCACATGTGTAAATGTTTTTAAAATCCACATAAATAACAGATCATTTGGATCTGTGTCAGCCTCAACTTCAGATCAGGTTAGAGTTGTTTTCATTGGTGTGCAAAAGTCCTTTCTGCCAACACAGACTGCCAGGTAACATGGGTCCTCTTGACATCCATTTATTTAGCCAACCTAATAGCAGGAGTGCAGCGAGGGGAAGGGTGGAGCCAAGGTATGTGCACCAGGTGACAGAAGGGTGGCGGTGCTGGCAAAAAAGACTGTTCTTGGCAGACCAGTTATCGCCTGAGTTTATTTTTAGCAATGTTTCTTTTGTTTGGTGGAGTTTGGGGGCAGGAAAGAGAGAAAGCAGTTGCAACAGAAAAGCTGGAGAGGCATTGAAATTAGTAAGAAGAATAGTGGTACTGTGCTATCCATTTAGCATAGTGGAAAAACATCAGATTCATGGTGGGCGGAGCTCACCTCAGAATGCAGACAGGGTGGGATCCCCAGCTAGAACAGACCAGAAAGACTGGGCACCTGAAAAGTCAGTATTTTGCCAATCCTTTCCATCTTCCTCGCCCACAGCAAGCAGAAGCGAAGGCTCAACACCAGAGAGTACAGATTACTATATGTCACCTCACTTATCGCATACAGTGCTTATACCTATCATCAGAGGACATTCCTGCAAATCACTGGTAGACCAGAGAAGTAGACTCATAATTTGACAATGTAAACCCATACCCTGGAGATACTTTATGTATTGTTACCACCAACTAAGGCCACCATTTTGTTATCAGTCTATGCTGTTTTCATTTAGTTTCCACTTGTTTACTAGTTTTCAGATTTAAATGACATAACCATATATGACACATTAGACATAGATTATCATGTTACATAAATAAATTGTATGTATTCATTATTTTTCCTGAGTTGCATGTTCTAAGGAATATCCATGCACCATACCACTGAAACTGTGTCTGCTGAGACATCAGTACTGACCTGGATCTTTAATTTATGGTTGTTTTTATTTCATTTTATTTTGATTTTAATCAAATATTTGTGTCTGTGTACCAAATACTACCTTAGATTGTTAAGAGCTGCTGCATCCATTGAGGGTGCCCGGTTGTTGATAGGTCATATCAGCCACTCTGCTCGATGGTTCTGGGGGTTTCTAGGAACTGGCAGCTGCAGTGGTTCTGCTGGGATGCTAGCTCAGTACTTGCAGATTAGCAGCTTCTACTGTATTTATTCTGCAAATAGGGGCTGGTCTCTGTGGAAGCTTCCAGTTGGTCTCTGATGCTGTTAAAAACCAGCAAGTCCCACACAGCCTCATCAGTTATAGCTGCTTGCAATGGTGTCTTGCTACTTGGTCCTGTTCCTGTGCTCCTGATATCCTGGCCTGCCGTTGCTGTGTGCGTCCTAATTGTGCCTTTAGTGCCTCAAATTGCCTGTTTGATTTGGAAACTATCAGCCCTGGTTTTGGAGCTCTGTTTAACCAATGCACTGCTGCAAACTCCATCTGTTAGCTATTACCATCTCTCCCTGTTAACCATGGCACTACTACAAAATCCCATCTGTCAGATACTGTTGTCTCAGGGTCAGGGCCGGCTCCAGGCCTACTAGCACCCTGTGCGAGAAAATGTAAAAGCGCCCCCCAACCCCTATGCGCGCGCCGAAGGTGCGCGCGCTTCGGGGAAAGTGGGCGTGGCCTCCTGGGAAAGTGGGTGTGGCCTCGTAACTTCATATTATTAAACTATAAATAAATATATTTTTTCACACCCCCTCTATGCACACAATTAGCAGCCTTATGCAGAACAGCCACAGTAGTGTTCCTTACACACAATGTCTCCAGTGTAGTGCCAGCTACACATGACATGCCCCGCAGCAGTGCCAGCTACACATGACATGCCCCGCAGCAGTGCCAGCTACACATGACATGCCCCACAGCAGTGCCAGCTACACATGACATGCCCCGCAGCAGTGCCAGCTACACATGACATGCCCCTCAACAGTGCCAGCTACACACAATAGACCCTCAGCAGTGCCAGCTACACATGATAGTGTTCACGTTTTAGGGCAGGGTGCTGATCACAAGGAGGGCACATTTTTAAGTAAGGAGGGCAAAATGATGTACATACTGTAATGCTTGGTGCTCCTCCACCCACATGCTGAAGCAGGGACAGTGCGCGCCGAAGGCGTGCAGCAAAAATTTAGGGCCGTTGCTTCGTGGGGAAGGTGCATGACCACAGAGTAGTGGCAATTCGCATTACACCACATAGTAGTGCAGCTAATACACATTGCACCAGGTAGAACCTCCTATACACTTTGCGCCAGGCAGAGCACGTTAGACACTTTGCGCCAGGCAGAGCACGATAGACACTTTGCGCCATGCAGAGCACGATAGACACTTTGCGCCAGGCAGCGCACGATAGACACTTTGCGCCAGGCAGCGCACGATAGACACATTGCCTAGCCACAGACGCCTAGTAGATACACTACATGATATGCCCCCCAGCAGTGCCAGCTACACGTGACATGCCCCCCAGCAGTGCCAGCTACACGTGACATGCCCCCCAGCAATGCCAGCTACACGTGACATACCCCCCAGCAGTGCCAGCTACACGTGACATGCCCCCCAGCAGTGCCAGATACATAAATGGCCACACAGTGCAGATATGCCCCCAGTGCCAGATACATAAATGCCCCCACAATGCCAGATACATAAATGACCACACAATGCCAGATACATAAGTGCCCCCACAGTGCCAGATGCATCAATGACCCCACAGTGCCAGATACATAAGTGCCAGATACATAAATGCCCCCAGTGCCACAAAACATAAATGCCCCCACAGTGCCAGATAAATAAATGCCCGCCGTGCCACAAAACATAAAAGCCCCCACAGTGCAGATATGCCCCCACAGTGCCAGATACATAAATGCCCCCAGTGCCAGAAACATAAATGCCCCCACAGTGCAGATATGCCCCCACAGTGCCAGAAAAATAATGCCCCCACAGTGCAGATATGCCCCCACAGTGCCAGAAAAATAATGCCCCCACAGTGCAGATATGCCCCCACAGTGCCAGAAAAATAATGCCCCCACAGTGCAGATATGCCCCCACAGTGCAGATATGCCCCCACAGTGCCAGAAAAATAATGCCCCCAGTGCAGATATGCCCCCACAGTGCCAGAAAAATAATGCCCCCACAGTGCCAGAAAAATAATGCCCCCACAGTGCAGATATGCCCCCACAGTGCCAGAAAAATAATGCCCCCACAGTGCCAGAAACATAATGCCCCCACAGTGCAGATATGCCCCCACAGTGCCAGAAAAATAATGCCCCCACAGTGCAGATATGCCCCCACAGTGCCAGAAAAATAATGCCCCCACAGTGCAGATATGCCCCCACAGTGCCAGAAAAACAATGCCCCCACAGTGCCAGAAAAATAATGCCCCCACAGTGCAGATATGCCCCCACAGTGCCAGAAAAATAATGCCCCCACAGTGCCAGAAAAATAAACGGCCCCACACAGTGCCAGACAGATTTTAACTTACCTGTCTGTCACTGACACTGCGGTGCTGCTGAGAGCCGGGAACACTGCTGTGGGCGGGCCGCGGACGGAGGAACAAAACTGTGTGCGCGCTATGCACGCTGCGCGGCGCCGGCGTCCAACGTCAGACGCCGGCGCCGCACAGCGCGCTGCATAGCGCGCACACAAGCGGCCGGGAGTCGGAGTCGGACACACAGAGGCTGGCTCCAGGCAGGAAAATGGCGGCCGCAGCGTGCGGCGCCCTGTAAGAGTGGCGCCCCGCGCGGCCGCTCTAGTCGAACATGCCTGGAGCCGGCCCTGCTCAGGGTTACCCTGGGTTTATTCAGCCCTGCTGCAAATATCACCATAAGATACACCAGCTGCTATATTATCATTGTTAGCTGCTAGACCTCAGTCCTGCTTCATATTATCCAGTATCTACCTGCTTTAGCGCACCTTTTGCAACCACCCTTTATATAAGCCCAACCTGTCCAGAGTTTAAGACCTGTGGCATTCTAAGAACTGGTGAGTGTATCTAACTCTAAGGGAATAATGGTTGGTTGTTACAGGCAGAAGACCTCTCTAATGTGGCTCTTGGGGTCTTATACTGTATAATTATTCAGGTGTATCAAAACATAGATATTAAGTTTGGAGATGATATTGTGTCTCTATTAGTGCTGCAAGTATGGTGGTACGGGGCGGTACTGTGTACCGGCAAGAAATTGCCAGCCGGTACGCTGCCAGCCCGACCCCATGCTTGCAGCCGCTGCTGTTTTGTGTGTGAGGGAAGGAGAGTGCAGTGCGCGCCTCTCCTGTCCCTCAGTTCTCATCCGGTCTCCAGTGGCGACATGTCTCTCAAGTGCCACTTCATGAGCCAATCACAGCTCACGGACTGGCAGCTGCAGCTCCTGATTGGCTGCTGGTCCGCAAGCTCTGGCTCACGAACCAGCGCCCCATTTCAGAGAAATGCCACCGGAGACTTGTTGAGCACTGAGGGTTAGGGGAGGCACGCGCTGCGCTCGCCTACCCTCACACACAGTAGCGTTGAGCGGGGGTGCGTATGTGTACCTGGCACTGGGGGGGGCATATGTGTACCTGGCACTGGGGGGTATATAGACATACCACTGCTCCACTTGTTGGACCATGTTCAGTCCCTAACAGGCCACTGGACTGCCTTAATACTATCCCACTGATGCGAGAGGGGAAGCATTGGGTGCGCCCACAGCTGCCCCTTTACTAGGGTCTTGGTTCATGGTCTGTTTGGATCAATTACTTTCTGGTGTCCATCTGGTACAGCAGTCACCCTTACCCACAGGGCGCCAGCGTGCGGCCCGTAGAAGAGTGTTCATCAGTTTCCTGTGTTACTGTGACTTGCACAGGCCACACTACTGATCTAGTCTCTGTTCTGACTAGTAGCAAGTCTCTTTGCCATGAAGCTTGTGGGGAGTCCTAGGAGTCACTGTTGCTGTGATGGGAGGAGTTCCTCCACATGGCAGCCAGTTACCATTGTTCCCTCATCGCATGTGGTGTCAAGGTCTTCCCCTGCAAACAAACTGGCTTATGAGGTGACTAAGTTGGTTGCTCTGCTGGTGCCCATTTTCACCACTGTAGCAAGAGGTGAGGGTTCTGGCACAGGGTCTGGCATAGTGCCTGTTTCCTCGCCATTAGAATAATTTGCACCTATAGACTCTCAATTTGTGCAGACTTTAAGTCAGACGTTGCGAGAACAGGTGCCTAAAAATGATGCTCCCGCTGCCATTACTCCCACAATTTCTACTTACAGCACCTTGCTTTCTGCTCCACTGTTCTTCTTACTAATTCCGATGCCTCTCTAGCTTTTTCTATTGCAGACAACAATGGCCGGCCCAATGGAAGGTCCTAGCTCCATCAGTCGCACAAGGATTCGCAGCTCGTGGGGTCTCCAATATGGACAGTGAGTAGTCAGTTTCTACTGACTCTGATTGTCATGCACATGTTACTGTAGCTCTGTATGTTCTGAGGTTTCAGACCATAGGTCATGGTTAGCAAAGTTCTGCTAGGCATAAGTCCACTTCACCTTCCCCTAACTGCAAGCGGCACCAGTGCTACTGTGATTTGAATTCTACTTATGGGTCACTATCTTGGGAAATCAGATATATCTAGTTGCTCCCATTACTGGGGTTACTGCAGGAGGTCAGGATATCTCATAAGGGCCAAATGCAATAGGGTCTGAGTTTTCAAAATGTGCAAGTTTAGCGCTAAGCTCACACATTTTGTAAACTCGATCATAGGGTCTACGAACATGAAACCTTGCATGTTTTTTGGTCTCCTACAGCTCGCACATTTCAAACTTCAATTCAAATGTATGTTTTATATAGGAAAACATACAACTCGGTCAATGTAATTAGGTTTGAGTTGTAAACTCGAATCTAAAACATGACCAAAAACTTGCCTATAAATAGACCAGCTTTTTATAGGAGAGTTTGACAGAAGCATGCACAGATCAGTGAGATTAGTACATGCTTCTGTCTGCAAAAGCTTAGAAAAAAATTAAAAAGTAAAAAAGAAATGACGTGGGGAAGAGGTAGGGGTCTCCCATATTTTTAAACCTAGCTTCAGGCTCCACTAGCCAGGGAGGTATTGCCACTGCCTGGGGACATTCTTATATTAGTCCCAGCAGCCATAGCATTACCCCCATCAACTAGTCAGGCCTGGGAGGGGATACCTGGGGGAGTGGGAACCTTTACCAATAAAGGGCACTCAAGGCCAGAGCTGATGCCCAAGGCTATCCTTGGCACCCCTGGGCAGTGGGTGTAGAGTTGATAGCTTTCAAGTGTAACAGTTAGAAATAATATTGTCTTTTTACAGTAGAACTACAGGTCCGAGCATGCCTCCCCCACCATGCTGGTACTTGGAGAACCACAAGTATCAGCATGCAGGGCATTAAAAGGCACACTGGTACCTGTAGTCCTACTGTAAAAATAATATTAAAATAAAGACAAGACACACACACTGTGAAAGTATAACTTTAATAAAATAGACATGCACACTCACACTCATACAATCACACATACTTACCTACATTCCTTGTAGCCATTCATGTCCACTGTAACTGTAAACAAAAAAAATCCATACTCACCTATTCTAGTGTAGATCACGTCCTCTTTGTTCCATGTAGACATCCCATGGGTTAAAAAAAATTGGTCACCCAGTACCAAGGTGAACCGAAGATCAGCTTGTATTTTCATATGCAGCCCCTCTAAGTGAATGCCAGGTTCTGGGTGACTGCTGTCACTAAGACACCTGGCAGCCAATCAGCGTGGGCCTCTGTAGGAGTTTTGCGCTGATTGGCTCAGTGCGGCTGGACTGTCACTCAAAGTTTCCTCCTTAGACTGTAATGGTGAGAATTCTCCAGTGTAGTGAATGGTGGGAACCACTACATTATGTGGTTAACCACAAGGATAATAGAGGTGAACCCCAAACGTGCCCCCAAGCTGTGGCATTACCTCCTGAACTAGTGGAGCCTGGTGCTGGTTTCAAAATTACGGGAGACCCATAGGTATGTGTAGGGCCAGAGACGGGTGTGTCGCTCTGGGACTTCCCTCCTAATGGAATTATGGACTACCCCCCCTCCAGGATATAGACTGCTTCCCTGGACAGTTCAGGTGAGCAGTATGTGCCCCAGAGCAAGGGGTGGAGGATGTAGTCTGTGACAGGTAATAAGACATGGAGGGCTTAGTTTACCATGCGACTGGTCCCAGGACGTTATCACTGACTAACAGTAGTTTAAGAACTGTGCAGGCAATAGGTAACAGTGCAGGCAATGGGTAAGAGTGATCACCAGATTATGTTTTCATTTGTTTGAGTTACACAGCACTTCAGCCTCGGATTGATGGCATGTAGCAGACATCTGCGGATGGCTTCCCCATCACTAAATACCAGTTTTGTTGGGTACTGAAGGAATGCATCCATTTGTTGAGCTTTCATCTTGGGGATTTCAGCCTCCAAATATTCAAAATATGTGCCGCCATGTCAGCTACTTCAGCAGGTTTGTCAGCTTTGGAAATCAAAGCGATCGGCTAGTGGAAATCTAATACAGGTTGAGTATCCCATATCCAAATATTCCGAAATACGGAATATTCCGAAATACGGACTTTTTTGAGTGAGAGTGAGATAGTGAAACCTTTGTTTTTTGATGGCTCAATGTACACAAACTTTGTTTAATACACAAAGTTATTAAAAATATTGTATTAAATGACCTTCGGGCTGTGTGTATAAGGTGTATATGAAACATAAATGAATTGTGTGAATGTACACACACTTTGTTTAATGCACAAACTTATAAAAAATATTGTCTAAAATTACCTTCAGGCTGTGTGTATAAGTTGTATATGTAACATAAATGCATTCTGTGCTTATGTTTAGGTCCCATCACCATGATATCTCATTATGGTATGCAATTATTCCAAAATACGGAAAAATCCGATATCCAAAATACCTCTGGTCCCAAGCATTTTGGATAAGGGATACTCAACCTGTATTTATAAGTTATACAATTACATTGTGCTAGTTATTTAGTCCTAACTTGAGGATTAGTCACTCGTCACCAATGGTGAGGTTCCATTAGGAATTTAGTTTTTCCTGCTAGTTTTACTTAACTTGCGGCTTTATGCAACTTTGGCATGTTTTTTGTTTTGCCTCAGGTAATGTTATGACATTCCCTCCCCTCTCCCCTCATATGCCCCGCATTCTTACTCATTCTTCTAGGTCAAATATTTCTGGTTAGGTAAGTTGTGGTTACCTTGTTTAGCATCTATTGTAATTCTGGTTTACTAACATTGTCTTTATGCTTTGTTACATGTGCAAGATTGGATGACAAATTTGCTATTATTGATGTTGCTATTTTCCCTGAAGTTTGTGATTTTAGGTGGTTGGGTGTATGTGTTGGTAATGCCTTTGGCCTTCATTGTTACAGCATAGTTTTGTTTTCCACTGATGGAGCTTGTGCATTTGAAAACACCATAATTAAGGACTTTTCAAACCTGCCCATTTTTTTTAGTTGATTGGCCACCGTCGGCATGTTTGTCACTGTCGCCAGAGTATTATGCCATTGGCTGTGGTCTGTAGGAAGCTTAATAATGCTATGGGGAGTCAGTTTGTGGAGTTGTTGGATAGTGTTGCTGTCCGTCATCCACCGATCAGGTTTGGGGATAGTGATTTGTTTCAGTCTGTTGGCATTTACCTGACACTGGAGGGATTTTCCTGTTTTTAGAAGGCTTAGGGTTTGACACGTGTTGCTATTTTTAATATGGTGGTGGCTTAGGTTAGTTAACCTCATGTGGTGGGAATGAATGACTGCAGGGTACTGTCTTGTCATTAGATCTTGCGGTGCTCTATCTCCACCAATCCATAGGTTAGGCTGATTCTACCCTACTGGGATCAGCGGCACCATTGGTCCAGGTGGGCCTTGCAATTTTTATTAACGGGGGGGGGGGGGGAATTGGATACCTAAAGTGAGAATGATGGAGGGCTAAAGGCCACCACCTTGGTGTGTTGTAACTGACAGGTTGGTTACTGCTGGGAGTAGGCTGTTCTTTCTTTCACCACCGTACTACCCCATTTCCATTTAACCAGGGGGTGGAGAACCTCCGGCCCGCGGGCCGTTTGGTCCGGCCCACCAGGTTGTGTCAGTGAGACACGCTGCCGCTCAGTCGGGCGGCAGCGTGTCTCAGCTGTCAGAGCAGGGAGACGGAGGAGAGCGCGGCTGTAGAATGGGACCAGCGGCGTGTAGTACTTCAAACCAGCCGCCGGTCCGTGAGCCAATCAGAGCTCGCGGACCGGCAGCCAATCAGGAGCCGCGGCTGCCGGTCCGCAAGCTCTGATTGGCTCTCGAACTGGCGGCTGATTTGAAGTACTACACGCCGCCGCTTTCACCCGACAGCCTCGCTCTCCTCCGTCGCGTCCACGGTAAGCAGCACGGAGGGGAGAGGGGAGGGCATTTGTATACCTGGCACTGTGGGGGCTGTATACCTGGCACTGTGGGGGGTATTTGTATACCTGGCACTGTGGGGGCTGTATACCTGGCACTGTGGGGGGCATTTGTATACCTGGCACTGTGGGGGAATCTGTATACCTGGCACTGTGGGGGCTGTATACCTGGCACTGTGGGGGGTATTTGTATACCTGGCACTGTGGGGGGCATTTGTATACCTGGCACTGTGGGGGAATCTGTATACCTGGCACTGTGGGGGCTGTATACCTGGCACTGTGGGGGGTATTTGTATACCTGGCACTGTGGGGGGCATTTGTATACCTGGCACTGTGAGGGGCATTTGTATACCTGGCACTGTGAGGGGCATTTGTATACCTGGCACTGTGAGGGGCATTTGTATACCAGGCACTGTGGGGGGTATTTGTATACCTGGCACTGTGAGGGGCATTTGTATACCTGGCACTGTGGGGGCATCTGTATACCTGGCACTGTGGGGGAATCTGTATACCTGGCACTGTGGGGGCATCTGTATACCTGGCACTGTGGGGGGTATTTGTATACCTGGCACTGTGGGGGGCATTTGTATACCTGGCACTGTGGGGGGCATTTGTATACCTGGCACTGTGGGGGGCATTTGTATACCTGGCACTGTGGGGGGTATTTGTATACCTGGCACTGTGAGGGGCATTTGTATACCTGGCACTGTGGGGGCATCTGTATACCTGGCACTGTGGGGGCATCTGTATACCTGGCACTGTGAGGGGCATCTGTATACCTGGCACTGTGAGGGGCATTTGTATACCTGGCACTGTGGGGGCAATTGTGGATCTGGCACCGCACTATTGGGGGCATATGTGTATCACGTCCCATTTTAACTGGCACACCCATTTTTTTGGCGCGTGCGCGCCTCCGCCGCGCACACACAGTAACTCTAAGGGGCAGACCTACTGGGGGGCAGGGTCATTTTTTAAGTTGAAAATTTTTGTATGGCCCCCGAAGGATTTTATAAATATCCAAATGGCCCTCGGTAGAAAAAAGGTTCCCCACCCCTGCATTAAACAATAATTTAAATAACTAAAAAGCTGAAACTTTTTCCCCGCCAATACTTGTACATGTCATCATTTTACATAGTTAGTTATGTTTGTTAAGTGTCTGGGAAGTTTTGGTTGGAAGCAGCTGATAAGTAGTATGGGTAAGGTAATGTAGTATAGGAGGCAATAATTTTCTTTGAGTCTTGAGACGGTGGAAACTTCATGCTCCACTTAAAAATAAAGACTTCCCAGAACCAATTAATAAATCTAGAATGTTCTGTCACCTTAATGTAACAGTACTAAAACTGGGGTTTACCCTCAAGCTACAAATGTCTCAGTCTTTAAATGTTGACACCTGTATTGGAACAAGTTGTGGGGAAGGAAGGGGGGTGCAGTGGTTGATGCCCTGATGCCCAGATGCATCCTTGCCCAGGATGACCAAAATGCTACCTTCACCCCTGTATTAAAAGGTAGATGTATTTTCCTGGCAGTACAAGATTGCTAAATGCAAATTAAATGGATCTCCTACTTTGCCCATTATCAAGGCGAAGCAGTGCAAATTATTCCAGGAATGTACTATAAATACATTTACATACGAGGTAAAGTGTTCTCATCTTTTGAGTAATTCCAGCAGGCTCTGTACTTCCAATAGTGACCGGTGCATGCAGGAGTATCGCGCATGTGCCAGTATCTTCTATTCAGCTGCACCTACAGTGGCACCAGTGTGAGTGTGCATGCGGGAGATACTTGGAACATATACACAGGGGCGTAGCTAGGGGTTTTGGCTCATGGGGCAAATTGAAAAGACCCCCCACTCTTCAGCTGCTCTCTTGAGGGCAGGGAGGCCCGGGGCATTGTTGGCTGATTTGGCAGTGATTGTGAGGGCTCATCGCTATGGGCCGCAGGCATGAGCATGCATTATATGCCTGTGGCCCTCCTGGTAAAGCCCTACTGGCCCAGCCCACCACAGGGAGGAGTAGAGATGGTACGGAATGGGAGGAACCCTCCTCTTCTTCTACGGCCAGACCACCTCCTGCTGCCTCTTTCACCTTGGTAGGGCATTGCCTTGGCTGGCGGCGCCAGGGACGTGCAGTCAGGGGAGGCAGGGGAGGCAGTGCCTCCCCTGTCATTAATGATTATAATAGTACAAAGCACATACTTATGACACATATTATATGTCATAAGTATGTACTTTAACTTTTTATGTTAATCATTTTTTAGTTTGTAAAAAAAAAAACAGTCTACATGTGTTTCGGAGGCACCGCTCTCGGTGCCTCCCGCTGTGTATGTGAAAGGGGCGGAAGCAGGGGGCGGGGCCAGGAATCAGGCTGTAAAAGCCCATTAGAAAAAGCCTTGCAAGCGGCACCTAATAGAAGTGCCTCTTTGGCCCTGTCACTGAGTCTCATTATGATTGGGCAATGGGCAGGGCACTGACTGCCTCGAACCTCCCCACCACGCCGAGCTTACACCAATTTTGGCCCACCCCTTACCCCTGTCGCCGCCACTCATAGGCGTACACACGGGGGTGCCTTATGTCCGGCTGCCAGCACCCTCCCCACACTTGCCTGTAATAATTGCTGAGTGGCCAATCCCCTCCAGCGGCGCCCGGTAATTCAGCATTACTGGCCAGCCACCCGGCTGGTCTGGCCAGGGACACCGAAAGGTACCGTACTGAGTAGTTGAGGCCGGGCTGCCTGCTCATTACAGTTGGTGCACCGCAGGCATACATGGAAAGACAGCATTACGGCGCCACCGTCATTTCAAATCTGGCGCTAATTAGGAGCCGCCGCTGTGGACAGCGCCAGACTGCAAATGATGGCAGCGCTGTGTCGCTGTCTCTCCATGAGCGCCCACCAGACCAGGCACCAAATTCACACCTGCTGTTGCTGTGGATGTTGGGGTGGTGGCTGCCGAGCCCAGCAGACACCGCTGACATGGTCTGCAGGTGGAGTAAAAATGGTAACCTGCCTCCTAGTGCTGCTCAATAGCTGGAACCAGGTGCTGGACTCCCAGCTGCTGCACAACCTCACTGTGTGTGGTAAGTACTACAAGTACCAGCATGCCACCCATCAGAAGTTAATAATAGTGCAGCTGGGGTGGGGATGATGACTCTGCGACAGGACCTACCAGTGGGGTGTACAGTACAGGCCACTGCCGGGGTAGGGTAGTGTAGGTGTTTGACGTGCACTGGGGGTACTGGAACAGGTACCTGTCAGAGGTTAATTTATATTGTTACTGCCTATATGCAGGGCATTTGTTGTGTTCCTACTGGGCTCTTGACTTAGTTGGTAGTGCAAAGCCTGCAAGGTATTCTTTTACTTCAAGTTCCTCCTCTGTTTTTTTATGTATTAAATGACAGTCGAATAGTATATTTTTGAAAATGTGTATTCCAGATCCTGAGGCTCATTACGATTGGGCAGTGGGCAGGCAACAATAGCCACCTTCCCACCCCGCCGAACTTACACTAGTGGTGGCCGATAGTGAAGCCCCCCCCCCTCCCCTTACCCCCTGTCGCCGCCGCTGGAGTTTACAGCCGCAGCATAGAGTCTCCCTCTATGCGGCGGCTCTAAACGCCAGCAGCAGCAGGACTGCAACAGAGATCAAGCCCCTTCCCAGGGCTGCCCACCGCCGCTGACTGTCACACAGGGAATTGGGACAGACAGCGTCAGCATGCTCAGGGGAATGTCTGTGGGCTGCAGCCTGCAAACTTTGCCCGTCACCAGTGATGAGGAGGGCAGCCAGGAAACATGAACAGCTTTATGTACAGCTCAGCTGGTGCAGAGGTGCGGCCCCGGCCCCACACCTAACCCGATCGCAGGCCAAGTCTACGCTCCCCTGGACTACGCAGAGAACAGACTGGTGCGAGCTACCGGAGGAGCAGAACCCATAACTTCCACTCAGGCTGTCCGTCCTGTGTGAGCTTGCATGAAAGGAGCAATGGTAGCCAGGACCCGGGAGCTGCCTAAGAGGAGGTGAGATCCTATACTGACCACTTTTTCCCACCACTACTCCCATCCTGCCCCCCTTCTATTACTCTATGCATGTCCCCCTATTCTGCACTACTGTTACTCCAATCCTGTCCCCCTCTCTCCACCACTACTTCCATCCCACCCCCTGCTCTCCACTACTACTCCCAGTCTGCCCACCTGCTCCTCCTCCCTCTCTCCAGTCTCCCCCATTCCTCCTCTCTGCCATCTCCCTCTATTCCACTCTCTCTCCTGTTTCCACACTACTCCTCTTTCCCGTATACCCCTATTTCTCCTCTCTCTTTGCCATCTCCTTTATTCCTCCTCTCCCATCTCCCTATTTTCCTTCTCTCTCTTCCTTCTGCCCTTATTCCGTCCCTCTTCATTCTCACCCTATTACTCTCTGTCTACCATCTCCCCCATTCCTCCTCTCTCCCTCTGCGTTGTCTCCCACCTATTCCTCCTCTCTCTCTCTGCCATCTCCCGCTATTCCTACTAGAAATGAGCGGGTTCGGTTTCTCTGAATCCGAACCCGCCCGAACTTCATGGTTTTTTTCACGGGTCCGAGCAGACTCGGATCCTCCCGCCTTGCTCGGTTAACCCGAGCGCGCCCGAACGTCATCATGACGCTGTCGGATTCTCGCGAGACTCGGATTCTATATAAGGAGCCGCGCGTCGCCGCCATTTTCACACGTGCATTGAGATTGATAGTGAGAGGACGTGGCTGGCGTCCTCTCCATTTAGATTATAAGAGAGAGAGATTTACTGGAGCTTAGGACTAGGAGGAGTACTGTAGAAGTGTAGAGAGTGCAGAGAGTTTACTAGTGAGTGACCACCAGACAGTGCAGTTTATTTAATATATCCATTCTCTGCCTGAAAAAAGCGATACACACAGTGACTCAGTCACATACCATATCTGTGTGCACTGCTCAGGCTCAGCCCAGTGTGCTGCATCATCTATATATATTATATATCTGTCTGACTGCTCAGCTCACACAGCTTATAATTGTGGGGGAGACTGGGGAGCACTGCAGTGCCAGTTATAGGTTATAGCAGGAGCCAGGAGTACATAATATTATATAGTGAGTGACCACCAGACAGTGCAGTTTATTTATATATCCGTTCTCTGCCTGAAAAAAGCGATACACACAGTGACTCAGTCACATACCATATCTGTGTGCACTGCTCAGGCTCAGCCCAGTGTGCTGCATCATCTATATATATTATATATCTGTCTGACTGCTCAGCTCACACAGCTTATAATTGTGGGGGAGACTGGGGAGCACTGCAGTGCCAGTTATAGGTTATAGCAGGAGCCAGGAGTACATAATATTATATTAAAATTAAACAGTGCACACTTTTGCTGCAGGAGTGCCACTGCCAGTGTGACTGACCAGTGACCTGACCACACTGACCACCAGTATAGTTAGTAGTATACTTATATTGTGATTGCCTGAAAAAGTTAAACACTCGTCGTGTGACTTCACTTGTGTGTTGTTGTTTTTTTTATTCTATAAAAATAAAACTCATTCTGCTGATAGACAGTGTCCAGCAGGTCCGTCATTATATAATATATAATATATACCTGTCCGGCTGCAGTAGTGATATATATATATTTTTTATATCATTTATCATCCAGTCGCAGCAGACACAGTACGGTAGTTCACGGCTGTGGCTACCTCTGTGTCTGCACTCGGCAGGCAGTCCGTCCATAATTGTATACCACCTAACCGTGGTTTTTTTTTCTTCTTTATACATACATACTACTACGACATCTCTTTATCAACCAGTCTATATTAGCAGCAGACACAGTACAGTACGGTAGTTCACGGCTGTGGCTACCTCTGTGTCTGCACTCGGCAGGCAGTCCGTCCATAATTGTATACCACCTAACCTTTTTCTTTGCATCATGTGCTGATTGGGGAGGGTTTTTTGGAAGGGACATCCTGCGTGACACTGCAGTGCCACTCCTAAATGGGCCCGGTGTTTGTGTCGGCCACTAGGGTCGCTAATCTTACTCACACAGTCAGCTACCTCATTGCGCCTCTTTTTTTCTTTGCGTCATGTGCTGTTTGGGGAGGGTTTTTTGGAAGGGACATCCTGCGTGACACTGCAGTGCCACTCCTAGATGGGCCCGGTGTTTGTGTCGGCCACTAGGGTCGCTAATCTTACTCACACAGCTACCTCATTGCGCCTCTTTTTTTCTTTGCGTCATGTGCTGTTTGGGGAGGGTTTTTTGGAAGGGACATCCTGCGTGACACTGCAGTGCCACTCCTAGATGGGCCCGGTGTTTGTGTCGGCCACTAGGGTCGCTAATCTTACTCACACAGCTACCTCATTGCGCCTCTTTTTTTCTTTGCATCATGTGCTGTTTGGGGAGGGTTTTTTGGAAGGGCCATCCTGCGTGACACTGCAGTGCCACTCCTAGATGGGCCCGGTGTTTGTGTCGGCCACTAGGGTCGCTAATCTTACTCACACAGCTACCTCATTGCGCCTCTTTTTTTCTTTGCGTCATGTGCTGTTTGGGGAGGGTTTTTTGGAAGGGACATCCTGCGTGACACTGCAGTGCCACTCCTAGATGGGCCCGGTGTTTGTGTCGGCCACTAGGGTCGCTTATCTTACTCACACAGCGACCTCGGTGCAAATTTTAGGACTAAAAATAATATTGTGAGGTGTGAGGTATTCAGAATAGACTGAAAATGAGTGTAAATTATGGTTTTTGAGGTTAATAATACTTTGGGATCAAAATGACCCCCAAATTCTATGATTTAAGCTGTTTTTTAGTGTTTTTTGAAAAAAACACCCGAATCCAAAACACACCCGAATCCGACAAAAAAAATTCGGTGAGGTTTTGCCAAAACGCGTTCGAACCCAAAACACGGCCGCGGAACCGAACCCAAAACCAAAACACAAAACCCGAAAAATTTCAGGCGCTCATCTCTAATTCCTACTCTCGTCTATCCCTATTCCTCCTGTGTCCATATTTCTCCTCTCTCTCCCATATCCCCATATTTCTCTGTTCTCTCTTCCATAAATTTATAAAAATTTACAATATATTAGCCGCCTGCTCATCACAAGTTTGATGAGCATGCAGGCTGCAGGCACTGGCGGCATCAGACTGAGATGCAGGTTAGCAGCTGGGTGTCGGGCAATTGATGGCGGCGATTTTGTAGGCTGTTTGCAGGGCGGCGCCCATTAGTGGCGGCAGTAGCGGGCATTGGCTCGGCGGCGGTAGATGACATCGGCGGGACTCTACAGACATTATGGCTGCAGTGCCTCACCAGCCACTGACCTCACTGCACGCCACTGGGCGGCGCCACCCTCTACCTCGGCACCCAGGGCACGTGTCCCACTCGCACCTGCTTGTTACTCCTCTGCATGTGCATGAATCCTACTCGGACATTGGATAGCGGTGCCAGAACCTACAGTACTAAAATGTTTTATGGCTGCAATGCAATGTAAGTGCATTTAACTTTAGTTAGTTTTTATTCACTTCTAGCTGAATACACGTGCTTCGCTACAGAGGTATTTCCGTGCGTATGACTTTCATTTCGAAGAACTTCCTGGTAAACTAAGATCACCCATCCCCCAGCAAGGCAGCAGCCAGCAGTACCCAGAGGGAGCAGCCCAGAGATGGAGAGGACGCCCGCTGCTGGGAACCTCCCGGGATCACCCCCTCCCCAAGCCTGACACAGCAGTCAGCGCTGGGTACATCGGCGGGGAGACTAGGGATGTGCACTTGAAATTTTTCGGGTTTTGTGTTTTGGTTTTGGGTTCGGTTCCGCGGCCGTGTTTTGGGTTCGACCGCGTTTTGGCAAAACCTCACCGAATTTTTTTTGTCGGATTCGGGTGTGTTTTGGATTCGGGTGTTTTTTTCAAAAAACCCTAAAAAACAGCTTAAATCATAGAATTTGGGGGTCATTTTGATCCCAAAGTATTATTAACCTCAAAAACCATAATTTCCACTAATTTTCAGTCTATTCTGAATACCTCACACCTCACAATATTATTTTTAGTCCTAAAATTTGCACCGAGGTCGCTGGATGACTAAGCTAAGCGACCCTAGTGGCCGACACAAACACCTGGCCCATCTAAGAGTGGCACTGCAGTGTCACGCAGGATGGCCCTTCCAAAAAACACTCCCCAAACAGCACATGACGCAAAGAAGAAAAAAAGAGGCGCAATGAGGTAGCTGTGTGAGTAAGCTAAGCGACCCTAGTGGCCGACACAAACACCTGGCCCATCTAGGAGTGGCACTGCAGTGTCACGCAGGATGGCCCTTCCAAAAAACACTCCCCAAACAGCACATGACGCAAAGAAGAAAAAAAGAGGCGCAATGAGGTAGCTGTGTGAGTAAGATAAGCGACCCTAGTGGCCGACACAAACACCTGGCCCATCTAGGAGTGGCACTGCAGTGTCACGCAGGATGGCCCTTCCAAAAAACACTCCCCAAACAGCACATGACGCAAAGAAGAAAAAAAGAGGCGCAATGAGGTAGCTGTGTGAGTAAGCTAAGCGACCCTAGTGGCCGACACAAACACCTGGCCCATCTAGGAGTGGCACTGCAGTGTCACGCAGGATGGCTCTTCCAAAAAACACTCCCCAAACAGCACATGACGCAAATAAAAATGAAAGAAAAAAGAGGTGCAAGATGGAATTGTCCTTGGGCCCTCCCACCCACCCTTATGTTGTATAAACAGGACATGCACACTTTAACCAACCCATCATTTCAGTGACAGGGTCTGCCACACGACTGTGACTGAAATGACGGGTTGGTTTGGACCCCCACCAAAAAAGAAGCAATTAATCTCTCCTTGCACAAACTGGCTCTACAGAGGCAAGATGTCCACCTCATCATCATCCTCCGATATATCACCATGTACATCCCGCTCCTCACAGATTATCAATTCGTCCCCACTGGAATCCACCATCTCAGCTCCCTGTGTACTTTGTGAGGGCAATTGCTGCTGGTCAATGTCTCCACGGAGGAATTGATTATAATTCATTTTAATGAACATCATCTTCTCCACATTTTCTGGAAGTAACCTCGTACGCAGATTGCTGACAAGGTGAGCGGCGGCACTAAACACTCTTTCAGAGTACACACTTGTGGGAGGGCAACTTAGGTAGAATAAAGCCAGTTTGTGCAAGGGCCTCCAAATTGCCTCTTTTTCCTGCCAGTATAAGTACGGACTGTCTGACGTGCCTACTTGGATGCGGTCACTCATATAATCCTCCACCATTCTTTCAATGGTGAGAGAATCATATGCAGTGACAGTAGACGACATGTCCGTAATCGTTGTCAGGTCCTTCAGTCCGGACCAGATGTCAGCATCAGCAGTCGCTCCAGACTGCCCTGCATCACCGCCAGCGGGTGGGCTCGGAATTCGTAGCCTTTTCCTCGCACCCCCAGTTGCGGGAGAATGTGAAGGAGGAGATTTTGACAGGTCGCGTTCCGCTTGACTTGACAATTTTCTCACCAGCAGGTCTTTGAACCCCAGCAGACTTGTGTCTGCCGGAAAGAGAGATCCAAGGTAGGTTTTAAATCTAGGATCGAGCACGGTGGCCAAAATGTAGTGCTCTGATTTCAACAGATTGACCACCCGTGAATCCTTGTTAAGCGAATTAAGGGCTCCATCCACAAGTCCCACATGCCTAGCGGAATCGCTCCCATTTAGCTCCTCCTTCAATGCCTCCAGCTTCTTCTGCAAAAGCCTGATGAGGGGAATGACCTGACTCAGGCTGGCAGTGTCTGAACTGACTTCACGTGTGGCAAGTTCAAAAGGTTGCAGAACCTTGCACAACGTTGAAATCATTCTCCACTGCGCTTGAGACAGGTACATTCCACCTCCTATATCGTGCTCAATTGTATAGGCTTGAATGGCCTTTTGCTGCTCCTCCAACCTCTGAAGCATATAGAGGGTTGAATTCCACCTCGTTACCACTTCTTGCTTCAGATGATGGCAGGGCAGGTTCAGGCGTTTTTGGTGGTGCTCCAGTCTTCTGTACATGGTGCCTGTACGCCGAAAGTGTCCCGCAATTCTTCTGGCCACCGACAGCATCTCTTGCACGTCCCTGTCGTTTTTTAAAAAATTCTGCACCACCAAATTCAAGGTATGTGCAAAACATGGGATGTGCTGGAATTTGCCCATATTTAATGCACACACAATATTGCTGGCGTTGTCCGATGCCACAAATCCACAGGAGAGTCCAATTGGGGTAAGCCATTCCGCGATGATCTTCCTCAGTTGCCGTAAGAGGTTTTCAGCTGTGTGCGTATTCTGGAAACCGGTGATACAAAGCGTAGCCTGCCTAGGAAAGAGTTGGCGTTTGCGAGATGCTGCTACTGGTGCCGCCGCTGCTGTTCTTGCGGCGGGAGTCCATACATCTACCCAGTGGGCTGTCACAGTCATATAGTCCTGACCCTGCCCTGCTCCATTTGTCCACATGTCCGTGGTTAAGTGGACATTGGGTACAACTGCATTTTTTAGGACACTGGTGAGTCTTTTTCTGACGTCCGTGTACATTCTCGGTATCGCCTGCCTAGAGAAGTGGAACCTAGATGGTATTTGGTAACGGGGGCACACTGCCTCAATAAATTGTCTAGTTCCCTGTGAACTAACGGCGGATACCGGACGCACGTCTAACACCAACATAGTTGTCAAGGCCTCAGATATCCGCTTTGCAACAGGATGACTGCTGTGATATTTCATCTTCCTCGCAAAGGACTGTTGGACAGTCAATTGCTTGGTGGAAGTAGTAAAAGTGGGCTTACGACTTCCCCTCTGGGATGACCATCGACTCCCAGCAGCAACAACAGCAGCGCCAGCAGCAGTAGGCGTTACACGCAAGGATGCATCGGAGGAATCTCAGGCAGGAGAGGACTCGTCAGAATTGCCAGTGACATGGCATGCAGGACTATTGGCATTCCTGGGGAAGGAGGAAATTGACACTGAGGGAGTTGGTGGGGTGGTTTGCGTGAGCTTGGTTACAAGAGGAAGGGATTTACTGGTCAGTGGACTGCTTCCACTGTCGCCCAAAGTTTTTGAACTTGTCACTGACTTATTATGAATGCGCTGCAGGTGACGTATAAGGGAGGATGTTCCGAGGTGGTTAACGTCCTTACCCCTACTTATTACAGCTTGACAAAGGCAACACACGGCTTAACAAATGTTGTCCGCATTTCTGGTGAAATACTTCCACACCGAACAGCTGATTTTTTTGGTATTTTCACCAGGCATGTCAACGGCCCTATTCCTCCCACGGACAACAGGTGTCTCCCCGGGTGCCTGACTTAAACAAACCACCTCACCATCAGAATCCTCCTTGTCAATTTCCTCCCCAGCGCCAGCAACACCCATATCCTCCTCATCCTGGTGTACTTCAACACTGACATCTTCAATCTGACTATCAGGAACTGGACTGCGGGTGCTCCTTCCAGCACTTGCAGGGGGCGTGCAAATGGTGGAAGGCGCATGCTCTTCACGTCCAGTGTTGGGAAGGTCAGGCATCGCAACCGACACAATTGGACTCTCCTTGTGGATTTGGGATTTCGAAGAACGCACAGTTCTTTGCGGTGCTTTTGCCAGCTTGAGTCTTTTCAGTTTTCTAGCGAGAGGCTGAGTGCTTCCATCCTCATGTGAAGCTGAACCACTAGCCATGAACATAGGCCAGGGCCTCAGCCGTTCCTTGCCACTCCGTGTGGTAAATGGCATATTGGCAAGTTTACGCTTCTCCTCCGACAATTTTATTTTAGATTTTGGAGTCCTTTTTTTACTGATATTTGGTGTTTTGGATTTTACATGCTCTGTACTATGACATTGGGCATCGGCCTTGGCAGACGACGTTGCTGGCATTTCATCGTCTCGGCCATGACTAGTGGCAGCAGCTTCAGCACGAGGTGGAAGTGGATCTTGATCTTTCCCTAATTTTGGAACCTCAACATTTTTGTTCTCCATATTTTAATAGGCACAACTAAAAGGCACCTCAGGTAAACAATGGAGATGGATGGATACTAGTATACTTATGGATGGACGAGCGACTGCCGACACAGAGGTAGCTACAGCCGTGGACTACCGTACTGTGTCTGCTGCTAATATAGACTGGATGATAATGAGATTAAATCAATATATATATATATATATATAATATCACTAGTACTGCAGCCGGACAGGTATATATATTTATTATGTAATGACTGATGACGGACCTGCTGGACACTGTCAGCTCAGCAGCACCGCAGACTGCTACAGTAAGCTACTATAGTAGTATGTATAAAGAAGAAAGAAAAAAAAAACCACGGGTAGGTGGTATACAATTATGGATGGACCAGCGACTGCCGACACAGAGGTAGCTACAGCCGTGGACTACCGTACTGTGTCTGCTGCTAATATAGACTGGATGATAATGAGATAAAATCAATATATATATATATATATATACAGGTTGAGTATCCCATATCCAAATATTCCGAAATACGGAATATTCCGAAATACGGACTTTTTTGAGTGAGAGTGAGATAGTGAAATCTTTGTTTTTTGATGGCTCAATGTACACAAACTTTGTTTAATACACAAAGTTATTAAAACTATTGTATTAAATGACCTTTAGGCTGTGTGTATAAGGTGTATATGAAACATAAATGAATTGTGTGAATGTACACACACTTTGTTTAATGCACAAAGTTATAAAAAAATATTGGCTAAAATGACCTTCAGCCTGTGTGTATAATGTGTATATGTAACATAAATGCATTCTGTGCTTAGATTTAGGTCCCATCACCATGATCTCTCATTATGGTATGCAATTATTCCAAAATACGGAAAAATCCGATATCCAAAATACCTCTGGTCCTAAGCATTTTGGATAAGGGATACTCAACCTGTATATAATATCACTAGTACTGCAGCCGGACAGGTATATATATTTATTATGTAATGACTGATAACGGACCTGCTGGACACTGTCAGCTCAGCAGCACCGCAGACTGCTACAGTAAGCTACTATAGTAGTATGTATAAAGAAGAAAGAAAAAAAAAAAACCACGGGTATGTGGTATACAATTATGGATGGACGAGCGACTGCCGACACAGAGGTAGCTACAGCCGTGGACTACCGTACTGTGTCTGCTGCTAATATAGACTGGATGATAATGAGATGAAATCAATATATATATATATAATATCACTAGTACTGCAGCCGGACAGGTATATATATTTATTATGTAATGACTGATGACGGACCTGCTGGACACTGTCAGCTCAGCAGCACCGCAGACTGCTACAGTAAGCTACTATAGTAGTATGTATAAAGAAGAAAGAAAGAAAAAAACACGGGTAGGTGGTATACAATTATGGATGGACGAGCGACTGCCGACACAGAGGTAGCTACAGCCGTGGACTACCGTACTGTGTATGCTGCTAATATAGACTGGATGATAATGAGATGAAATCAATATATATTATATCACACTAGTACTGCAGCCGGACAGGTAGATATATTTATTATGTAATGACTGATGACGGACCTGCTGGACACTGTCAGCTCAGCAGCACCGCAGACTGCTACAGTAAGCTACTATAGTAGTATGTATAAAGAAGAAAGAAAAGAAAAAAACCACGGGTAGGTGGTATACAATTATGGATGGATGAGCGACTGCCGACACAGAGGTAGCTACAGCCGTGGACTACCGTACTGTGTCTGCTGCTAATATAGACTGGAAGATAATGAGATGAAATCAATATATATATATATATATAATATCACTAGTACTGCAGCCGGACAGGTATATATATTTATTATGTAATGACTGATGATGGACCTGCTGGACACTGTCAGCTCAGCAGCACCGCAGACTGCTACAGTAAGCTACTATAGTAGTATGTATAAAGAAGAAAGAAAAAGAAAAAACCACGGGTAGGTGGTACACAATTATGGATGGACGAGCGACTGCCGACACAAAGGTAGCTACAGCCGTGGACTACCGTACTGTGTCTGCTGCTAATATAGACTGGATGATAATGAGATGAAATCAATATATATATATATAATATCACTAGTACTGCAGCCGGACAGGTATATATATTTATTATGTAATGACTGATGACGGACCTGCTGGACACAGTCAGCTCAGCAGCACCGCAGACTGCTACAGTAAGCTACTATAGTAGTATGTATAAAGAAGAAAGAAAAAAAAAAACCACGGGTAGGTGGTATACAATATTATATATATATTATATACAATTATATATATATATATATTAAACTGGTGGTGACTGGTGGTCAGGTCACTGGTCACACTATCAGCAACTTGCAAGTAGTACTCCTAAGCAGACAATCACAATTTATATTATACTGGTGGTCAGTGTGGTCACAATGGCAGTGTGGCACTCTGGCAGCAAAAGTGTGCACTGTACGTTATATGTACTCCTGAGTCCTGCTCTCAGACTCTAACTGCTCCCCACTGTCAGTGTCTCCCCCACAAGTCAGATAATATACAGTCACACTATCTATCACTTCAGCAAGTAACTAGTACTCCTCCTAATGCTCCCCAAAATTACTACTGTGTCTCTCTCTACTGTCTCACTCTCTTCTCTATAAACGGAGAGGACGCCAGCCACGTCCTCTCCCTATGAATCTCAATGCACGTGTGAAAATGGCGGCGACGCGCGGCTCCTTATATAGAATCCGAGTCTCGCGATAGAATCCGAGCCTCGCGAGAATCCGACAGCGGGATGATGACGTTCGGGCGCGCTCGGGTTAACCGAGCAAGGCGGGAAGATCCGAGTCGCTCGGCCACGTGTAAAAAACATGAAGTTCGGGTGGGTTCGGATTCCGAGGAACCGAACCCGCTCATCCCTAGGGGAGACATCTGCGTTACCCAGCCCCCGGTGTCAGTAACCTGTACAGTGACAGTAGTAGTTATAGCGGCAGCGGCTGTGTGTGTGTGGGGGGGTCACAGGGAGCAGCGACCTTGATGAGATTTATTATCGCTGCCGCTGTGTAGCTGGTGATGGAGCTGCATCGCGCTGCTACAGATTAGTTGGCAGAAAGAGAGTAGCGGAGCAGAGGGAGGATGTTAGACGTGGAGAGCCTGGATCGGGTGGATCTGTATGAGAGTCTGTTGACGTGGGTAAGTGTGGAAGCAGCAGTAGCAGGGTTGGCCCATCCCACACCCCCAGGCCCTGCACACACTGTCGACTGCTGTCATTGTTTCATCACCCAAGCCGGGTGTAGTCTATGCGGGAGCTGTTCCCCAAGGGGTCACTGCGTAATGGGCCTCTGGGCTGTATACTTGTCAGTTTGATGCTTAAAGCGCCGGCATAATTTGACACTAATGTCAGTCATTTTGGACATTTTCATTTTCACCCCTGCCACCCCTAAGACACCCACAGTATTTTTTTTTCCAGTTTGTAAGTCATATGTGTACCAAGTTTGGTGTAAATTGTTTCAGGCATTCCAGAGTTATGCTGGAACATACACACATACTGTACATACACACACACATACATCTGTTTTTATATATATAGATTGTCGCCGTTGTTATGTACAGTATAGTGGATAAGATATTGGCAGATGGGCTTACTAGTAGTTTTCATTGTACTTGGGTGACATATTTAGGGAAACCTTATATTAATACTTACTGCTTCCTTTACCTGACATTACGCATACTGGGCCTAGTTCAGAATTGATCACAGCAGCAAATTTGTTAGCAGTTGGGCAAAACCATGGGGGTAATTCTGAGTTGATCGCAGCAGCACGTTTGTTAGCAATTGGGCAAAACCATGTGCACTGTAGGGGGGGCAGATATAACATTTGCAGAGAGACTCATACCCCTTTCACAACGCAGCTTTAACCCGGTAAATTGACGATTTTTAAGCCTTCCAAAGCGGTTCTAGCTGCGGTGTGAAAGGGCCACCTTGAATTTACCGTTTTCAAAATACTGGTATTTTGAAACGGTTAAAAAGCAGGGTCCTACATGGTTCAGACCCATTTCATTGTGCAGTGTGAAAGGCTCAGAAACAGTATTTCCAAGCCACAGAAGGTGATAGGCTGTCTCCATGCATGATGTCACCAGGCAGAAGCAGGAAATAAACTGGAGGAAACACATGAGAGTGATGGGAGCGTTTTATTATACAGAAATTGAATACAGTTTAAAATGGCAAATTGGAGTGATGAGGAGGTGAGGGAGCTGCTTAGGATCAGAGGGGATGAAGAAATATGTAGACAAATCACTGGGACAGTGAAGGATGCAGTAATCTACAAAAACATGCTAAAGATGCTTGAAGCTGCTGGGTTCCATCGTACAACTAGCCAAATTATTAATAATTAATTAATAATTATTAATAATGTGTGGGCCAGAAAAGTCCATTTACAATGACAACCACTGTTTTTTTATGGGTGAAACGGGTTCAGTGTGAAAGGTACCAAAACAGTAATGAAATGGTAATATACTGGTTACAACATGCGATGTGAAGGGGTTTAACTGCTCAGACCCGTTTTAAGACCCGTTTTAAGAAACGTTTTAAAAGCAGGGTTTGCGATGTGAAAGCAGCATTAGATTTGGGTGGGGTGTGTTCAAACTGAAATCTAAATTGCAGTGTGAAAATAAATCAGCCATTATTTACCCTGCACAGAAGCAAAATAACCCACTCAAATCTAACTCTCTCTGCAAATGTTATATCTGCCACACCTGCAGTGCACATGGGCCCTCATTCCGAGTTGATCGGTCGCAAGGCGAATTTAGCAGAGTTACACACGCTAAGCCGCCGCCTACTGGGAGTGAATCTTAGCTTCTTAAAATTGCGACCGATGTATGCGCAATATTGCGATTACTAACTACTTAGCAGTTTCAGAGTAGCTTCAGACTTACTCTGCCTGTGCGATCAGTTCAGTGCTTGTCGTTCCTGGTTGACGTCACAAACACACCCAGCGTTCGCCCAGGCACTCCCACCGTTTCTCCGGCCACTCCTGCGTTTTTTCCGGAAACGGTAGCGTTTTCAGCCACACGCCCCTGAAACGCCGTGTTTCCGCCCAGTAACACCCATTTCCTGTCAATCACATTACGATCGCCGGAGCGAAGAAAAAGCCGTGAGTAAAAATACTTTCTTCATAGTAAAGTTACTTGGCGCAGTCGCAGTGCGAACTTTGCGCATGCGTACTAAGCGGATTTTCACTGCGATGCGATGAAAAATACCGAGCGAACAACTCGGAATGAGGGCCATGGTTTTGCCCAACTGTTAACAAATTTGCTACTGCGATCAACTGTGAATTCCCCCACTGCCCTTTGATACATCTCCCCAATGTGATCTGCACAGTTTGGCTACAATGTGTTGTATGAGGCAATAGTCCAGTCATTCAGCAATCAGTCTAGCTAAGCTGATTTGAACTGGCATTGCCATCCCTTTACCTTGCAGCTGATACTTGGAATTAGTTCCATTGCAATGTCAGAGTTATGTCTCTCAGTTATGATTTTAGTCTCTCTGTTCAAGTTTCTGCTAGTCTGATCCTGATAAGTGGGCCACAATGGGTATGGCAGTTTCACCTGAAAGCCCATTTTCTGTGAAGTCACTGTAAACACTGATGAGTGTTCTCCCAGGAGCACAGAGTGTATTTACCTCTTCTGGAATGCTATGCACTTGCACACTTCCATTACCTCTTATTTGCTTTGTATGACTCATTTAGAACAAAAAAGCCTTGGGGTGATGTTTACTCTGTCTCTGCTCTCAGTCTTGTTTGATATTTATATCTCATCTGAATTTAAATTACTTTTACAGAGTGTGATGAGAGCAGCAAGTGGTAAGCAATGCACTGCCTTACCTTTATATATATGGAGTATATACAGAAGGAGACATGTTGTAAACTACAGAATCATTTCCCTTTCCATGGTAAAAGAGGACCACAGCAATTGCAGTAAATAGAATCATGGCACTTTATGAATTAGTGGGAAGAGGGTGTTGTACAAACTCAAACCTGTAATCACTTATAGACCATATTATGTAAGACGCTTTGTAATGGTCATATCTAGTGGTTGTAAGACATACTTGCCAACTTTCTGGCTGCTCTTTGTCAGCACAACAGGTGGCATGGTTCCGGAATAGGGGGGCGGTCAGGGGACGTGGAAATGTGATTGCATCATTGCGCATACCCTCCAACATGACCCGCCCCACTAGGTACAAAATGCTCTGTTTCTGGACTTCCCTCTTAATTTATTATTGCCATCACCTGTGAAGAAACAGCTTTCCTATCATTCAACTAGTTCAACACAGGTGATGGAAATCATAAATTAAGAGGTAAGTCCAGAAACAGAGCATTTTGTACCTAGTGGGGCGGGTCATGTTGGAGGGTCTGCATTGCGGCACCACTCCCCACTATGCTCATATTACTGGCATTGTAAAGCAGAGGGCAAGGTTACAATTGATTGTTGATTTCAAATAAAAGTCTATCTGTGTGGAGTTTGCATGTTCTGTCTATATTAGCATGGGTTTCATCAGGGTGCTCCAGTCTTCTCCTGCAGTCTAAAACAGGGGTGGTCAATGAGCAACCCCTCACCACCACCCCATTCCAGCATACAGTGGCGCACGCAGGGAGGTTCCGAGTTGCCAGAAACCCCCATGATCGGCAAAATTATTTTCAGAGACGGAGACAGCTGTGTCTCTGTCTCACTACAGACCGCGATCGCATACGCGATCGTGATCACAGCTGCTGGAGGGAGCTCTTGTTGGCAGAGCTCTCTGCATAGAGCAGCGATGTCAGACGAGCCACCGCACGCCCGCCCACCCACCAGAGATGCATGCCGCCTGGCAGGGCCGGCCCAAGCTTAATTTTTTTGGTAAGCGAATTTAGAATTTAGCGCCCCTTGATGGGATCAAATTTGAAGAGGTGTGGTCTCACAAGGAAGGGGCGTGGCAACACAATAGTACCCCCAGGGGTCCAGGGAGATTGTCAGTGACAGGAAAGTGCATGACTGGGTGGCAGAGGTAATGGAGATAGTGGGTGTCTGAGGAGGCTGGGTTTACAGGGAGATAGTGGGTGCCATGTGCCCACAGTGCTAGATATGCCCCCACAGTGCCAGATACAGATATGCCCCCACAGTGCCATGTGCCCACAGTGCCAGATATGACCCCAGTGCCAGATATGACCCCACAGTGCCACATACAGATATGCCCCCACAGTGCTATGTGCCCACAGTGCCAGATATGCCCCCACAGTGCCAGATACAGATATGCCCCCACAGTGCCATGTGCCCACAGTGCCAGATATGCCCCCACAGTGCCAGATACAGATATGCCCCCACATTGCCATGTCCCACAGTGCCACACATGACCCCACAGTGCCACACATGACCCCACAGTGCCAGATACAGATATGCCCCCACAGTGCCACATATGACCCCACAGTGCCAGATACAGATATGCCCCCACATTGCCATGTCCCACAGTGCCACACATGACCCCACAGTGCCACACATGACCCCACAGTGCCAGATACAGATATGCCCCCACAGTGCCATGTGCCCACAGTGCCAGATATGACCCCAGTGCCAGAAATGACCCCACAGTGCCACATACAGATATGCCCCCACAGTGCTATGTGCCCACAGTGCCAGATATGCCCCCACAGTGCCACATATGACCCCACAGTGCCAGATACAGATATGCCCCCACAGTGCCATGTGCCCACAGTGCCAGATATGCCCCCACAGTGCCACATATGACCCCACAGTGCCAGATACAGATATGCTCCCACATTGCCATGTCCCACAGTGCCACACATGACCCCACAGTGCCACACATGACCCCACAGTGCCAGATACAGATATGCCCCCACAGTGCCACATATGACCCCACAGTGCCACATACAGATATGCCCCCACAGTGCCACATATGACCCCACAGTGCCACATATGACCCCACAGTGTCAGATATGCCCCCACAGTGCCAGATACAAATATGCCCCCACAGTGCCATGTGCCCACAGTGCCAGATATGCCCCCACAGTGCCACATACAGATATGCCCCCACAGTGCCATATATGCCCACACAGTGCCACATATGACCCCACTGCCAGATACAGAAATGCCTCCACAGTGCCAGATACAGATATGCCCCCACATTGCCATGTGCACACAGTGCCACACATGACCCCACAGTGCCACACATGACCCCACAGTGCTAGATACAGATATGCCCCCACAGTGCCACATATGACCCCACAGTGCCACATAGACATATGCCCACACAGTGCTGCTCACCATTTTGCTGCCTGTTTTCTTTGTGGAGAGTGCAGCACGCGCTTCTCCTGCCTACCGCTCTGCCCCTCAGTCTGGTCTCCGGCGGTGACTGCAGCATGTACATCTCAAATCAGGCGCCGGTCCGTGAGCTCTGATTGGCTAACGAACCGGCACCTGATTTGAGTTATACACTCCGCCATCACTGCCGGAGACCAGTCTGAGGGGCAGCCGCAGGACGGCAGGCAGGAGAGGTGCGTGGTCCAGGCTGCCGGTGGCACCTTTTTCACTGCGGAGCCTTACCCGTGCGAGTACCACGCGTAATGGGCGGGCCGGGCCTGCCGCCTGGCCAAAATGCCAGCTGCCACAGTCATTGCTATTAGGCTCTGGCACCGCAGCGGCCAGCCCATGACCTACTGTATGGTGATGTGGGTGTGACTCACAGGTCACCCACACTACGTCGCTTGCCCGACCAGTCCTGCTTCTTTGCGCTCTGCTCCGATGCTGGAAGGGAATGAATGCTGTGTGCTGCTCCGTCCTCACTGCTCTGATACTGAGATGAAATTTGAGTGTACCCCTCCCCTACTCTGAGGGTAACTAAAGTGCCTCCACCCTAGTGATGTGCACCGGACATTTTTCGGGTTTTGTGTTTTGGTTTTGGATTCGGTTCCGCGGCCGTGTTTTGGATTCGGACGCGTTTTGGAAAACCTCACCGAAATTTTTTTGTCGGATTCGGGTGTGTTTTGGATTCGGGTGTTTTTTACAAAAAACCCTAAAAAACATCTTAAATCATAGAATTTGGGGGTCATTTTGATCCCATAGTTTTATTAACCTTAATAACCATAATTTCCACTCATTTCCAGTCTATTCTGAACACCTCACACCTCACAATATTATTTTTAGTCCTAAAATTTGCACAGAGGTCGCTGGATGGCTAAGCTAAGCGACACAAGTGGCCGACACAAACACCTGGCCCATCTAGGAGTGGCACTGCAGTGTCAGGCAGGATGGCACTTCAAAAAAATAGTCCCCAAACAACACATGATGCAAAGAAAAAAAGAGGCGCACCAAGGTCGCTGTGTGACTAAGCTAAGCGACACAAGTGGCCGACACAAACACCTGGCCCATCTAGGAGTGGCACTGCAGTGTCAGGCAGGATGGCACTTCAAAAAAATTGTCCCCAAACAGCACATGATGCAAAGAAAAATTAAAGAAAAAAGAGGTGCAAGATGGCATTGTCCTTGGGCCCTCCCACCCACCCTTATGTTGTATAAACAGGATATGCACACTTTAGCGAACCCATCATTTCAGCGACAGGGTCTGCCACACGACTGTGACTGAAATGACTGGTTGGTTTGGGCCCCCACCAAAAAAAGAAGCAATCAATCTCTCCTTGCACAAACTGGCTCTACAGAGGCAAGATGTCCACCTCATCATCATCCTCTGATTCCTCACCCCTTTCACTGTGTACATCCCCCTCCTCACAGATTATTAATTCATCCCCACTGGAATCCACCATCTCAGGTCCCTGTGTACTTTGTGGAGGCAATTGCTGCTGGTGAATGTCTCCACGGAGGAATTGATTATAATTCATTTTTTTTTTTTAAACAATTTATTTTATTTTATGTCAACAATAAGAACAGGACATAACTGGAATAGGTGATCGACAGTACAATTGGTCAACAGTGTGTAGAGCATGTCCAATCACAGAGAACAGCAGATGAAAAAAGAAAAATTTAACAGTTCGGTGATAAAACGATACAGGAGAATGTATTGAGTGCTGTCACAGAAATAGTATGGTGTAACAGAGAAGAAAAACAAAAACAGAGAGATCAACAAAAAGCAAATATCTCGGAAAGCAAAGCATATAAATGTCTAATTTTAAGTGTGCTATAGAGAAAAAGGGAACAGACGAGGTGGGGGGGGGGGGGGGGGAAGAAAAACCTGAGAAAGAAAGGGAGAAAGAGAAAAAAAATTGGATTAAATAGTGCCGAGAAGGAGACGGCCAGTAAAGAAGGGTAGAGGAGTGAAGGGGGGGGGGAAGGAGTGGTGAGGTGCTGGGAGGAGGAAAGGCGTAAGGGAGGGGTACCCGGCAAGGGAGAGGAATACAAAGTGTACCAGGAGTTCCATACCCGATGGTACTCGGACACAGTGTCATTGAGAAGGGAGGTGATATATTCCATAGAGGAAACGTACCACAATCTATTAATTAGAGCGCTCTGAGTAGGAGGTATGGGGGATTTCCACGATTTGGCAATCAGGAGTGTGGAAGCATTAGATATATGGAAGATCAGCTTGTTCTCTGCCTTAGACGCCGAACGAAGGGGTATGTGGAGAAGGAGTATCGATGGATCCATAGGCACAGAGCAGGAGGTAACATTTGCCATAAGGGTCACTGCCACTTTCCAGAACTGTTAGATAACCGGACATTCCCACCAAATATGAAAAAAGGTGCCCACCATGCCACAGCCTCGCCAACACTGGGCTGAGGAATGTGGATATATACAATGAAGTTTGTCAGGGGTCAAATACCAACGGGTGTACACCTTGTAGGTCGTCTCCCTGATGTCGACACTAATGGAGGCGTTAGCGATCCGATGTCGGATACGAGACCATTCCTCGTCGTCAAACTGTGTGCCAAGGTCGTGTTCCCAGGCAGTTTCGAAAGATTCTTTGTGGGGGGATTTGGCGGATAGAATAGAATGGTACAGCATAGAGATGGCACCGCTACAGCCAACCGAGTATAGACATTGGCGTTCAAAAAGAGAGGGTTGGCGAAAGGGTTTAGAGTTGCGGTAAGTATGTACAAAATGGTGGATCTGCAGGTAAGAGTAGTGCAAAGCCGCGGGGAGGTGGTATCGTTCTTGAAAACCTGCAAAAGTGGACGGAGCCGAGTGCCCAGCAATGTGCATAAAGCGAGTGATGCCGGCCGCTAGCCAGGGGGCAGCCCATTTATCAGAAAATCCTGGCGGGAATAGGGGGTGTCTCCAAAGGGGCGTTAAGGGGGAGGGATAAGTCGTGAGGGAAAAACGCTTGTTAATCGTGTCCCACGTCGTCAGGGTAAAATGGATAGAGGGATAGGCGTAGGCCGAGGCTGGCCTGTGAATCCGGGGCAGCCATGGGAGAGAGTCTACACTAAGATCTGGAGATAACGCGTTTTCAATGTCGACCCACTTTTTCAGTCCGGGAGGGGAATGCCTTGAGATAATGTGGCTCAATTGTGTAGCATAGTAATAATTTTGCAGTAGGGGAAGGCCTAGACCGCCATTGTCTGCGGATTTGGACAGTACCAGACGGCTTAATCTCGGTTTTTTGCCTGCCCATATAAATTTCCCAAACAGGGCTTGTAGAGATTGGAGGACATGTGCTGGAACCCTAATCAGGAGTGTTTGGAATAGGTACAATAATTTAGGAAGGGCATTCATTTTTACTGCATTGAGCCTTCCAATCCAAGATATATAAAGGGATTTCCAGGTTGATATATCTTGTTGAAGCCGTCTGAGAAGGGGGGCGTAATTGGCATGGTATAAATGGGAGTATTGCTTGGTGACATATGTACCCAAGTAACGGATCTGGGTGGGTCGCCATTGAAAATTAAAAGCAGATTCCAAGTTCAGTCGCGTTTGGCGTGGGATATGAAGGGATAGCGCCTCGGATTTCCCCTCATTGATTTTGTAACCCGAGAGGGAACCGAATCTGCGTAGTTCACGTAGCATGGGGGGGAGAGAGACAGTGGGGTTAGTCAGGGTAAAGAGTATGTCATCTGCAAATAATTATATTTTGTATTGTTGGTCACCCAGAGAAACTCCAGAGATTATGTTATTGGCTCTAATTTGTGCAGCTAATGGCTCAATACAGAGCGCAAAGAGTAGAGGGGAGAGGGGGCATCCCTGCTTAGTACCATTAGTCAGTTTAAAGGGTTCTGAACAAATACCATTGGTCGTGACCACTGAAGAGGGGTTGTGGTATAAGGTCCTGACAGCATGAAGAAAACGGCCATTAAGGCCGAAAGCTTCAAGGGTATGGAACAGAAAAGGCCAAGAGACCCGGTCAAATGCCTTTTCGGCATCCATCGCCAGGACCACCGAGGGTAGTTTAAACCGATTAATATGTTGGATTAGATCGATGGTTCTACGCGTGTTATCTAGTCCTTGGCGATGAGGAACAAAGCCCACTTGGTCCGGGTCTATCAGGGTTGGTAATATCGCGTTGAGTCTAGTGGCCAAGATTTTGGCGAATAGTTTGAGGTCAGTGTTCAGAAGGGAAATGGGCCTATAGTTAGAACATATAGTGTGATCTTTGTCTGGTTTAGGGATGACTATAATTTTAGATTTTGTGGATTCAGGGCGAAAATAGGATCCATCTAGTACGGAGTTGAACAGTGCAGCAAGATGGGGAACTAAGAGGGTTGTGAAGGATTTATAGTAAATCATGGGAAAACCGTCCCGGTCGGGGGCTTTAGATGGTTTTTGAGATTTGAGGGCTTGTGTAATTTCCTCCTCGGAAATATCCCGGCTAAAACCAAGTTGTGTGTGAGGACTAATGGATGGAAGGGCGCAAGATGCGAGATAGTCCCTACATTGTTGTGAGAATGCGGAGGAGTCTAGAGGTGAGGGGAGGTTATATAAAGTTTCGTAGTATTCCTTAAATGTTTGGTTGATGGTTTTGGGATCATAGGACAGTGTGTTAGTTTTATCCTTTAGAGAGATTACTGCTTGTGCTGCACGTTTAGCCCTTAGTTTGTTAGCCAATAAGGTGTCAGCTTTGTTGCCTTTATCGTAAAATTTCTGACCAAGCCAGCGTTGGGATTTTTCCGTTTTTTCTGCTATGATAGTATTCAGGTCGCCTCTCGCCTTATCCAGCTGTTTTAGTACCGTGGCCGAGTGAGTGCGCTTGTGTTCAGCTTCCAACTTCTGGATGCTGGCTGAAAGGGCAGACATGTTGGCCAATTGGGTTTTTTTGCGGTGAGAAGCATAACGGATAATCTCCCCCCTGATCGTCGCTTTATGGGCTTGCCACACCGTGATTAAGAATACATCTGGCGTAGTGTTAGTTTTGAAATATTCAGATAATTTAGCGGATATGGTAGTCTGAAAGTCTGGGAGCTTCAGGAGTGTCTCGTTTAGTCTCCAGAAATGCCCACCCATGTGAGGAGACGCGAGGTCTAGGTGGATTGTGACAGCAGAGTGGTCTGACCAGGGAACAGAATGAATGGTCGAGTCAATAAGGGAATTGGTTAAAGATGCGCAACAAAGAAGCATATCGATCCTCGAGTAGGAGTCATGAGGGCGGGAATAGTAAGTATAGTCCCTGGCTTTGGGATAAAGAGCCCTCCAAGTGTCGAACAGGCCAGCCTCGGCCATTTGCCTCCCCAAGGTCCTAGAGCCAGCGGGACAAGAAGGAAGGTAGGCACTACTGGAGCGGTCGAGGGTGTGGGAAATAATAGAATTAAAGTCACCTCCCAGTATAACCTCACCACGGTGAAAATTGTGAAGTTCAAGAAAAAAACTGCGAAAAAACGCAGATTGACCTGTATTAGGAGCATACACTGAAGCTAATGTAATGTCCTTCCCACCAAGCTGACCTTTCAGTATGAGAAAACGTCCGTTATCATCGTGAAGTGAGTCGGTCAGTACAAAAGGAACTGAATTGCGTATTAAGATCGCCACTCCACAACGTTTTGACTGATTATTTGAATAATAAACTGTTGGGAATTGTTTTGATGATGCGAGGGATTGTCTCCAAGTTTAAGGTGAGTCTCCTGTAAAAAAAGGATGTCGGCAGATTGAGAGCGGGCGTATGATAGTAACATGGAGCGATTTTGAGGAGTATTGAGACCCCTTACGTTCAGCGTCAAAATACAGAGCGACATATTGAGTTGGGGGGGGGAGCGGAATGGATGTGTAGAATGAGGGGAAGAGGGATAGAGGAGAGGTTGGGGAAAGAAAAGGTGGAAAATAAATGAAGTAACTAAAACAAAATGTGGGTATAGACCTCCCGAGGAGGAGGTCGGCCACACAGTTGGAGCACCCAGGCAAGACAGGGGGGTGCTCTAGGTAGGGAGCGAGAGAAGGTAAGATAAACCCCAATTGGGGGTACTAGAAGGAGAGTCCACAGGAAGACTGTTATAGAAATTCCCTGAGTGTAGAGGGGGGGCACGGTCTAGCGGAAAGGGAGAAGGCAAGTAGAGAAAGTGCATCCTGAGCCCTAAGTAATAACATCAAACAGTAAGTATGGAAATAACAGTCAATAAAAACAGTAAATTGCAAACACAACAGGAACATATACAGTGTAGTATCTCAAAATTCTTGTGGTACAACAGTACTAAGGAACCTAAACAGATGAAATATTATGAAGGATTACACCAGGCCATCATATGGGGGTGTAGAGATACAATAAGGCAGATGTCGCAAGATCTGATCAGGTGGCGACGCCATCACTCGTTGCAGTTGAGGAGGAGGCAAGTTGGAGGTCCAACTGCTGGAGTAGTCCTTTTCCCTCATCAGGAGTGCGGATAACGTGTTGACGCCCATTGACGTCCACCAGAAGGCGAAAGGGAAACCCCCAGCGATACTTGTAGCCATGGTCACGAAGAGTTAGCGTAACGTCTCGGAGATCTCTGCACTTGGCTATAGTAATGGGTGCCAAGTCCTGAAATATCTGGTGTTTCGTTCCTTCAAAGAGTATCGGGGGGGAGTTACGACTGACCGACAGGATTTGCTCTTTAATGCGAAAGGATAGGAAACGGAGAACCACATCTCGGGGAGGTTCAGAGTCCTTAGGTTTGGGGCGTAAGGCGCGGTGTGCGCATTCTATGCCCAGTTCAGGAGGAGATAGGGATGGTACCAGGAAGGTGAAGAAACGAGTGAGGTAGGGGAGAAGGTTAGCAGGCACCACAGACTCAGGGATATTTCTGACGCGGATGTTGTTGCGTTTCTCCCGATTTTCCAAGTCCTCGTTCTTCTCCTTCAGGAATTCAAGCTCACGGCTGAGGTACTCCAGGTCTGCATATGTGTTTGAGTGAAAGGAAGAGCATTGGGAGGAGGTGGATTCCAGTGCTGTTGTGCGCTTCTCAAGAGCAGAAATGTCTTGCTTCAGTTCGCCCGCCACTTTATGGAGTTCGGTGGTGAGGGAGGTGTTAAGAGACACAAGAAGAGCCTTAAGATCAGAGATGTCCTTCTTGGTGGCTGGCGCTTCCTCACAAGCCATGTCTGATCCAGTATGTGGGCGGGGAGAGGCCGGGTGCGAGTTGGAGGGGGACGATTTGTCGTTCTTGTTAAAGTGGTGTGTAATATCAACTTGAGGCCGGTTCTTATTTTTAACTTGAGATTTGCTCATGGTGGAGGAGTTGTGGAATAGTTCCAGCGGAATTGCAAGGAAAAGCTTACTTGTTTAGAAGGAGAAACTCAGGATGCGTCCTCCGGGGGTCAGCAAGGCATCAGCTTACAGGAGGCAATGTGTGGTGGGAAGTAGAGCTTGCTGGGAAGGGTGGATGCGTCACCTCCGGGGAACACCACTAGCTGGAGATTGATGTCAGTACCAGTGGATTCAGCACACTGGGAGCAGAACGGGAGCGTGACCTGCGAGGCGGGTAGTTATGAACTCAGCTGTGGATATGACATAAAAGCTACACAGGTGTAGTAGAAATGGGGCAGTAGTGGCTCCGTGACACAGTATCGTTACGGCACCGTTGCACTGGTTGTAGCGCGACAGCAACACTGGAGAATCTGGTGTGGTGTGGTTGTGGCTCTGGCGCACTCGGTATAGACAATAGCAAAACGTATACGTATGATGCGGTGCGGGTATAATTGTGGAGCACCGCTTACCATTTAATTGCAGGTCAGGAATGTTGGGGAGAGTAACTGTCGGTGCTTCAGGAATAAGGAAGCAGGGGTCTGGGAGCCAATGGGATTGGTGCGTGGAACAGTGGGTAGCTGCTATACAGGTGCACCAGAGGTGACGCGAGGGTAGTAGGGAGTATCGCGCAGCCAAAGCTGAAGCATGCAGGGCAGCAGGATATTGTAGTATCAATACCTGCAGTGTCTCCAGAAATAATAAGTCAAAACAGTGTTGAACTCCACTTGTCCATGAGGGGTGGGCACGGTATTAGCACAACAGGGATGGAGATCAATGTGGAGGGCAGTAATCCTTAAAAGTTGCGTGAGCAAAATGGTGGACAGGAGGGGCGGTGGATCATCCTCCCAGTATTCATGCGAGAGGGGGGTGCCAATATGTAGAAACAGGGGGCCGATTATATATTATAATAATTAAAAAATAATAATAATAATAATAATAAAAAATAATAATAATAATAAAAGAAAAAGGCCGATGAGGCAGTTTGCAAGGGTGATCGGCTACTCACAATTCAAGCGAGGGTGCGTGGAGGGCACCACCGAGAGATGAGGTCAGGGAGAGCTTCCGCAGCCGCAGCCCTAGCAATGAGGGGGGAGGGAACGGCAGAGTCGGGTAGGAGCAGCGGGGGTATCTGCAGGAGCAGGCCGCCGTAGCAGTAGTCTTTGTGGGGTATCCAACCTGCGTCCCGGCAGCACCGTCTCAATTCTGGGGAGAGCTGTCAGGGGACGCCGTGGTTAGCTGTAGGGAGAGCTTCCACAGCTGTAGCTCCCGCGCTGAGAAGGAGGGGGACAGCGGAGTTGGCGGCGTCTTCCCCGCAGGGTCTCAGCCCTCGTCCCGGCAGCACCGTCACTAGTCCGGGGAGAGCCGTCGGGGAAAGCCTTGTTTGGCGGTAGGGAGAGCTTCCACAGCTGCGCCCCACGCGCTGAGAAGGAGGGGGACAGCGGAGACAGGCAGGATCAGCGGCGTCTTCTATGCAGGGCAGAGAGGGTCTCAGCCCTTGTCCCGGCAGCGCCACTTCACGTCCGTCCAGGGACAGCTGTCAGTAACTTGTATCCCCGGCCGGAGCGGTACCGGGGCTTTAGATCGCGGCAGTGTGCAGCCGCACAGAGAGAGCAGTCCCCGGCCGCAGAGACCCGCACTTCCGGTTTTGGGTATCTGGCGGCGGGGGAAGCAGCGACTGGAGCCAGAACTCTGAAGGCAGCGGAGGGCAGACACACCGCTCAGCACCGCCAGCAGGATGGGTCCCGACCACACCAGGCCAGCTAGGGGAACATGCTGAGAGTCTCCGTGTCCAGGCGGTGCAGCAGGTAATAGATGGGGGGCGCTCCCCACACTACAGTCCCCGGCTTGAGATGAGGCAGAAGGCCGCAACCTGCAGGGGCACCTAAAGTGCCCCCCGGCTCCGCAACCTCAACTGCCCACGGAGGGCTGGCACCAGGGAAGGCGAAGGGGCAGGAAGAGGTCCCCAAATATCAACTAGGCAAGGCTATAAATAATCCCTAGAAGGAGCTCCTTAGACCCACGTCCTTCTCAGTCGGCTGCCAGGCCACTCCCCCGATTATAATTAATTTTGATGAACATCATCTTCTCCACATTTTCTGGAAGTAACCTCGTACGCCGATTGCTGACAAGGTGAACGGCTGCACTAAACACTCTTTCGGAGTACATACTGGAGGGAGGGCAACTTAGCTAGAATAAAGCCAGTTTGTGCAAGGGCCTCCAAATTGCCTCTTTTTCCTGCCAGTATACGTACGGACTGTCTGACGTGCCTACTTAGAAGCGGTCACTCATATAATCCTCCACCATTCTTTCAATGGTGAGAGAATCATATGAAGTGACAGTAGACGACATGTCAGTAATCGTTGGCAGGTCCTTCAGTCCGGACCAGATGTCAGCACTCGCTCCAGACTGCCCTGCATCACCGCCAGCGGGTGGGCTCGGAATTCTTAGCCTTTTCCTCGCACCCCCAGTTGCGGGAGAATGTGAAGGAGGAGATGTTGATGGGTCACGTTCCGCTTGACTTGACAATTTTCTCACCAGCAGGTCTTTGAACCTCTGCAGACTTGTGTCTGCCGGAAAGAGAGATCCAAGGTAGGTTTTAAATCTAGGATCGAGCACGGTGGCCAAAATGTAGTGCTCTGATTTCAACAGATTGACCACCCATGAATCCTGGTTTAGCGAATTAAGGGCTCCATCCACAAGTCCCACATGCCTAGCGGAATCGCTCTGTTTTAGCTCCTCCTTCAATGTCTCCAGCTTCTTCTGCAAAAGCCTGATGAGTGGAATGACCTGACTCAGGCTGGCAGTGTCTGAACTGACTTCACAAGTGGCAAGTTCAAAGGGTTGCAGAACCTTGCACAATGTTGAAATCATTCTCCACTGCGCTTGAGTCAGGTGCATTCCCCCTCCTTTGCCTATATAGTGGGCAGATGTATAGGCTTGAATGGCCTTTTGCTGCTCCTCCATCCTCTGAAGCATATAGAGGGTTGAATTCCACCTCGTTACCACCTCTTGCTTCATATGATGGCAGGGCAGGTTCAGGAATGTTTGGTGGTGCTCCAGTCTTCTGTACGCGGTGGCTGGATGCCGAAAGTGGCCTGCAATTCTTCGGGCCACCGACAGCATCTCTTGCACGCCCCTGTCGTTTTTTAAATAATTCTGCACCACCAAATTCAATGTATGTGCAAAACATGGGACGTGCTGGAATTTGCCCAGATGTAATGCACGCACAATATTGCTGGCGTTGTCCGATGTCACAAATCCCCAGGAGAGTCCAATTGGGGTAAGCCATTCTGCGATGATGTTCCTCAGTTTCCGTAAGAGGTTGTCAGCTGTGTGCCTCTTCTGGAAAGCGGTGATACAAAGCGTAGCCTGCCTAGGAACGAGTTGGCGTTTGCGAGATGCTGCTACTGGTGCCGCCGCTGCTGTTCTTGCTGCGGGAGGCAATACATCTACCCAGTGGGCTGTCACAGTCATATAGTCCTGAGTCTGCCCTGCTCCACTTGTCCACATGTCCGTGGTTAAGTGGACATTGGGTACAACTGCATTTTTTAGGACACTGGTGACTCTTTTTCTGACATCTGTGTACATTTTCGGTATCGCCTGCCTAGAGAAATGGAACCTAGATGGTATTTGGTACCGGGGACACAGTACCTCAATCAAGTCTCTAGTTGCTTCTGAATTAACGGTGGATTCCGGAACCACATTTCTCACCGCCCAGGCTGCCAAGGCCTGAGTAATCTGCTTTGCAGCAGGATGACTGCTGTGATATTTCATCTTCCTCGCAAAGGACTGTTGGACAGTCAATTGCTTACTGGAAGTAGTACTAGTGGTCTTCCGACTTCCCCTCTGGGATGACGATCGACTCCCAGCAGCAACAACAGCAGCGCCAGCAGCAGTAGGCGTTACACTCAAGGATGCATCGGAGGAATCCCAGGCAGGAGAGGACTCGTCAGACTTGCCAGTGACATGGCCTGCAGGACTATTGGCTTTCCTGGGTAAGGAGGAAATTGACACTGAGGGAGTTGGTGGTGTGGTTTGTAGGAGCTTGGTTACAAGAGGAAGGGATTTAGTGGTCAGTGGACTGCTTCCGCTGTCACCCAAAGTTTTTGAACTTGTCACTGACTTATGATGAATGTGCTGCAGGTGACGTATTAGGGAGGATGTTCCGAGGTGGTTAACGTCCTTACCCCTACTTATTACAGCTTGACAAAGGCAACACACGGCTTGACACCTGTTGTCTGCATTCGTGTTGAAATAATTCCACACTGAAGAGCTGATATTTTTTGTATTTTGACCAGGCATGTTAATAGCCATATTCATCCCACGGACAACAGGTGTCTCCCCGGGTGCCTGACTTAAACAAACCACCTCACCATCAGAATCCTCCTTGTCAATTTCCTCCCCAGCGCCAGCAACACCCATATCCTCATCCTGGTGTACTTCAACAGTGACATCTTCAATTTGACTATCAGGAACTGGACTGCGGGTGCTCCTTCCAGCACTTGCAGGGGGCGTGCAAATGGTGGAAGGCGCAAGCTCTTCCCGTCCAGTGTTGGGAAGGTCAGGCATCGCAACCGACACAATTGGACTCTCCTTGGGTATTTGTGATTTAGAAGAACGCACAGTTCTTTGCTGTGCTTTTGCCAGCTTAAGTCTTTTCAATTGTCTAGCGAGAGGATGAGTGCTTCCATCCTCATGTGAAGCTGAACCACTAGCCATGAACATAGGCCAGGGCCTCAGCCGTTCCTTGCCACTCCGTGTCGTAAATGGCATATTGGCAAGTTTACGCTTCTCCTCAGACGCTTTTAATTTTGATTTTTGGGTCATTTTACTGAACTTTTGTTTTTTGGATTTTACATGCTCTCTACTATGACATTGGGCATCGGCCTTGGCAGACGACGTTGATGGCATTTCATCGTCTTGGCCATGACTAGTGGCAGCAGCTTCAGCACGAGGTGGAAGTGGATCTTGATCTTTCCCTATTTTAACCTCCACATTTTTGTTCTCCATTTTTTAATGTGTGGAATTATATGCCAGTAACTATCAATAGCAATGGCCTACTACTATATATACTGCGCACAACTGAAATGCACCACAGGTATGAATGGATAGTATACTTGACGACACAGAGGTAGGTAGAGCAGTGGCCTTCCGTACCGTACTGCTATATATACTGGTGGTTACTGTCAGCAATCTGCAAAACTAAAATGCACCACAGGTATAGAATGTAGATGGATAGTATACTTAATGACGACACAGAGGTAGGTACAGCAGTGGCCTTCCGTACCGTACTGCTATATATAGTATACTGGTGGGCACTGTGTTAGCAAACTGCAAAACTAAAATGCACCACAGGTATAGAATGTAGATTTATAGTACACTTAATGACGACACAGAGGTAGGTACAGCAGTGGCCTTCCGTACCGTACTGCTATATATAGTATACTGGTGGTCACTGTGTCAGCAAACTGCAAAACTAAAATGCACCACAGGTATAGAATGTAGATGGATAGTATACTTAATGATGACACAGAGGTAGGTACAGCAGTGGCCTTCCGTACCGTACTGCTATATATAGTATACTGGTGGTCACTGTGTCAGCAAACTGCAAAACTAAAATGCACCACAGGTATAGAATGTAGATGGATAGTATACTTAATGACGACACAGAGGTAGGTACAGCAGTGGCCTTCCGTACCGTACTGCTATATATAGTATACTGGTGGTCACTGTGTCAGCAAACTGCAAAACTAAAATGCACCACAGGTATAGAATGTAGATGGATAGTATACTTAATGACGACACAGAGGTAGGTACAGCAGTGGCCTTCCGTACCGTACTGCTATATATAGTATATTGGTGGTCACTGTGTCAGCAAACTGCAAAACTAAAATGCACCACAGGTATAGAATGTAGATGGATAGTATACTTAATGACGACACAGAGGTAGGTACAGCAGTGGCCTTCCGTACCATACTGCTATATATAGTATACTGGTGGTCACTGTGTCAGCAAACTGCAAAACTAAAATGCACCACAGGTATAGAATGTAGATTGATAGTATACTTAATGACGACACAGAAGTAGGTACAGCAGTGGCCTTCCGTACCGTACTGCTATATATAGTATACTGGTGGTCACTGTGTCAGCAAACTGCAAAACTAAAATGCACCACAGGTATAGAATGTAGATGGATAGTATACTTAATGACGACACAGAGGTAGGTACAGCAGTGGCCTTCCGTACCGTACTGCTATATATAGTATACTGGTGGTCACTGTGTTAGCAAACTGCAAAACTAAAATGCACCACAGGTATAGAATGTAGATGGATAGTATACTTAATGACGACACAGAGGTAGGTACAGCAGTGGCCTTCCGTACCGTACTGCTATATATAGTATACTGGTAGTCACTGTGTCAGCAAACTGCAAAACTAAAATGCACCACAGGTATAGAATGTAGATGGATAGTATACTTAATGACGACACAGAGGTAGGTACAGCAGTGGCCTTCCGTACCATACTGCTATATATAGTATACTGGTGGTCACTGTGTCAGCAAACTGCAAAACTAAAATGCACCACAGGTATAGAATGTAGATGGATAGTATACTTAATGACGACACAGAGGTAGGTACAGCAGTGGCCTTCCGTACCGTACTGCTATATATACTGGTGGTCACTGTGTCAGCAAACTGCACAACTGAAATGCACCACAGGTATAGAATCTAGATGGATAGTATACTTAATGATGACACAGAGGTAGGTACAGCAGTGGCCTACTGTACCGTAATGCTATATATTATATACTGGTGGTCACTGGTCAGCAAAACTCTGCACTGTACTCCTCCTATATAATATTATACTGGTGGTCCCCAGTCCCCACAATAAAGCAGCACACTGAGCACAGATATGGAGTGTTTTTCAGGCAGACAACGTATACTGGTGGTCACTGTCAGCAAAACTCTGCACTGTACTCCTGCTATATAATACAGCTGCTCCCCAGTCCCGACAATTAAGCAGTGTGAGCACAGATATATGCAGCACACTGAGCACAGATATGGAGCGTTTTTTTCAGGCAGAGAACGGATAACTGGTGGTCACTGATCAGCAAAACTCTGCACTGTACTCCTCCTATATTATACAGCTGCTCCCCAGCCCTCCCCACAATTAAGCAATAGTGCACAATCAAGTTCAACAATAACGGAGAGGACGCCAGCCACGTCCTCTCCCTAACATTTCCAATGCACGAGTGAAAATGGCGGCGACGCGCGGCTGCTTATATAGAGTCCGAATCTCGCGAGAATCCGACAGCGGCATTATGACGTTCGGGCGCGCTCGGGTTACCCGAGCCATACTGGAGAATCCGAGTATGCCTCGGACCCGTGTAAAAAGGGTGAAGTTCGGGGGGGTTCGGTTTCCGAGAAACCGAACCCGCTCATCACTACTCCACCCAAGATATATATATATATATATATGTATACAGGCTTGCTTGGGAAAGCCTAGCGTTAATGTGTGATGGGTATGAATGTGTAAATATATTACTTTCTCTGACGTCCTAGTGGATGCTGGGACTCCGTCAGGACCATGGGGATTAGCGGCTCCGCAGGAGACAGGGCACAAAAATAAAAGCTTTAGGACTAGGTGGTGTGCACTGGCTCCTCCCCCTATGACCCTCCTCCAAGCCTCAGTTAGGTTTTTGTGCCCGTCCGAGCAGGGTGCAATCTAGGTGGCTCTCCTAAAGAGCTGCTTAGAAAAAGTTATTAGGTTTTTTATTTTCAGTGAGTCCTGCTGGCAACAGGCTCACTGCAACGAGGGACTTAGGGGAGAAGAAGTGAACTCACCTGCGTGCAGGATGGATTGGCTTCTTAGGCTACTGGACACCATTAGCTCCAGAGGGATCGAACACAGGCCCAGCCATGGAGTCCGGTCCCGGAGCCGCGCCGCCGACCCCCTTGCAGATGCCGAAAAGTGAAGAGGTCCAGAAACCGGCGGCAGAAGACTTTTCAGTCTTCATGAGGTAGCGCACAGCACTGCAGCTGTGCGCCATTGTTGTCAGCACACTTCACACCAGCGGTCACTGAGGGTGCAGGGCGCTGGGGGGGGGGGCGCCCTGGGCAGCAATGATAATACCTTGTTCTGGCTAAAAATACATCACATATAGCCCCTGGGGCTATATGGATGTATTTAACCCCTGCCAGGTCTCACAAACACCGGGAGAAGAGCCCGCCGAAATAGGGGGCGGGGCCTATCTCCTCAGCACACAGCGCCATTTTCCTGCACAGCTCCGCTGCGAGGAAGGCTCCCAGGACTCTCCCCTGCACTGCACTACAGAAACAGGGTAAAAAAACAGAGAGGGGGGGCACTTTTTTGGCGATATTGATATATTAAGCTGCTATAAAGGAAACAACACTTCTGTAGGGTTGTTCCTATATATTTATAGCGCTTGGGTGTGTGCTGGCAAACTCTCCCTCTGTCTCCCCAAAGGGCTAGTGGGGTCCTGTCTTCGATAAGAGCATTCCCTGTGTGTCTGCTGTGTGTCGGTACGTGTGTGTCGACATGTATGAGGACGATGTTGGTGTGGAGGCGGAGCAATTGCCGGTAATGGTGATGTCACCCCCTAGGGAGTCGACACCGGAATGGATGGCTTTGTTTATGGAATTACGTGATAATGTCAGCACGTTACAAAAATCAGTTGACGACATGAGACGGCCGGCAAACCAGTTAGTACCTGTCCAGGCGTCTCAGACACCGTCAGGGGCTGTAAAACGCCCTTTACCTCAGTCGGTCGACACAGACCCAGACACGGACACCGAATCTAGTGTCGACGGTGAAGAAACAAACGTATTTTCCAGTAGGGCCACACGTTATATGATCACGGCAATGAAGGAGGCTTTGCATATCTCTGATACTGCAAGTACCACAAAAAGGGGTATTATGTGGGGTCTGAAAAAACTACCTGTAGTTTTTCCTGAATCAGAGGAATTGAATGAAGTGTGTGATGAAGCGTGGGTTAACCCCGATAGAAAACTGCTAATTTCAAAGAAGTTATTGGCATTATATCCTTTCCCGCCAGAGGTTAGGGCGCGCTGGGAAACACCCCCTAGGGTGGATAAGGCACTCACACGCTTATCAAAACAAGTGGCGTTACCGTCTCCTGAAACGGCCGCCCTCAAGGATCCAGCTGATAGGAGGCTGGAAACTTCCCTGAAAAGTATATACACTCATACTGGTGTTATACTGCGACCAGCCATCGCCTCTGCATGGATGTGCAGTGCTGGGGTGGTTTGGTCGGATTCCCTGACTGAAAATATTGATACCCTGGATAGGGACAGTATTTTATTGACTATAGAGCAATTAAAGGATGCTTTTCTTTATATGCGAGATGCTCAGAGGGATATTTGCACTCTGGCATCGAGAGTAAGTGCGATGTCCATATCTGCCAGAAGAAGTTTATGGACGCGACAGTGGTCAGGTGATGCGGATTCCAAACGGCATATGGAAGTATTGCCGTATAAAGGGGAGGAATTATTTGGGGTCGGTCTATCGGATTTGGTGGCCACGGCAACAGCCGGGAAATCCACCTTTTTACCTCAGGTCCCCTCCCAACAGAAAAAGACACCGTCTTTTCAGCCGCAGTCCTTTCGTTCCTATAAGAACAAGCGGGCAAAAGGACAGTCATATCTGCCCCGAGGCAAAGGAAAGGGTAAGAGAGTGCACCAAGCAGCTCCCTTCCAGGAGCAGAAGCCCTCCCCGGCTTCTGCAAAGCCCTCAGCATGACGTTGGGGCTTTACAAGAGGACTCAGGGGCGGTGGGGGGTCGACTCAAGAATTTCAGCGCACAGTGGGCTCACTCACAGGTGGACCCCTGGATCCTGCAGGTAGTATCTCAGGGTTACAGGTTGGAATTCGAGAAGTCTCCCCCTCGCCGGTTCCTAAAGTCTGCTCTGCCAACGTCTCCCTCAGACAGGGCGACGGTATTGGAAGCCATTCACAAGCTGTATTCTCAGCAGGTGATAGTCAAGGTACCCCTCCTACAACAGGGAAAGGGGTATTATTCCACACTATTTGTGGTACCGAAGCCGGACGGCTCGGTAAGACCTATTCTAAATCTGAAATCTTTGAACCTGTACATACAAAAATTCAAGTTCAAGATGGAGTCACTCAGAGCAGTGATAGCGAATCTGGAAGAAGGGGACTTTATGGTGTCCCTGGACATCAAGGATGCTTACCTGCATGTCCCAATTTGCCCTTCACATCAAGGGTACCTCAGGTTCGTGGTGCAAAACTGTCATTATCAGTTTCAGACGCTGCCGTTTGGATTGTCCACGGCACCTCGGGTCTTTACCAAGGTAATGGCCGAAATGATGTTTCTTCTGCGAAGAAAAGGCGTATTAATTATCCCTTACTTGGACGATCTCCTGATAAGGGCAAGGTCCAGAGAACAGCTGGGGGACGTAGTAGCACTAACCCAAGTAGTGCTGCAACAGCACGGGTGGATTCTGAATTTTCCAAAATCTCAATTGACCCCGACGACACGTCTGCTGTTCCTGGGAATGATTCTGGACACGGTTCAGAAAAAGGTGTTTCTTCCGGAGGAGAAAGCCAGGGAGTTATCCGAACTTGTCAGGAACCTCCTAAAACCAGGAAAAGTGTCTGTGCATCAATGCACAAGAGTCCTGGGAAAAATGGTGGCTTCTTACGAAGCGATTCCATTCGGCAGATTCCACGCACGAACTTTTCAGTGGGATCTGCTGGACAAATGGTCCGGATCGCATCTGCAGATGCATCAGCGGATAACTTTGTCTCCACGGACAAGGGTGTCTCTTCTGTGGTGGTTGCAGAGTGCTCATCTGTTAGAGGGCCGCAGATTCGGCATACAGGACTGGGTCCTGGTGACCACGGATGCCAGTCTGAGAGGCTGGGGAGCGGTCACACAGGGAAGAAACTTCCAGGGAGTGTGGTCAAGCCTGGAGATGTCTCTTCACATAAATATACTGGAGCTAAGAGCGATTTACAATGCTCTAAGCCTGGCAAAACCCCTGCTTCAGGGTCAGCCGGTGTTGATCCAGTCGGACAACATCACGGCAGTCGCCCACATAAACAGACAGGGCGGCACAAGAAGCAGGAGGGCAATGGCAGAAGCTGCAAGGATTCTTCGCTGGGCGGAAGATCATGTGATAGCACTGTCAGCAGTGTTCATTCCGGGAGTGGACAACTGGGAAGCGGACTTCCTCAGCAGACACGATCTGCACCCGGGAGAGTGGGGACTTCATCCAGAAGTCTTCCACATGATTGTGAACCGTTGGGAAAAACCAAAGGTGGATATGATGGCGTCCCGCCTCAACAAAAAACTGGACAGGTATTGCGCCAGGTCAAGAGACCCTCAGGCAATAGCTGTGGACGCTCTGGTAACACCGTGGGTGTTCCAGTCAGTGTATGTGTTTCCTCCTCTGCCTCTCATACCAAAAGTACTGAGAATTATACGGCAAAGGGGAGTAAGAACGATACTCGTGGCTCCGGATTGGCCAAGAAGAACTTGGTACCCGGAACTTCAGGAGATGCTCACGGAAGATCCGTGGCCTCTACCTCTAAGACGGGACCTGCTTCAGCAGGGACCGTGTCTATTCCAAGACTTACCGCGGCTGCGTTTGACGGCATGGCGGTTGAACGCCGAATTCTAAAGGAAAAAGGCATTCCGGAAGAGGTCATCCCTACCCTGGTAAAAGCCAGGAAGGAGGTGACTGCACAACATTATCACCGCATTTGGAGAAAATATGTTGCGTGGTGTGAGGCCAGGAAGGCCCCGACGGAGGAATTTCAACTGGGTCGATTCCTACATTTCCTGCAAACAGGATTGTCTATGGGCCTCAAATTAGGGTCTATTAAGGTTCAAATTTCGGCCCTGTCGATTTTCTTCCAGAAAGAATTGGCTTCAGTTCCTGAAGTCCAGACTTTTGTAAAAGGAGTACTACATATACAGCCCCCGGTTGTGCCCCCAGTGGCTCCGTGGGATCTTAATGTAGTTTTGGATTTGCTCAAATCCCATTGGTTTGAGCCACACAAATCGGTGGATTTGAAATATCTTACATGGAAAGTAACCATGCTACTGGCCCTGGCTTCAGCCAGGAGAGTGTCAGAATTGGCGGCTTTATCGTATAAAAGCCCATATCTGATTTTCCATTCGGACAGGGCAGAACTGCGGACGCGTCCTCAGTTTCTGCCTAAGGTGGTTTCAGCGTTTCACCTGAACCAGCCTATTGTGGTGCCTGCGGCTACTAGCGATTTGGAGGATTCCAAGTTGCTGGACGTTGTCAGGGCATTGAAAATATATATTTCAAGGACGGCTGGAGTCAGAAAATCTGACTCGCTGTTTATACTGTATGCACCCAACAAGCTGGGTGCTCCTGCTTCTAAGCAGACGATTGCTCGTTGGATTTGTAGCACAATTCAACTTGCACATTCTGTGGCAGGCCTGCCACAGCCTAAATCTATCAAGGCCCATTCCATACAACTCTGCCGAGCAGCTACGTGGTCGGGGGAGAACACGTTTGTAAAATTCTACAAATTTGATACCCTGGCTAAAGAGGACCTGGAGTTCTCTCATTCGGTGCTGCAGAGTCATCCGCACTCTCCCGCCCGTTTGGGAGCTTTGGTATAATCCCCATGGTCCTGACGGAGTCCCAGCATCCACTAGGACGTCAGAGAAAATAAGATTTTACTTACCGATAAATCTATTTCTCGTAGTCCGTAGTGGATGCTGGGCGCCCATCCCAAGTGCGGATTGTCTGCAATACTTGTACATAGTTATTGTTAAAAAAAAAAAAAAAAAAAAAATCGGGTTGTTATTGTTGTGAGCCGTCTGTTCAGAGGCTCCTACGTTTGTCATACTGTTAACTGGGTTCAGATCACAAGTTGTACGGTGTGATTGGTGTGGCTGGTATGAGTCTTACCCGGGATTCAAAATCCTTCCTTATTGTGTACGCTCGTCCGGGCACAGTATCCTAACTGAGGCTTGGAGGAGGGTCATAGGGGGAGGAGCCAGTGCACACCACCTAGTCCTAAAGCTTTTATTTTTGTGCCCTGTCTCCTGCGGAGCCGCTAATCCCCATGGTCCTGACGGAGTCCCAGCATCTACTACGGACTACGAGAAATAGATTTATCGGTAAGTAAAATCTTATTATTGTTTAAATCAAGCATATAATTAAACCTTTACTCTTCTTCTAGGATCTTCAGATCGAGCTGGAACATGTACGAAACGTCTTACAGGTAAGTACCAGAATGTTTAATACAATTGGCTAATGTTGCAATATTCAGACATTTCATTACAATTCAATTCCGATTGATAAAATAGCTAAATTGATCACTAAATATATTAAGAAGATAACTATACAGATATCATTGCATGCAATACAAAAAAATTAGTATGAATAAAACCCTGCTTGTCAAAAAAAATACCTCAACATCCAAAGTATCTAATTACCTGGGTAATAAAGTTTAGGTAAACTGCAAGTGCACTGGAATTGTACATACAGTAACTGGTAGTCTCTTCATTAGAGTATTCAAAAGCTACTTGCTGTGGAAATCCTAAACCTCCTTTGTTGAACTGTATAGTTGTGTATTTTATCTAGAAACACAGTTTAAATTTTCAGCTGTCTAGTGTTTTCTTAAAAGTTTTAATACTGTAACTTTCCTGAGCAACACTGTATCCTTATGGGTGTGGTTCGTTTTATCGACAGTGTCTAGGTCGACAACGTTTTGGTCGACCACTATAGGTCGACAGTCACTAGGTCGACATGGATGGAATGTCGACAGGGTTTCTAGGTCGACATGTGCTAGGTCGACAGGTCTAAAGGTCGACATGAGGATTTTATTTTATTTTTGCCGTTTTCTTCGTAGAGTGACCGGGATCCCAAATTAGTGCACCGCGTTCGCTCGCCATGCTTCGGGCATGGTGCCTTCGCTCCGCTACCGCTTCGCTCGGCACACTTTACCGTTCCAATCGTAGTCCACGTGGATCGTTAAGTATAAAAAAATCCCCCCAAAAAAATGTTAAAAACTCATGTCGACCTTTAGACCTGTCGACCTAGCACATGTCGACCTAGAAACCCTGTCGACCTTCCATCCATGTCGACCTAGTGACTGTCGACCTATAGTGGTCGACCTAAACATTGTCGACCTAGACACTGTCGATCTTCAGACCGGATCCCATCCTTATATCACATAGCCCAGAGACAGTCATTTACACACCAGCTTAGCTCCTGTCTTATCAGTCACTGCTCTGCTGCTTCTCTCAACTTTATATAGGACTTCACCCTTGTTTTACCAATAAATGATACTTTTCTGTAGGTATATAGCTTACTATCCTGCTCTTGGTGACATGGAATAGCTCTCCCCCGTCTTACATCAATAGGGGAGTAAAGTGGCTCAGCCTCTAGCACAGTCACAGTCGCACAGTCTCTGGGTATGGATACTATACGATGCAACGGCTGACACGATGTCAAGATAGTAAGCCAGTAGTCTGTCTCCTCTGAAGGCTGCTTTCTTTAAGGTAACACTGACACCTTCATATGCTCAATTACCCTTTTTTATATTATTTATCGGCTAGTTCAGGGTGATTTTACTGCCTGCTTTTATTCTTCTACTGCCTGTCTTCCAGTACTCACTTTGGCAATATATATGTGTATATGGATATAGCTCTACTATCAATGTCTATGGGGTGCTCTGTGCTCTCTAGTGTTCATTTAATTGTCTGTCCCACAGCACTCACTTTACTGACAAGTATCCATCAGGCCAGTAGGGTGAATTCCTCCTCTTGTGTCATCCGCCTAAGCTCCGCTTTGGAGCGGGAGCCCGCCTCTCTCCTAGATCGTCATTCGCTAGGTCGCTCCGGGTTCCACCTCTCAACACCGCATAAGCACCTAAGCACCCTGGGCGTCTGGAAGCGCTGAACGCATATGGCGTGGTATCTCTGTGTCTCTCAGTCGCTGCTTTATCACTGCCAGTCCCGCTGTCGTACCTCCCGTGCCTCTGCCGGTAAATTAACTGCCAATAACTGCCTCTTTTCCCCGCAGCTGCTTCTTATATCCTCTCCATCAGCCGCCTCATGCACCTTTTTCAACCCTTCTCCTGTCTCAGGCCCTGTGCCCTTAACATCTGCACGTGGGTTTCTAGAGCCTTCTTCCTCTACTTCCCCACCAGGGCAGGCTTATACTACATACAACAACCTGTCATATTATAATAATCTATACAATCCATACAATATATGTATATCATCAATTACCTACTATGCACATATATATTAGAGATGAGCGGGTTCGGTTCCTCTGAATCCGAACCCGCCCGAACTTCATGTTTTTTTTCACGGGTCCGAGCGACTCGGATCTTCCCGCCTTGCTCGGTTAACCCGAGCGCGCCCGAACGTCATCATCCCGCTGTCGGATTCTCGCGAGGCTCGGATTCTATCGCGAGACTCGGATTCTATATAAGGAGCCGCGCGTCGCCGCCATTTTCACACGTGCATTGAGAGTCATAGGGAGAGGACGTGGCTGGCGTCCTCTCCGTTTAGAGAAGAGAGAGACACAGTAGAGACGAGAGAGACACAGTAGTAGTAATTTTGGGGAGCATTATTAGGAGGAGTACTACTATACTACTATACTACTTGCTGAAGTGATATAGATTAGATAGTGTGACTGTAAGTGTATTGTATTATCTGACTTGTGGGGGAGACACTGACAGTGGGGAGCAGTTAGAGTCTGAGAGCAGGACTCAGGAGTACATATAACGTACAGTGCACACTTTTGCTGCCAGAGTCAGTGCCACACTGCCATTGTTGTGACCACACTGACCACCAGTATAATAATATATTTTGTGATTGTCTGCTTAGGACTCGGAGTACTAGTTGCAAGTTGCAACGTGAGTGACCTGACCACCAGTTTAATAATCAATCACCACCAGTTTAATATATATATATATATATATATATATATATATATATAATTGTATATAATATATATATATATATATATATATATATATATAATATTGTATACCACCTACCCTGGTTTTTTTTTTTTTTCATTCTTCTTTATACATACTACTATAGTAGCTTACTGTAGCAGTCTGCGGTGCTGCTGACCTGACAGTGTCCAGCAGGTCCGTCATCAGTCATTACATAATAAATATATATAGTACCTGTCCGGCTGCAGTACTAGTGATATTATATTGATTTCATCTCATTATCAATAATTTATCATCCAGTCTAGACTCTATATTAGCAGCAGACACAGTACGTTAGTCCACGGCTGTAGCTACCTCTGTGTCGGCACTCGGCAGTCCATCCATAATTGTATACCACCTACCCGTGGTTTTTTTTTTCTTTCTTCTTTGTACATACTACTATAGTATAGTAGCTTACTGTAGCAGTCTGCGGTGCTGCTGAGCTGACAGTGTCCAGCAGGTCCGTCATCAGTCATCATTACCTAATAAATATATTATCTACCTGTCCGGCTGCAGTACTAGTGATATTATATATACATACATATATATATTGATTTCATATCATTATCATCCAGTCTATATTAGCAGCAGACACAGTACGTTAGTCCACGGCTGTAGCTACCTCTGTGTCGGCACTCGGCAGTCCATCCATAATTGTATACCACCTACCCGTGGTTTTTTTCTTTTCTTCTTCTTTGTACATACTACTATAGTATAGTAGCTTACTGTAGCAGTCTGCGGTGCTGCTGAGCTGACAGTGTCCAGCAGGTCCGTCATCAGTCATCATTACCTAATAAATATATTATCTACCTGTCCGGCTGCAGTACTAGTGATATTATATATACATACATATATATATTGATTTCATATCATTATCATCCAGTCTATATTAGCAGCAGACACAGTACGGTAGTCCACGGCTGTAGCTACCTCTGTGTCGGCACTCGGCAGTCCATCCATAATTGTATACCACCTACCCGTGGTTTTTTTTTTTCTTTCTTCTTTGTACATACTACTATAGTATAGTATAGTAGCTTACTGTAGCAGTCTGCGGTGCTGCTGAGCTGACAGTGTCCAGCAGGTCCGTCAACAGTCATCATTACCTAATAAATATATTATCTACCTGTCCGGCTGCAGTACTAGTGATATTATATATACATACATATATATATTGATTTCATATCATTATCATCCAGTCTATATTAGCAGCAGACACAGTACGGTAGTCCACGGCTGTAGCTACCTCTGTGTCGGCACTCGGCAGTCCATCCATAATTGTATACCACCTACCCGTGGTTTTTTTTTTTCTTTCTTCTTTGTACATACTACTATAGTATAGTAGCTTACTGTAGCAGTCTGCGGTGCTGCTGAGCTGACAGTGTCCAGCAGGTCCGTCATCAGTCATCATTACCTAATAAATATATTATCTACCTGTCCGGCTGCAGTACTAGTGATATTATATATACATACATATATATATATTGATTTCATATCATTATCATCCAGTCTATATTAGCAGCAGACACAGTACGTTAGTCCACGGCTGTAGCTACCTTTGTGTCGGCACTCGGCAGTCCATCCATAATTGTATACCACCTACCCGTGGTTTTTTTTTTTCTTTCTTCTTTGTACATACTACTATAGTATAGTAGCTTACTGTAGCAGTCTGCGGTGCTGCTGAGCTGACAGTGTCCAGCAGGTCCGTCATCAGTCATCATTACCTAATAAATATATTATCTACCTGTCCGGCTGCAGTACTAGTGATATTATATATACATACATATATATATATTGATTTCATATCATTATCATCCAGTCTATATTAGCAGCAGACACAGTACGTTAGTCCACGGCTGTAGCTACCTCTGTGTCGGCACTCGGCAGTCCATCCATAATTGTATACCACCTACCCGTGGTTTTTTTTTTTTTCTTCTTCTTTGTACATACTACTATAGTATAGTAGCTTACTGTAGCAGTCTGCGGTGCTGCTGAGCTGACAGTGTCCAGCAGGTCCGTCATCAGTCATCATTACCTAATAAATATATTATCTACCTGTCCGGCTGCAGTACTAGTGATATTATATATATATATATATACATACATATATATATTGATTTCATATCATTATCATCCAGTCTATATTAGCAGCAGACACAGTACGGTAGTCCACGGCTGTAGCTACCTCTGTGTCGGCACTCGGCAGTCCATCCATAATTGTATACCACCTACCCGTGGTTTTTTTTTTCTTTCTTCTTTGTACATACTACTATAGTATAGTAGCTTACTGTAGCAGTCTGCGGTGCTGCTGAGCTGACAGTGTCCAGCAGGTCCGTCATCAGTCATCATTACCTAATAAATATATTATCTACCTGTCCGGCTGCAGTACTAGTGATATTATATATACATACATATATATATTGATTTCATATCATTATCATCCAGTCTATATTAGCAGCAGACACAGTACGGTAGTCCACGGCTGTAGCTACCTCTGTGTCGGCACTCGGCAGTCCATCCATAATTGTATACCACCTACCCGTGGTTTTTTTTTCTTTCTTCTTTGTACATACTACTATAGTATAGTAGCTTACTGTAGCAGTCTGCGGTGCTGCTGAGCTGACAGTGTCCAGCAGGTCCGTCATCAGTCATCATTACCTAATAAATATATTATCTACCTGTCCGGCTGCAGTACTAGTGATATTATATATACATACATATATATATTGATTTCATATCATTATCATCCAGTCTATATTAGCAGCAGACACAGTACGGTAGTCCACGGCTGTAGCTACCTCTGTGTCGGCACTCGGCAGTCCATCCATAAGTATACTAGTATCCATCCATCTCCATTGTTTACCTGAGGTGCCTTTTAGTTGTGCCTATTAAAATATGGAGAACAAAAATGTTGAGGTTCCAAAATTAGGGAAAGATCAAGATCCACTTCCACCTCGTGCTGAAGCTGCTGCCACTAGTCATGGCCGAGACGATGAAATGCCAGCAACGTCGTCTGCCAAGGCCGATGCCCAATGTCATAGTACAGAGCATGTCAAATCCAAAACACCAAATATCAGTAAAAAAAGGACTCCAAAACCTAAAATAAAATTGTCGAAGGAGAAGCGTAAACTTGCCAATATGCCATTTACCACACGGAGTGGCAAGGAACGGCTGAGGCCCTGGCCTATGTTCATGGCTAGTGGTTCAGCTTCACATGAGGATGGAAGCACTCAGCCTCTCGCTAGAAAAATGAAAAGACTCAAGCTGGCAAAAGCAGTAGCACCGCAAAGAACTGTGCGTTCTTCGAAATCCCAAATCCACAAGGAGAGTCCGACTCCAATTGTGTCAGTTGCGATGCCTGACCTTCCCAACACTGGACGTGAAGAGCATGCGCCTTCCACCATTTGCACGCCCCCTGCAAGTGCTGGAAGGAGCACCCGCAGTCCAGTTCCTGATAGTCAGATTGAAGATGTCAGTGTTGAAGTACACCAGGATGAGGAGGATATGGGTGTTGCTGGCGCTGGGGAGGAAATTGACCAGGAGGATTCTGATGGTGAGGTGGTTTGTTTAAGTCAGGCACCCGGGGAGACACCTGTTGTCCGTGGGAGGAATATGGCCACTGACATGCCTGGTGAAAATACCAAAAAAATCAGCTCTTCGGTGTGGAAGTATTTCAACAGAAATGCGGACAACAGGTGTCAAGCCGTGTGTTGCCTTTGTCAAGCTGTAATAAGTAGGGGTAAGGACGTTAACCACCCCGGAACATCCTCCCTTATACGTCACCTGCAGCGCATTCATAATAAGTCAGTGACAAGTTCAAAAACTTTGGGTGACAGCGGAAGCAGTCCACTGACCAGTAAATACCTTCCTCTTGTAACCAAGCTCACGCAAACCACCCCACCAACTCCCTCAGTGTCAATTTCCTCCTTCCCCAGGAATGCCAATAGTCCTGCAGGCCATGTCACTGGCAATTCTGACGATTCCTCTCCTGCCTGGGATTCCTCCGATGCATCCTTGCGTGTAACGCCTACTGCTGCTGGCGCTGCTGTTGTTGCTGCTGGGAGTCGATGGTCATCCCAGAGGGAAAGTCGTAAGACCACTTTTACTACTTCCACCAAGCAATTGACTGTCCAACAGTCCTTTGCGAGGAAGATGAAATATCACAGCAGTCATCCTACTGCAAAGCGGATAACTGAGGCCTTGGCATCCTGGGTGGTGAGAAACGTGGTTCCGGTATCCATCATTACTGCAGAGCCAACAAGAGACTTGTTGGAGGTACTGTGTCCCCGGTACCAAATACCATCTAGGTTCCATTTCTCTAGGCAGGCGATACCAAAAATGTACACAGACCTCAGAAAAAGAGTCACCAGTGTCCTAAAAAATGCAGCTGTACCCAATGTCCACTTAACCACGGACATGTGGACAAGTGGAGCAGGGCAGGGTCAGGACTATATGACTGTGACAGCCCACTGGGTAGATGTATGGACTCCCGCCTCAAGAACAGCAGCGGCGGCACCAGTAGCAGCATCTCGCAAACGCCAACTCTTTCCTAGGCAGGCTACGCTTTGTATCACCGGTTTCCAGAATACGCACACTGCTGAAAACCTCTTACGGCAACTGAGATAGATCATCGCGGAATGGCTTACCCCAATTGGACTCTCCTGTGGATTTGTGGCATCGGACAACGCCAGCAATATTGTGTGTGCATCAAATATGGGCAAATTCCAGCACGTCCCATGTTTTGCACATACCTTGAATTTGGTGGTGCAGAATTATTTAAAAAACGACAGGGGCGTGCAAGAGATGCTGTCGGTGGCCAGAAGAATTGCGGGACACTTTCGGCGTACAGGCACCACGTACAGAAGACTGGAGCACCACCAAAAACTACTGAACCTGCCCTGCCATCATCTGAAGCAAGAAGTGGTAACGAGGTGGAATTCAACCCTCTATATGCTTCAGAGGTTGGAGGAGCAGCAAAAGGCCATTCAAGCCTATACAATTGAGCACGATATAGGAGGTGGAATGCACCTGTCTCAAGCGCAGTGGAGAATGATTTCAACGTTGTGCAAGGTTCTGATGCCCTTTGAACTTGCCACACGTGAAGTCAGTTCAGACACTGCCAGCCTGAGTCAGGTCATTCCCCTCATCAGGCTTTTGCAGAAGAAGCTGGAGACATTGAAGGAGGAGCTAACACGGAGCGATTCCGCTAGGCATGTGGGACTTGTGGATGGAGCCCTTAATTCGCTTAACAAGGATTCACGGGTGGTCAATCTGTTGAAATCAGAGCACTACATTTTGGCCACCGTGCTCGATCCTAGATTTAAAGCCTACCTTGGATCTCTCTTTCCGGCAGACACAAGTCTGCTGGGGTTGAAAGACCTGCTGGTGAGAAAATTGTCAAGTCAAGCGGAACGCGACCTGTCAACATCTCCTCCTTCACATTCTCCCGCAACTGGGGGTGCGAGGAAAAGGCTCAGAATTCCGAGCCCACCCGCTGGCGGTGATGCAGGGCAGTCTGGAGCGACTGCTGATGCTGACATCTGGTCCGGACTGAAGGACCTGACAACGATTACGGACATGTCGTCTACTGTCACTGCATATGATTCTCTCAACATTGAAAGAATGGTGGAGGATTATATGAGTGACCGCATCCAAGTAGGCACGTCACACAGTCCGTACTTATACTGGCAGGAAAAAGAGGCTATTTGGAGGCCCTTGCACAAACTGGCTTTATTCTACCTAAGTTGCCCTCCCACAAGTGTGTACTCCGAAAGAGTGTTTAGTGCCGCCGCTCACCTTGTCAGCAATCGGCGTACGAGGTTACATCCAGAAAATGTGGAGAAGATGATGTTCATTAAAATGAATTATAATCAATTCCTCCGTGGAGACATTGACCAGCAGCAATTGCCTCCACAAAGTACACAGGGAGCTGAGATGGTGGATTCCAGTGGGGACGAATTGATAATCTGTGAGGAGGGGGATGTACACGGTGATATATCGGAGGATGATGATGAGGTGGACATCTTGCCTCTGTAGAGCCAGTTTGTGCAAGGAGAAATTAATTGCTTCTTTTTTGGTGGGGGTCCAAACCAACCCGTCATTTCAGTCACAGTCGTGTGGCAGACCCTGTCACTGAAATGATGGGTTGGTTAAAGTGTGCATGTCCTGTTTATACAACATAAGGGTGGGTGGGAGGGCCCAAGGACAATTCCATCTTGCACCTCTTTTTTCTTTAATTTTTCTTTGCGTCATGTGCTGTTTGTGGAATGTTTTTTGGAAGGGCCATCCTGTGTGACACTGCAGTGCCACTCCTAGATGGGCCCGGTGTTTGTGTCGGCCACTAGGGTCGCTTATCTTACTCACACAGCTACCTCATTGCGCCTCTTTTTTTCTTTGCGTCATGTGCTGTTTGGGGAGGGTTTTTTGGAAGGGCCATCCTGCGTGACACTGCAGTGCCACTCCTAGATGGGCCCGGTGTTTGTGTCGGCCACTAGGGTCGCTTATCTTACTCACACAGCTACCTCATTGCGCCTCTTTTTTTCTTTGCATCATGTGCTGTTTGGGGAGGGTTTTTTGGAAGGGCCATCCTGCGTGACACTGCAGTGCCACTCCTAGATGGGCCCGGTGTTTGTGTCGGCCACTAGGGTCGCTTATCTTACTCACACAGCTACCTCATTGCGCCTCTTTTTTTCTTTGCGTCATGTGCTGTTTGGGGAGGGTTTTTTGGAAGGGCCATCCTGCGTGACACTGCAGTGCCACTCCTAGATGGGCCCGGTGTTTGTGTCGGCCACTAGGGTCGCTTATCTTACTCACACAGCTACCTCATTGCGCCTCTTTTTTTCTTTGCGTCATGTGCTGTTTGGGGAGGGTTTTTTGGAAGGACCATCCTGCGTGACACTGCAGTGCCACTCCTAGATGGGCCCGGTGTTTGTGTCGGCCACTAGGGTCGCTTATCTTACTCACACAGCTACCTCATTGCGCCTCTTTTTTTCTTTGCGTCATGTGCTGTTTGGGGAGGGTTTTTTGGAAGGGACATCCTGCGTGACACTGCAGTGCCACTCCTAGATGGGCCCGGTGTTTGTGTCGGCCACTAGGGTCGCTTATCTTACTCACACAGCTACCTCATTGCGCCTCTTTTTTTTCTTTGCGTCATGTGCTGTTTGGGGAGGGTTTTTTGGAAGGGACATCCTGCGTGACACTGCAGTGCCACTCCTAGATGGGCCCGGTGTTTGTGTCGGCCACTAGGGTCGCTTATCTTACTCACACAGCTACCTCATTGCGCCTCTTTTTTTCTTTGCGTCATGTGCTGTTTGGGGAGGGTTTTTTGGAAGGGACATCCTGCGTGACACTGCAGTGCCACTCCTAGATGGGCCCGGTGTTTGTGTCGGCCACTAGGGTCGCTTATCTTACTCACACAGCTACCTCATTGCGCCTCTTTTTTTCTTTGCGTCATGTGCTGTTTGGGGAGGGTTTTTTGGAAGGGACATCCTGCGTGACACTGCAGTGCCACTCCTAGATGGGCCCGGTGTTTGTGTCGGCCACTAGGGTCGCTTATCTTACTCACACAGCTACCTCATTGCGCCTCTTTTTTTCTTTGCGTCATGTGCTGTTTGGGGAGGGTTTTTTGGAAGGACCATCCTGCGTGACACTGCAGTGCCACTCCTAGATGGGCCCGGTGTTTGTGTCGGCCACTAGGGTCGCTTATCTTACTCACACAGCTACCTCATTGCGCCTCTTTTTTTCTTTGCGTCATGTGCTGTTTGGGGAGGGTTTTTTGGAAGGGACACCCTGCGTGACACTGCAGTGCCACTCCTAGATGGGCCCGGTGTTTGTGTCGGCCACTAGGGTCGCTTATCTTACTCACACAGCTACCTCATTGCGCCTCTTTTTTTCTTTGCGTCATGTGCTGTATGGGGAGGGTTTTTTGGAAGGGACATCCTGCGTGACACTGCAGTGCCACTCCTAGATGGGCCCGGTGTTTGTGTCGGCCACTAGGGTCGCTTATCTTACTCACACAGCTACCTCATTGCTCCTCTTTTTTTCTTTGCGTCATGTGCTGTTTGGGGAGGGTTTTTTGGAAGGGACATCCTGCGTGACACTGCAGTGCCACTCCTAGATGGGCCCGGTGTTTGTGTCGGCCACTAGGGTCGCTTATCTTACTCACACAGCTACCTCATTGCGCCTCTTTTTTTCTTTGCGTCATGTGCTGTTTGGGGAGGGTTTTTTGGAAGGGACATCCTGCGTGACACTGCAGTGCCACTCCTAGATGGGCCCGGTGTTTGTGTCGGCCACTAGGGTCGCTTAGCTTAGTCATCCAGCGACCTAGGTGCAAATTTTAGGACTAAAAATAATATTGTGAGGTGTGAGGTATTCAGAATAGACTGAAAATGAGTGTAAATTATGGTTTTTGAGGTTAATAATACTTTGGGATCAAAATGACCCCCAAATTCTATGATTTAAGCTGTTTTTTAGTGTTTTTTAAAAAAAACACCCGAATCCAAAACACACCCGAATCCGACAAAAAAAATTCGGTGAGGTTTTGCCAAAATGCGGTCGAACCCAAAACACAGCCGCGGAACCGAACCCAAAACCAAAACACAAAACCCGAAAAATTTCAAGTGCACATCTCTAATATATATGTCCAATATTTTCATAGCATATGTACAATGTAATGTAATTATTATACCTATACACATTTACACGCTATTAATTATCTACTTTAATTACCCTATACCGTGAATATGTAATGGTGTCCCTTTCCAGAAAATTAATATATGTATACATGTGTGAGGTTGGAGCTGGTGTTTTTTCTTTTCTTTATTTGATTGCAGTGGTGGGCCAGTTTTGGAATTATTGTTGTGTGTGTGTGTTTACAATGTGTGGAATTACTATGTGGGCACAGTGTGTGAAATGGGTGTAGTATGTTATGCTGGCGGTCGGGACCTCGGCGCCCAGCATACAGGCGCAGGGCTCCCGACCGCCAGCATACCGTCAGCGGGGTGAGTGCAAAAGAGCCCCTTGCGGGCTCACTGCACTCGCCAGGCTGAGGGGCCACCGTGTTTAATTCTCCCTCCAGGGGGGGTCGTGGACCCCCCAAGAGGAAGAAAAGTTGTCGGTATGCCAGCTGTCGGGATTCCGGTGCTGGTTTACTGAGTGCTAGGATCCCAACTGCCAGCATATCAAATACCACCTATGTGGAATTACTGTGGGGTGTACAATGTGTGACATTACTATCGGGGACAATGTGTGGAATTACTACTATGTTTTTTTTACTATGAGGATGAATGTATTTGTCTTATTTCTGCGGGGGCCAATGTGTTTTATTTCTGTTGATATTTGTTATTATATATATGATTTTATTTAAAAAAATGGACAGTGTGCCTTGGAAATTTTAAAATGTTGTTTACTGTGCCACAAGTTTAAAAAGGTTGAAAATCACTGGCATAGACTGTTCAGGGGACCTGGCTTCCTGTCTCATATATATATATATATATATAATCTACGGAACCCCCCCACTAAATCCTGCGTTTGCCCCTGCCATGCCCTGCCATAGTTTTGCTACTTGCCCATGCTAAACTGTTGCAGGGCTTGCTGTAATGTGTAGTTTTACAACAGCTGGAGGGCCACTTATTGCCCACTCCTGGTCTAAAACATACTGAAATCTAAATAAAATTCAGGCGAGAGTGGATCTATAGGCTTTATTTGTGTGTGTGTGCGACAAGCTTTCCAACCTTGCAGATATCAGTGAGACAATCCCAATTTGAGGGCTCTATCCCACCTTCCCAATCAGGACAGCGTTTTTGGTAGTGCTGGATATGCCCCATAGCCATATTCCCCTTTCTAATACCCATGCTGCCATTTAGAATGTAATGCTCACTGCGATAGGTACTGTTGAAAATGATTATATATTATTATTACTATTGTTATTATTATTATCACTTATTTTTTATGCCTAAAATGTATCATTGCCAATGTAAATTATTTACATATATATGTAAATTATACAGTTTATTCTTCCCTGTTATACTAGTTTGTGAACAGGGCCCTCTTAACTATCACTTCTCTACCTATCTGTTAATATTCAAGATTGCATTTTCAGACAAAAATGCATCTCGGTAATTTACTAAAAACCAAACACGGCAGAGTTTGACCAATTCGTATTGAGATACAGGGGCAAACGCAGAATTTTCTGAGGGGGGTTTCCGTACTGTACACATATACATACAGTAGCACATTACACACACAAATTCATATTCACATTGCATACACATACATAGCATAACACACACACACACACACACACACACACACACGCACACACACGCACACACACATACTGTATACATAGCACACCACACATAAATACATACTGTAGCCCACAACACACATTGCATACACATACATAGCACACACACATATACATTACATAGCACACCACACAAATACACACATTACACACACACACACACACACACACACACACTATGCATAGCGCACCATACACATATACATAATACAAAATATATACATAGTATCCCACACAAATACACACATAGTTCACCACACACATTGCACACACATACATAGTACAAAATTACCATACACAGCATACCACACACACATACAGTATATAGCTCACCACAAACATTGCACACACATACATAGTCCACCACACAAACATACATATCATACCACACCACACACAGTAGCACTGCATGCAATCACATACACATTGCAAAATCATACATATTATACCACACACACACACACACACACACACACACACACACACTCATACTGTACATATATACACACAAACATACCTAGTGCTGAGAGGAGGAGACAAGCGGGCAGCCGGCCCATGCATTGTAGAATGTGAGAAGTCGGACGAAGGAGCAGCTGTGGGATGAGCACGCGCAGCAACTCCCCAGCTCTCTTATTCTGAGACGGAGAAATAGCTGTCTCCGTCTCTGGAAAAAGAATTTGGTCGATCAGGGGTTTTTTTCTGGGTACTCAGAAACCCCCCCCCTCTGTGCGCCACTGAAATACACAGCCGTCCACACATGAACAAACACAAACCATCGGACAAATGTGGTTGGATTTTGACATACACTCACAGAACACAGAAATTTACCAAGGATTCTTATTCTCAATCTCTGCCGACAATTCAAAAAAACTGCAGCAAAAAGATGGAAATATAACTTTACAATAGAACTGCTTTTGGCTGGCATTTGGAGAATTATGCACGGATCAGTGAGATCTGTGCATGCTTTTCTGTGTAAATGTGTCTGAAAGAGTTCGAAATTCGAAAACAAATTGCGTGGGGTCCCCTCTCCTAGCCATAGCCAGCCCCGGGCTCCTTGAGCCAGTCCTGTTTCTTAAAATACCGGGGGGAAATTGCTTATGGGTCCACCAGTATTTTAAGAACCAGCACCAGTCTATTGGACTGGTTCTACTTCCAAAAATAGGGGGGGAAAAGGACGTAAGGGTGGCCCCATATTTTTGAGAATAGTACTGGGCTCCACTAGCCGAGAAGATAATGCCACAGCTGGGTGACACATTTATACTGTCCCTGTGGCCGTAGCATAAAATCCTCAACTAGTTAGCCCTGGCCAGGGTTCCCTGTGGAAGTGGAAATGTGTGACCACCACCTGCCCCTGCTCAAAGGCCCCTAGAATTGTGGGGCTCTGGACCCAGTGTCCCTATTCACTAAGATGTAAGTATGTAGCTTTGACACATACTTCTGAGAAATGTTCAAACATCTTATATAGAGGCCAGGATCCATTTTTACCCTGACTGCTCTATTAAGGGAATTCAATTTTCATGCGCTAAAAACAGGACTTTACTGCTAATTTTATTTTTGGGTAATCCAATTAGAGCCCATTTTTAGCATTTGAAAAATGTATTGTTTTCCCACAAAAAGAGGTGGAGGCACTGTTCAAAAGGACCAAACCCAGGAAAGCTCCAGGTCCTGACGGAGTGTCACCATCTGCCCTGAGAGCATGTGCGGGTCAGCTCGCCCCCATATTCACCAAGATCTTCAACTAATCGCTGGAGCTACGGAAAGTCCCTTCAGGCCTCAAAAGGTCCACTATCATCCCAGTCCCCAAGAAACCCTCTATCATGAACCTGAACGACTACAGGCCGATAGCACTGACATCTGTGGTTATGAAAATGTTCAACCATCTGGTTTTGAATCACCTGAAAACTGTGACTGGCCCCCAACTGGACCCCCTACACAGGGCCGGTTCTAGCCCTTGTGGCGCCCCGGGTGAAAATAGGGGCGTGGCTTCATACAGGGGCGTGGTCAGTTACGCCTCCTGTAGAGTTGTGCCCCCATTTGTGCCCCCTGTAGAGTTGTGCCCCCATTTGTGCCCCCTGTAGAGTTGAGCCCCCATTTGTGCCCTCTGTAGAGTAGCGCCGCTTACAAAAAACAAACAAAAAACTAATACTTACTATCCTCACTCCTGATTCCCGACCGCTGCTGACCTCCGCTGCTGACCTCCGAAGGCACCGCTCCTCGGATCTATGGGAGAGACGCTAGGTCCACCAGAAGCCTCAAAAGCTTCTTTCCCCAAGTGGTCCACCTGCTGAACTCCTGAACATTGACTAGACGTACAAGTAACTCACTTGTGTCCCTACAGTATGCCTATCTATATGACTTTACTTAACAGATTACTTAATATTTTTACTTAACAGATAAGCAAGTGGCTCCCCCCCCCCTTCCCCCCCTCCCCCCCCCCCCCCACACCTGCTTATCTGTTACCTACTTGGCTGTTGTATAGCAAACGGAGTACAAATTCCTAGTATACGCAAGTATACCTGGACAATAAAGCTGATTCTGATTTCAAAAAGCGCATAGTTAGTGACAAGTTCATGGGCCTAAAGTTTTTTGCTGTCGTGATCGCGAACACAAGTTAATTATTTGGGATTTTTTCCAGGACCTGAAAAAAAAATCCCAGATAGGTGTCGGCGTCGGGCTGACTTTGGGGCTATTTTGATAGCCCCGCAAGATCAATTAGCCCACAGTAAATTACCGCGGGCAATTGAATTTCCCTTTAAAACTTCATAAATAATTTGTTTCTTACGTTTCACATACAGTAATAATCTTGGTCAATCAGGCACAACCTTATTACTTTTGTGATCTTTCAAGCTGCTCTTATGATAGCCAGGATATAAGTTAGTAGGAGGGAATACAGATGTAGAAATGTGAGCAAGACTCACTCTCTAATGAGTTCTGCCTTTTCAGTCAGGGGAGTGGAAACATAAGCAGAACCAAGGGGAGGTATTTCCAGTTATCTTACATTCGGAACACATTAAAGACAAAATTATCAGCCACAAAAAAATCAGCCATAAAGTATAATTAGATTTGAAGCAATAAATATGAAATGCAAAACATCAGTGCAACTTTCCATATCAAAACCCATTAACTTCAAGAACGTAGGCAAATCTGCAGATTGTTTCAGCACAAGTGTATGCAATATGAAGAGTCACTTTTAGTTTTAACATTTCCTTCCATGATACCCGATATAGTACAACACTGAATAGCATTTCATTTTTTCCCAAATTAATGAAATGTGGTTATGATGTTCCCAGAAATCTTACTGATATATCCTGTATGTTGCGGAACACTGACAAGATGTCTTAGGATGGGAAATGCTAACTCTTAATGACATTGTTCTGAAATCATTTTAAAAAGCATTGTGTTCTGTAATGAGATTACTAAATAATGACTCAACATAAGCATGATGATTAGTTGTAAGTATGCACGTAACTGGTTCAGCTGATTAGGGAATCTGATGCATAAATAATTACAGAGGCAACCTAAAGCATGTGTTACTGTTTATCAGGTAATAATACAAATTATTGTTTTATATTATGGATGCTTTTAAGTCATATTTAAGCACTGAACATTTTTCCCTGTTCCTAATCATGTCCGGTATATCCAAATATATCTGTTCAGTTGCATTCATTACTAGGAGTAGAAGCTTCTAATTCTGATTGCTGTAATCGAATAATCAATGCACTGCAACAGTTCCCTAATGTTTAAAATGTCATAGAATATGGTACCATTTGGTTGGCTGCACACTATTCACCCTCCAGGTTGTGGAGAAGCCTCAGTTTGCACAGACAGAGGAGAGTAGGTGGGCAATGCTTGTTGTTGGGGCATCGGTTTCTCCTAATTTCGTGGTGCAGATCTGAGATCTGAGCTGGCAGAGATTAGACAGGCATCATCATATACTGGTAACTTGATAAGCAGTTTTCATAAACCGTGCACTATGTAAAATAAATAAATAAACTGGGGGGAAAAGCTAGACAATATGGGACCTAGATCTTATGTAGTGAAAACGACAGTAACCTCAATCTAGTTAGCATAGGGTAGTTCACTATGTGTGGAGGGGGCGGGAAAAAATAAGATTTTAAACCTACCGGTAAATCTTTTTCTCCTAGTCCGTAGAGGATGCTGGGGACTCCGTAAGGACCATGGGATAGACGGGCTCCGCAGGAGACATGGGCACTAAGAAAGAACTTTAGGTATGGGTGTGCACTGGCTCCTCCCTCTATGCCCCTCCTCCAGACCTCAGTTAGAGAAACTGTGCACAGAGGAGACGGACAGTACGAGGAAAGGATTTTAGTTAATCTAAGGGCAAGATTCATACCAGCCCACATCATCCACACTGTATAACTTGGGATATACGAACCAGTTAACAGTATGAAACAACACAGCATCAGTCCGAGACTGAGGAAAACTGTAACATAACCCTTATGTAAGCAAAAACTATATACAAGTCTTGCAGAAGTAGTCCGCACTTGGGACGGGCACCCAGCATCCTCTACGGACTAGGAGAAAAAGATTTACCGGTAGATTTAAAATCTTATTTTCTCTTACATCCTAGCGGATGCTGGGGACTCCGTAAGGACCATGGGGATTATACCAAAGCTCCCAAACGGGCGGGAGAGTGCAGATGACTCTGCAGCACCGATTGAGAAACATGAGGTCCTCCTCAGCCAGGGTATCAAACTTGTAGAATTTTGCAAAAGTGTTTGAACCCGACCAAGTAGCAGCTCGGCACAGCTGTAATGCCGAGACCCCTCGGGCAGCTGCCCAAGAAGAGCCCACCTTCCTGGTGGAATGGGCCTTTATTGATTTTGGTAACGGCAATCCAGCCGTAGAATGAGCCTGCTGAATCGTGTTACAGATCCAGCGAGCAATAGTCTGCTTGGAAGCAGGAGCGCCAACCTTGTTGTCTGCATACAGGATAAACAGTGCTTCTGTTTTCCTGACCCTAGCCGTTCTGGCCACGTACATTTTCAAAGCCCTGACCACATCAAGGGACTCGGAATCCTCCACGTCTCGCGTAGCCACAGGCACCACAACAGGTTGGTTCATATGAAAAGACGAAACCACCTTTGGCAAGAATTGAGGACGGGTCCGCAATTCCGCTCTATCCATATGGAAAACTAAATAGGGTCTTTTATTAGACAAAGCCGCCAACTCTGACACTCGCCTAGCCGAAGCCAAGGCTAACAACATGACTGTCACGATCCGGGTATCTGGACGCCATTTCTTACCCATCAGATGCCTCCTAAGGCTGGCTCAGCGCTCCAGGACCGGATCCCATCTGTTATCCTGATGTGTACATTCCTGTATCCTCTCCTGTCACTCTGGGACGCTGTCACAGTAAACGCTATATTACACCTGGCATGGCGTCTCCCGCGGCCTCCGCCGCCGTCCCTGAACTTCTGCATGCAGAGTGTCTGAGTGGCGATTACGTCAGCCGCGGCCTCCGCTGTGTCCGCGTGGTTGGATGTGCATCTGTCAGCCTGGCGCCTCCTGTCTCCGGTGGCCGGCGCCGCCATTACTGTTTTCATTACCACATGGATTACAAACCAAACTTCCCTCCAAGTGTCTGCATGGGCGCAGCCATCTTGGATTCTGTCAGCTGATCATTTCCACCAATCTGTTCTCAGTATTGATAATCTGCATAATTGCCTAGCCAATCCCTTCCTTGCTGCAGGTATAAATACACTGTGCCTGAGCAAGGAAGGCGTCAGTGCTTTGGTTGTCAAACCTAGTTCCTGTTTGTCTCTCTCCTGTGATTGTCTTCCAGGTTCCAGCTCCTGTCTCAAGACTTCCACCATAGAGACCCGCACCAGCATTCCACCTGCGGTGTAGCCTGACTCTCCAATCCATTGTGGATTCATCTGTTTCCAGCTACAACATTACCTGCTTCCAGCTCAGCTTCCAGCAGAGTACAGCTTCCCTTAAAGGGCCGGTGTCCTTTCTACACTTTACCACTCTCCACCGGTATTATTATTTCTCCGCTCTCAAGTTCTACATTTCAGTTCATATTTCATCGCTCCCAAGTTTATTTATTATTTAACTGGTTCCAGCCAGTATCCACTCCGTGCTAACAACAGTCTGGTTCCAGCCAGTATCCACAGCAGCTGTTTTATCTTCAGCAACCCAGCTTTTCCTGGAACACCAGCTGGCACAATCCTGGGTTATCTCCATTGCTACAGTCGGGCCTGGTAAGGACTTTCCATCTAGAAGATCATAAGAACTATCTCACACTACCAGTGCCCTGTGGCTCCTGCCATCCTGTAGTACCCAGGAACTGTATTTATTCTTTGCTGACTTTTACGTTTTCTTTTACTGCTGCTGTGTTGCGGAGTTGTCATAATAAACATCATTGACTTTTATCCAAGTTGTCGTGGTCACGCCTTCGGGCAGTTATTATTCATGTTACTTACATGTCCAGGGGTCTGATACAACCTCCCAGGTTCCGGTACATCTCAGCCCCTACAACTGAGGCTGCCTCCCGTCAGCTCAGGCCCTCAGTTGTGACAGTAAGCACTGACCAAATGAATCCAGCCGGAGACCAGGATCAAGCGGCCAGGCCGATGCAAGAACTGGCAGCCCGACTAGAACATCAGGAGGCTGCACAGGGCCACATCATCCGCTGTCTCCAGGATCTCTCTACTCGGCTGGATGGGATTCAGACAACTCTCCGTGGATCAGGCGCGTCTGGTGCGTCAACCACAGTGACTCCAGCTATAACCCCACCCACCTTACCCATTTCTGCTCCACGTCTTCATCTTCCAACGCCAGCAAAATTTGACGGATCTCCAAGATTCTGCAGGGGATTTCTCAACCAGTGTGAGATTCAGTTTGAGCTACAACCTGGCAATTTTCCCAGTGACCGTACAAAAATTGCCTACATTATTTCTCTTCTCAGTGGCTCAGCCCTTGATTGGGCATCACCGTTATGGGAGAGGTCCGACACCCTGCTATCTTCCTACACTGCCTTCGTGTCAACATTCAGGCGCATCTTCGACGAGCCAGGCCGGGTAACCTCAGCTTCATCCGAGATTCTCCGTTTACGCCAGGGGTCACGTACTGTAGGACAATATCTGATACAGTTCTAGATCCTGGCATCCGAACTGGCATGGAACGACGAGGCCCTGTATGCTGCATTCTGGCATGGCTTATCTGAGCGTATTAAAGATGAGTTAGCTACCAGAGACTTACCTTCTAAGTTAGATGAGCTAATCTCACTCTGCACGAAAGTTGATTTACGTTTCAGAGAGAGAGCAACTGAGCGTGGAAGATCATCTGCTCCAAAATCTTCTGCTCCTCCTCCTCGTCAACTGTCACCATCTAAAGATGAGCCCATGCAACTTGGCCGTTCCCGTTTAACTCCTGCTGAGCGCCGAAGACGTCTCTCCGAGTTTCTCTGTCTCTATTGTGCAGCTCCGTCTCACACCATTAATGCCTGTCCCAAACGTCCGGGAAACTCCAAATCCTAGCTCGCCAAGGAGAGGGCCGGCTAGGAGTAATGATCTCCTCTCCATCTCCTCAAGATTGTAATCTCCCAGTCTCGCTTCAAGTTGCTCAACGTTATCGGAACGTCATTGCCCTCCTTGATTCCGGAGCAGCTGGGAACTTTATTACCGAAGCCTATGTTAAACGGTGGTCCCTACCCACCGAGAGACTTCCTTCGTCCATTTCTTTAACTGCCGTGGATGGCAGCAAAATTTTTGATGCAGTTATTTCTTTAAGGACTCTACCAGTTCGTCTGAGAGTGGGAGTTCTTCATTCCGAACTTATTTCTTTTTTAGTGATTCCAAGAGCCACACATCCTGTGGTCCTGGGCCTTCCATGGCTCCGTCTTCACAATCCTACAATTGATTGGACGACTACGCAAATCCTGGCATGGGGTTCCTCCTGTGCTGAGACATGTTTGTTTAAAGTATTGCCTGTCTGTTCTTCCTCCCCCAGGTCGTCTGATGTTCCACCTCCTCCATATCAAGATTTCACGGATGTGTTCAGTAAAGCTTCTGCTGATATCCTTCCTCCTCATAGAGAATGGGACTGTCCGATTGATCTCGTTCCAGGGAAGGTTCCACCTCGAGGCCGAACTTATCCGTTGTCTCTGCCTGAGACGCATTCTATGGAGGAATATATTAAAGAGAACCTAGCAAAGGGGTTCATTCGACCTTCTTCTTCTCCAGCCGGCGCAGGCTTCTTTTTTGTAAAAAAGAAAGATGGTGGTCTGCGGCCGTGCATCGACTACAGAGGTTTGAACGACATTACCATCAAGAACCGTTATCCTTTACCCCTGATTACTGAGCTCTTTGACAGAGTTAGCGGAGCTACCATCTTTACAAAGCTGGACTTGCGAGGTGCATACAATCTCATCCGGATCCGTGAGGGTGACGAGTGGAAGACCGCCTTTAACACCCGTGACGGACATTATGAGTACCTCGTCATGCCCTTCGGATTGAGCAATGCTCCAGCTGTCTTCCAGCATTTTGTCAATGAGATCTTCAGAGACATTCTATACCGTCATGTCGTGGTCTTTCTAGACGATATCCTCATTTTTGCCAACGATTTAGAGGAACATCGTTTTTGGGTTAAAGAGGTTCTGTCCCGTCTCCGTGTCAATCATCTCTATTGCAAATTAGAAAAATGCGTCTTTGAAGTCAAGTCCATTCCGTTTCTAGGGTACATTGTGTCCGGTTCCGGACTAGAGATGGATCCTGAGAAACTACAAGCAATCCAAAATTGGCCGGTACCCTTAACCCTCAAAGGGGTCCAGAGGTTCTTAGGGTTCGCCAACTATTACCGAAAGTTTATACGAGACTTTTCCACCATTGTGGCGCCTATTACTGCTTTCACTAAGAAGGGTGCTAACCCGTCCAAGTGGTCTGAAGAAGCCATGCAAGCATTTCATCTTTTAAAACAAAGGTTCATCTCTGCGCCTGTTCTGAAACAGCCTGACATCGACTCTCCTTTCATCTTAGAGGTGGATGCCTCCTCCGTTGGAGTAGGAGCGGTGTTATCTCAGAGGGCTAAAGATGGCCATTTACACCCTTGCAGTTTCTTCTCCCGGAAGTTCTCCCCAGCTGAGCGCAACTATGCCATTGGCGACCAGGAGTTGCTAGCCATCAAGCTCGCTCTAGAAGAGTGGAGGTATTTGTTGGAGGGAGCTTCTCATTCAATCACCATACTTACAGACCACAAGAACCTTTTATACCTGAAGGGCGCACAATGTCTCAACCCTCGTCAGGCCAGATGGGCACTTTTCTTTTCCAGGTTCGACTTTAAACTCCAGTTCTGTCCGGGCTCTCAGAATCGCAAGGCCGATGCCCTTTCCCGCTCATGGGAGCAAGAAAATGAGTCAGAGTCTTCAGACAAGCATCCTATTATAAATCCGTTGGCATTCTCCACGGTAGGGATGGACTCTACGCCCCCATCAGGGAAAAGTTTTGTGAAGCCGATGCTAAGGAAGAAGCTCATGCATTGGGCCCATGCTTCCCGTTTTGCCGGACATACAGGTATCCAAAAAACCCTGGAGTTTATCTCTAGGTCCTATTGGTGGCCAACTCTGAAAAAGGACGTCTTGGAGTTTATTGCATCTTGCCCAAAGTGTGCCCAACATAAAGTATCCCGCCAGTCGCCTGCGGGGCAACTGGTTCCACTATCCGTTCCCCGTCGACCATGGACCCACTTGTCGATGGATTTCATTACAGATTTACCCATGTGCAACAAGTTCAATACCATCTGGGTGGTAGTTGACCGGTTCACCAAGATGGCACACTTCATTCCTCTCACCGGTCTTCCGTCAGCTTCCAAGTTGGCTCAAGTATTCATACAAGAGATCTTCCGACTCCACGGTCTTCCTGAAGAAATTATCTCAGATCGAGGAGTTCAATTCACAGCCAAATTCTGGCGAAGTTTATGTCAAGTCCTCCAAGTCAAGCTAAAGTTTTCCACGGCTTACCATCCTCAGACCAATGGTCAAACCGAGAGGGTGAATCAGGACTTGGAGGCCTTCCTCCGCATCTATGTGTCCTCCTCTCAAGATGACTGGGTTCAATTACTTCCCTGGGCCGAGTTCTGTCATAACAACCAGTATCATTCTTCATCTGCTTCAACACCATTCTTCACTAACTTTGGATTCCACCCTAAAGTCCCTGAGTTCCAACCGCTTCCAGCAACTTCTGTTCCCGCAGTGGATATCACCTTGCATCAGTTTGCCAATATCTGGAAGAGCGTACGATCAGCTCTGCTCAAGGCATCGTTCAGGTACAAGAAGTTTGCGGATAAGAAGCGTCGAGCAGTTCCTGCTCTCAAGGTGGGTGATCGGGTATGGTTATCCACGAAGAATTTGAGGTTAAGAGTTCCCAGTATGAAGTTTGCACCTCGCTATATCGGTCCTTTCAAGATTGAACAAGTCATCAATCCTGTTGCTTACAGACTCCAGTTGCCTCCCTTCTTAAAAATACCCAGGACATTCCATGTTTCCCTGTTGAAACCGCTGATCTTGAATCGGTTTCATTCCTCACTTCCTCCAACTCCGAAAGTCCAAACTCAACGAGGCGTTGAGTATGAAGTGGCCAAGATCCTGGACTCACGTCACCGTTACGGTCAACTACAATATCTTATTGACTGGAAGGGTTATGGTCCTGAGGAACGTTCATGGACCAATGCTTCTGATGTCCATGCTCCTGCCTTGGTCCGGAGATTCCATTCCAAGTTTCCTCAAAAGCCAAAGAAGTGTCCTGGGGCCACTCCTAAAGGGGGGGGTGCTGTCACGATCCGGGTATCTGGACGCCATTTCTTACCCATCAGATGCCTCCTAAGGCTGGCTCAGCGCTCCAGGACCGGATCCCATCTGTTATCCTGATGTGTACATTCCTGTATCCTCTCCTGTCACTCTGGGACGCTGTCACAGTAAACGCTATATTACACCTGGCATGGCGTCTCCCGCGGCCTCCGCCGCCGTCCCTGAACTTCTGCATGCAGAGTGTCTGAGTGGCGATTACGTCAGCCGCGGCCTCCGCTGTGTCCGCGTGGTTGGATGTGCATCTGTCAGCCTGGCGCCTCCTGTCTCCGGTGGCCGGCGCCGCCATTACTGTTTTCATTACCACATGGATTACAAACCAAACTTCCCTCCAAGTGTCTGCATGGGCGCAGCCATCTTGGATTCTGTCAGCTGATCATTTCCACCAATCTGTTCTCAGTATTGATAATCTGCATAATTGCCTAGCCAATCCCTTCCTTGCTGCAGGTATAAATACACTGTGCCTGAGCAAGGAAGGCGTCAGTGCTTTGGTTGTCAAACCTAGTTCCTGTTTGTCTCTCTCCTGTGATTGTCTTCCAGGTTCCAGCTCCTGTCTCAAGACTTCCACCATAGAGACCCGCACCAGCATTCCACCTGCGGTGTAGCCTGACTCTCCAATCCATTGTGGATTCATCTGTTTCCAGCTACAACATTACCTGCTTCCAGCTCAGCTTCCAGCAGAGTACAGCTTCCCTTAAAGGGCCGGTGTCCTTTCTACACTTTACCACTCTCCACCGGTATTATTATTTCTCCGCTCTCAAGTTCTACATTTCAGTTCATATTTCATCGCTCCCAAGTTTATTTATTATTTAACTGGTTCCAGCCAGTATCCACTCCGTGCTAACAACAGTCTGGTTCCAGCCAGTATCCACAGCAGCTGTTTTATCTTCAGCAACCCAGCTTTTCCTGGAACACCAGCTGGCACAATCCTGGGTTATCTCCATTGCTACAGTCGGGCCTGGTAAGGACTTTCCATCTAGAAGATCATAAGAACTATCTCACACTACCAGTGCCCTGTGGCTCCTGCCATCCTGTAGTACCCAGGAACTGTATTTATTCTTTGCTGACTTTTACGTTTTCTTTTACTGCTGCTGTGTTGCGGAGTTGTCATAATAAACATCATTGACTTTTATCCAAGTTGTCGTGGTCACGCCTTCGGGCAGTTATTATTCATGTTACTTACATGTCCAGGGGTCTGATACAACCTCCCAGGTTCCGGTACATCTCAGCCCCTACAACTGAGGCTGCCTCCCGTCAGCTCAGGCCCTCAGTTGTGACACATGACCACTTTCCAAGTGAGATATTTTAACTCCACCATTTTAAGTGGTTCAAACCAGTGCGACTTAAGGAAACTCAACACCACGTTCAGATCCCAAGGTGCCACTGGAGGTACAAAAGGAGGCTGAATATGCAGCACTCCCTTGACAAAAGTCTGTACTTCTGGGAGAGAAGCCAATTCCTTCTGAAAGAAAATGGATAGGGCCGAAATCTGAACCTTAATGGAGCCTAATTTTAGGCCCAAATTCACTCCAGTCTGTAGGAAGTGAAGGAAACGGCCCAGATGGAATTCTTCCGTAGGAGCATTCCTGGCCTCACACCAAGAAACATACTTCCGCTATATACGGTGATAATGTTTAGCTGTCACGTCCTTCCTAGCCTTTATCAGAGTAGGAATGACCTCATCCGGAATGCCCTTTTCCACTAGGATCCGGCGTTCAACCGCCATGCCGTCAAACGCAGCCGCGGTAAGTCTTGGAACAGACAGGGCCCCTGTTGTAACAGGTCCTGTCTTAGAGGAAGAGGCCACGGATCTTCTGTGAGCATTTCCTGCAGATCCAGATACCAGGTCCTTCGTGGCCAATCTGGAACAATGAGAATTGTCTGTACTCCTCATTTTCTTATTATTCTCAACACCTTGGGTATGAGAGGAAGAGGAGGAAACACATAGACCGACTGGAACACCCACGGTGTCATGAGGGCGTCCACTGCCACCGCCTGAGGATCTCTTGACCTGGCGCAATACCTCTGTAGTTTTTTGTTGAGGCGGGACGCCATCATGTCTATCTGGGGCAGTCCCCTCTGACTTGCAATCTGTGCGAAGACTTCCAGATGAAGTCCCCACTCTCCTGGATGTAGATCGTGTCTGCTGAGGAAGTCTGCTTCCCAGTTGTCCACTCCCGGAATGAACACTGCTGACAGTGCGCTTACATGATTTTCCGCCCAGTTAAGAATCCTGGTGGCTTCCGCCATTGCCACTCTGCTCCTTGTGCCGCCTTGGCGGTTTACATGAGCCACTGCGGTGATGTTGTCTGACTGAATCAGAACCGGTAGGTCGCAAAGCAAAGTCTCCGCTTGACGAAGGGCGTTGTATATGGCCCTCAGCTCCAGGACGTTGATGTGAAGACAAGTCTCCTGGCTTGACCAAAGACCTTGGAAGTTTCTTCCCTGTTTGACTGCTCCCCAACCTCGGAGGCTCGCGTCCGTTGTTACCAGAATCCAGTCCTGAATGCCGAACCTGCGACCCTCTAGAAGGTGAGCACTCTGTAGCCACCACAGGAGAGACACCCTTGCCCTGGGGGACAGGGTGATCAACTGATGAATCTGTAGATGTGACCCGGACCACTTGTCCAGTAGGTCCCATTGGAAGGTCCTCGCATGGAACCTGCCGAAGGGAATGGCCTCGTAAGATGTCACCATCTTTCCCAGGACTCGAGTGCAGCGATGCACTGACACCTGTTTTGGCTTCAATAGGTCCCTGACCAGAGTCATTAGTTCCTGGGCCTTTTCCATCGGAAGATAAACCCTTTTCTGGTCCGTATCCAGAACATGCCTAAGAAGGTCAAACGAGTCGTAGGAACTAACTATGACTTCGTGATATTGAGAATCCAGCCGTGTTGTTGTAACACCTTCAGTGCAAGTGACACGCTGATCAACAACTGCTCTCGCGATCTCGCTTTTATGAGGAGATCGTCCAAGTACGGGATAATTGTGACACCCTGCTTGTGCAGGAGCACCATCATTTCTGCCATTACCTTGGTGAAAATCCTCGGGGTCGTGGAAAGCCCAAACGGCAACGTCTGAAATTGGTAATGACAATCCTGTACTGCAAATCTCAGGTACGCCTGATGAGGTGGATATATGGGAACATGAAGGTACGCATCCTTTATGTCCAGGGATACCATAAAATCCCCCCCTTCTAGGCTGGCGATGACCGCTCTGAGCGATTCCATCTTGAACTTGAACCTTTTCAAGTATAGGTTCAAGGATTTTACATTTAAAATGGGTCTGACCGAACCGTCCGGTTTCGGGACTACAAATAGGGTTGAGTAATACCCCCTCCCTTGTTGAAGCAGGGGAACTTTGAACACCACCTGTTGAAGACACAATTTGTGAATTGCATTTAAAACTATCTCCCTTTCTGGGGGAGAAGCTGGTAGGGCCGATTTGATAAACCGGCGAGGAGGCACCTCTTCGAATTCCAGCTTGTAACCCTGGGAAACAATTTCTATTGCCCAGGGATCCACCTGTGAGTGAACCCAGATGTGGCTGAAAAGTCGAAGACGTGCCCCCACTGGGGCGGACTCCCTCAGCGAGCCCCAGCGTCATGCGGTGGATTTTGTAGAAGCCGGGGAGGACTTCTGTTCCTGGGAATTAGCTGTGGTTGGCAGCTTTTTTCCTCTACCCTTACCTCTGGCAAGAAAGGACAAACCTCGCACTCTCTTGTTTTTATTTGACCAAAAGGACTGCATTTGATAATGTGGCGCTTTCTTCGGCTGTGAGGGAATATAAGGCAAAAAATTTGATTTACCTGCCGTAGCTGTGGAGACCAGGTCCGAGAGACCTTCCCCAAACAATTCCTCACCCTTGTAAGGTAAAACCTCCATATGCCTCTTTGAGTCGGCATCACCTGTCCATTGCCAGGTCCATAGGACTCGTCTAGCAGAAATCGACATAGCGTTGACTCTAGAACCCAGTAGGCCAATGTCTCTTTGAGCATCCCTCATATATAAGACCGCATCTTTAATATGACCCAGGGTCAATAAAATGGTATCCTTATCCAGGGTATCCAATTCCGCCGATAAGGTATCTGTCCACGCTGCTACAGTGCTACAAACCCAAGCCGACGCTATCGCCGGTCTGAGTAAGGTACCAGAGCGTGTGTAAATGGACTTTAAGGTAGCCTCCTGCTTGCGATCAGCAGGATCCCTGAGGGTAGCCGTATCTTGGGATGGCAGTGCTACCTTTTTGGATAAGCGTGTCAACGCTTTGTCCACCCTTGGGGAGGATTCCCACCGTATCCTGTCCTTAGCCGGGAAAGGATACGCCATAAGAATCCTTTTGGGAATCTGCAGTTTCCTGTCTGGAGATTCCTACGCCTTTTCAAATAACTCGTTCAGCTCATGAGAAGGGGTAAAGGTTACCTCAGGTTTCTTTTCCTTATACATATGTACCCTCGTGTCAGGGACAGGGGGTTCCTCTGTGATATGCAAAACATCATTTATTGCAATAATCATATATTGAATACTTTTAGCCAATTTTGGCTGTAACTTTGCATCATCGTAGTCGACACTGGAGTCAGAATCCGTGTCGGTATTAGTGTCTACTACTTAGGATAGTGGGCGCTTTTGAGACCCCGAGGGTCCCTGCGACATAGGGGCAGGCAGGGCCTGACTTTCTGCATAATTCCTGGACTCATCTTTGTCCAACCTTTTGTGCAATAAATTCACATTTGCACTTAAAACATTCCACATATCCACCCAGTCAGGTGTCGGTGTTGCCGACGGAGACACCACATTCATTTGCTCCACCTCCTCACTAGGAAAGCCTTCTACCTCAGACATGCCGACACACGCGTACCGACACACCACACACTCAGGGAATCCTATTATCTGAAGACAGTTCCCCCACAAGGCCCTTTGGAGAGACAGAGAGAGAGAGTATGCCAGCGCACAGCCAGCGCTAATGACCCAGGAAAAAAAACACAATATGTTTACCCAGATAGCGCTGTTATAATGTATTTGCGCCAAATTATGTGCCCCCACCCTTCTTTAAAACCCTCTTTCACTGTGGTAAGCAGGGGAGAGTCCGGGGAGCTTCCTCTCAGCGGTGTGTTGTGGAGAAAATGGCGCTGGTGAGTGCTGAGGAACAAGCTCCGCCCCCTCAGCGGCGGGCTTCGGTCCCGCTGAAAAATTCAAAAAACTGTTGGGGGATTTCTTTTATATACAGTGCCCAGCCTGTATATATACTTATTGCCAGATTTGGAGGTCCTTATTGCTGCCCAGGGCGCCCCCCCTGCGCCCTGCACCCTTACAGTGACTGCCGTGTGTGTGCTGTGTGGGAGCAATGGCACACAGCGTTACCGCTGTGCGTTACCTCTATGAAGATCTGAAGTCTTCTGCCGCCTCTGAAGTCTTCTTTCTTCACATACTCACCCGGCTTCTATCTTCCGGCTCTGCGAGGAGGACGGCGGCGCGGCTCTGGGACGAACGGCGAGGGTGAGACCTGCGTTCCATTCCCTCTGGAGCTAATGGTGTCCAGTAGCCTAAGAAACAGAGCCTATCATTAAAGTAGGTCTGTTTCTCTCCCCTCAGTCCTTCGATGCAGGGAGTCTGTTGCCAGCAGGCTCCCTGAAAATAAAAAACCTAACTAAAATACTTTCTTTCCAGGAAACTCAGGAGAGCTCCCTGCAATGCACCCAGTCTCCTCTGTGCACAGTAATCAACTGAGGTCTGGAGGAGGGGCATAGAGGGAGGAGCCAGTGCACACCCATACCTAAAGTTCTTTCTTAGTGCCCATGTCTCCTGCGAAGCCCGTCTATCCCATGGTCCTTACGGAGTCCCCAGCATCCTCTAGGACGTAAGAGAAACATAGGGATCCCTCACTGCGATGCAAGGTACAGAGGCTCTTGCCAACCCCCTTTGCTCTGTTAACTTTGGGGTAATTAACAAATTATGAAACCTGGAGTGGCAATATTTCCAATGTTCCTAGCATAATTGACAGTGGTCCTCATTGAACATACAAATGTCACCTACCTGTTATGATTGTCTTATGTGAAAGTACAAGAATCACTAAGGCTCCCTTTCAAGGGCAGCCAATTAGATATGGGAACACACTTCTAAATTCACCTGGCAGTGAAGGGGATACCAGCAGTTACAGTAATCTTGTGTCAGTAATGAGATTTTTTTCTACCAGTTTGTTTTGGGTTTCATTTTTTTGCCATTTGCACATATCAAAAAACAAGAAACCTTTTTCTTAAAAAAAATGGATAAAATCTACTTTGTCCTTTTTTGCATGTGTTTTTTTTTGGTGGGGGGGGGTTTAGGAAGGTTTTTTTTTTCAAGTGAGTAGAGTTGAGAGACTATGGGGGTCATTCCATGTTGATCGCTAGCTGCATTTGTTCGCAGTGCAGCGATCAGGCTAAAAAATGGCAGTTCTGCGCATGCGTATGCGGTGCAATGTGCACGCGCGACGTATGGGCACTACGAATGATGTAGTTGTGCACTGGGTCTAGCGATGCATTTCAATCACACTGGTTGCCGCAGAGTGGTTGATATGAAGTGGGCGTTTCTGGGTGGCAACTGACCGTTTTAAGGGAGTGTTTGGGAAAATGCAGGCATGCCAGAAAAAACGCAGGTGTGGCTGGGCAAACGCTGGGCGGGTGTGTGACGTCAAATCTAGAACTGAATAGGCTGAAGTGATCGCAAGCGCTGAGTAGGTTTTGAGCTACTCTGAAACTACACAAAAATGTTTTCATGTGCTCTGCGATACATTCGTTTGCACTTCTGCTAAGCTAAAATACACTCCCAGTGGGTGGCGGCATAGCGTTTGCACGGCTGCTAAAAATTGCTAGCGAGCGATCAACTCGGAATGACCCCCTATGTGGGTTTTTGGGCTTGTTTTATATGTTCAGAGTGTTTCCGCTTGTTCTAGAAATCCTCTCATTCCTAAATCAGGGTCTTCAGTAAACCCACTAATCCTTTGTGTCATGCATTTAGCATTTATATTTGTTATATCCATTAATTTCTGTGTAAGCAGCATCTAGTGGCCATTCTAGAATCAACTTATCTGAACATCTCAGGCTTCCTCAGTAAGATTCCCAAATGCATCCTGGGTGTGTCATAAGGAAAGTCTCCATCTTAGTTCCATAGGACTGCTGCAAGCAGATGCATATGTTCTTCTCCTCAACACAGCATCAATGGTAAGGACTCTGAACCTAAATCTGCTGCCATAGATCTGCTAACAGCCAGTTATGTTATATCTTATGTTTGTATTGCATTATATCAGTTTCATATTGTAATTGAATTCTACTGTTTATTTGTGTTACAGTTTTACTGATTTCTTGTACTTTACAATAAAAAACATTTTTCAAAACTTCATATCTAGATTGGATTATTGAAAAGAGTGGTTATGCTATCTGTCTAATTTTAATCAGAAGGAATTATAGAGAGGGCAGAACACTTATTATACATTTGAATATCTCTATCATATCACTTCAGTGTACACTGGTTTGGCTTTACTTTTCGCAATATTGTATATCGCATTCAGTTACCAATTTTTTCTTCAGTTGTTATTCATGTAAGCTCCATGGAGCAAGGAGAGGATGGAGTCAGTGGCAGTGGGGAAGCAAGGATAGTGTGGGGCAAGGCACTGTTGGATGAGTGGCAGCAGGAGGGGTGTAAAGCTGCAGAGGTGGTGTGTGCAGCATGGAGGCATGGGGTGGAAGAAGCATCTGCGAAGAGGCAGTAGCCTGACTTTTTTTCTCTTCCCCTCATATTAGCCATCATTAGTGAAGAGGGCGGGGAGAATGGGAGGAGGTGGGCAGACAGGAGCCTTCTCAGTTCTTCTCCACTCACTGGTCTGAGGTGGCAACATTTTTCTGACAAGAGAAATAGAAAACTCAGTTTTCCGTGCTTCTATTAATCGCTCTCCCCACACTAATATATGGGGAAGCAATGCTGAGGCACCTTTGGAGCTTTCTCCATGGTAACCCCTTCTGTGAATAGGAGCAATCAGTGAAAGGCCGGGTTAGCTACGAAAAAGGTCTTTTCAATGCTCCATGAATACACCTCTAAAAGACTTTCCTGGTAAGTTTAGTCATTCATTCTATGCACCATTTTTTTTGCCCTACCCTCATTTGTTCAACTTTACTAAAGGTTTTTTTGGAGATATTCCCTCAGTACGCAAACTGAGGCCCCACTAGTGACCTTTAATAGAAGCAACATAACTTTACTGCTTCCTATAAAACCAAGTATCCTACTGGCTTCTCACCCACTGCTTTTCTACATTCTGCTTTTGAAAGTTTCTCTTTCACATTATTCTACAGTTTGTTTGATTAATTAAATTTAAGATTCTAAATTCTTATTTTTACAACACATTTGTATTATACTATTTAAATTTTTCAAAAAGGCATACCCTAATACAATAAATAAAACAGTTATTTTTTCTGTTCAGTTCTACCTATTGCTTCATATTTCTCCATTAACGTCTTCAAAGACAATCAACTTTTGTGTTGCAGTGAATCATTAGTACAGTACATAAGTCACCTTCTCAGACTCAAATTTAATTATAGGATGTCCTATAGGATGCCCAGGGGCGGATCCAGGAAAAAGTGACAGGGGGGGCACCTTGTGCACGCTTTCAGCGTGCGGTCCCATGAAGGTGCGCGTGGCCTCACAACAAGGGCATGACCTAGCAACAAGGGTCATGGCCTCAAAGAGAATGTCATATTCGTAAAACGGGAAGAGGGTGACACTTTGGAGAGGCAGAGGGTGACAGGAGAGAGAGGGTGATGGGTTTATAGTGATGAAGGGGAGAGGAAGAGGGTGAGGCAGTGGGTGAAGGAGACATAGTGGAAGACGCAGAGGCAGTGGGTAACAGAGAGAGGCATGTGGGTAACACCGGGGAAAGGGTGACAAGGAAAAAGTGGGTGATGCCAGGGGGAGGTGGCAGTGGGTAACAAGGAGAGGGGGACAGGGAGAGGCAGTATGGTGAGTGCGATTCATGAAGAAATGGAAAGCTCAGCTTTCCACTTCTCCATGGAGTTCAGATTCGCCATCTCAGGATGGCATAACCTGAATGTAGGTGCAGAGATGGCCTTCCCTGCTCTCTGCCCTCCTGACCTCCCAGCAGAGGCGTTTCCTTCAGAGGCGATGGCAGAAGAGAGGGGGTCTTCTCCATATGGGAGGGTAGCAGTGGTAGGAGGGAAGGGGGATAAGGAGGGTAGGGCAGCAGTGAGGGGGGTCTCCTCCATTTGAGAGGGCCGCAGTGGGAGGAGGGAAGGGGCATATGGAGGGTAGAGCAGCAGTGAGGGGGGGGGATCTCCTTCATATGTGAGGGCAGCAGTGGGAGGAGGGAAGCGGGTATATGGAGGGTAGGGCAGCAGTGAGGGGGGGGGACTGCCTATATATATACACATTAATACCGTTACATACATACACATTGAATTAATCATCTCCACCTGAACTGGAAGCCCTCTGACATCAGACCCACTTCTGCTGTGTAGCCAGGTGCCCAGGAGTACAGTCAAGTCGAGTACCCACTGCTCCTGTTAGGTACCCGCAGCTCCCCTCAGCCATTTCCACAATTAAAAGCACTCTTTGCTTAGCTCTTTTGTGCGGAGTTATGGCTGAGGAGCTTCCACGCCGTGTCTCTGCCCGTCACGGGAACGCAGCAATGAGGGAGGGGGGGCACTCCTGTGCAAAGATCCCCGGCACAGGGCGCTTCTGTATGGGGGAGGCTTGGCCGGGCTGTGCGGTTGTGGGAGGCTCAATCTCCTGTCTTGTGCTGTATGCGTCCTGTGCCTCTCTCCTCTCAATGGTGGAATCGCCTAACTGGAGGGACAGTCCGCTCTGCTCGCCTCCGACTGGCTCCCAGCCACTAACACACTGGCTGCGGCTGCAGCGCAAGCTGCGGGTGCCCGGGGGGTGGCGGCTGTTACCAACTGCGGCAGCAAGGTACGGGGTTGGGGCGGCCCAGTGTGGAGGGTCTCCTAGTGTGCCAGACATGACAGGGGGGGCACGGGCTCGCGTGCCCCCCTCCTGGATCCGCCACTGAGGATGCCTGTTCCAGCCCACTTTCATGTGTTTTCCAGCAGTGGTATACTGTAGCTAAAGGCCTCAAGTGTTCTAAAATCTGAGCCAGAACCACTGGGTATGCCTGTTTAGGTATGGGACTTTCTAGATATGGAGGGAGTGCAGTGCAGTAATGCTATTGTACAATGTTCTCAATCTATTAAACACAGTAACTGCTAAACAGGTCATTCCTGGATTATCTTGATTCAGGAACAATAGAGGCACAGAGTATATCTGTGTAATATATGACTGCTCATGAGGTATCTCTCTGTAATCTATTAATTTCAATAAAGTATTACTGAGTAATAGTATGTGGCTAGCAATGGAGTATTTCTGTGGAATATAAGCCTGGCAATGGGTGTATTGCTGTGTAATATATGCTTGGAAATGGGGGTATTGTTGTGTAATATATGACTGGCAATGCCATATAGTCACTTTTATACTTCAATAACTACACCTCCTGCCATCAAACCAAACATTTAAAAAATATTTTTAAGATGGTGACTGATGTATGATCCTTGTTTCTGGTGACACTGCATAAATTATATTTTATCATTATGTATATCACATTTTACCACAATATAAGAGTCACAATAAATATATGAATTCCATTAATCTATATATATATAGAAATGCGAAAGCACTCACTCATTGACTCATCACTTAAATTCTCTTACTTCCCGACATGTTAGTAAACTGAAATTTAACATAGGTTTTCTTAAGATGGGAAATAGGGAAAATATGTAATCAGTATTTTAATAAACCTCCCCTAAGGGATGGAAAGGGGGTTGTCCTACTGCATACCTCCCAACATGACCCTCTCCAGGTGAGACACAATGCTCTGCTTCTGGACTTTACTGTTAATTTATGATTACTGCAACCTGTTTTGAACAGGTAAATGGATAAGAAAGGTGTTTCAGCACAGGTGATGGCAATCATAAATTAAGAGGGAAGTTCAGGAGCAGAGCATTCTGTCCCTCCTGGAGAGAGTCATGTTGGTAGGTATGCTACTGACATCTTTACCGATACGTGGCTTGCGTTGCGTCAACGATAACGCCCAAATGGACAATCAGATCAAAATTTGGATTGCACCGCCAGTGGGTAGAATTTAATAAACTACAAATATGGTCCTGTCACTTTTTACCGTATCTGCTACGGGTGCCCAACTGATAGCGCAAAGAACCATGGCTTAATATTTATTTACATTAAGACATCTCAGATAATGCCCAAACGGACAATCAGATCAAAATTTGGATTGCACCGCCAGTGGGTAGAATTTAATAAACTACAGTACAAAAATGGTCCTGTCACTTTTTACCGTATCTGCTATGGATGCTCAACGGGTAATGCAAATAACCATGGATTAATATTTATTTACATTAAGAAATCTCAAATTTACTTCTCTATAGATTTACCAAATTTTTAACACTCATTTATATTTACACCCATAAAAATCAGAAACTCCCATGCGAAGAACTGGTAGAACATCTAGTAATAAAAATAAATGCAAAGGATAAAATATGGTGAGTCACTTATTTTCTGTGTAGCAGTTACTAAATTGAAATAAATTAAAATCAATTGAATTGACACAAATTGTTACCAAACATATCATTGCCTGGCCACTATGTTTGCTCTCTCTTGGGCTTAAATCTGAACATAAGTCTTAGGGTGTGTACACACGGTGAGATCCTTGCTATGTTCGATTTTTACTTGCGATTTCCCTTGAACTCCCCGGAGCCCAGATAGGACAGATTTTGACTAACTTTTCTTGAGATATGGACTATGTGTGCTTACGATTTTGGCTTATGTGAGATTTTGGCTTATGTGAGATGTAATTGACATGTGAGATGAACTAGATAGTACACCGATCTAGCAAGGATTGACTTGCCTGCACAGTCGGGTGTGGTATTGAAAGTCGACAGTAACTAGGTCGACAATGTCTAGGTCGACCACTATTGGCCGACAGTAACTAGGTCGACAGGGTGTCTAGGTCGACAGGGTCTTTAGGTCGACATGTTCTAGGTCGACAGGTCAAAAGGTCGACATGAGTTTTTCATGTTATTTTGGTGTCGTTTTCTTCGTAGAGTGACCGGGAACCCCAATTAGTGCACCGCGTCCCCTCGCATGGCTCGCTTCGCTCGCCATGCTTCGGGCATGGTGCCTTCGCTTCGCTCGGCACAGATTACCGTTCCAATCGTAGTCCACGTGGATCGTTAAGTATGAAAAGGTTCAAAAAAAGAAAAAAATTGTGAAAAACTCATGTCGACCTTTTGACCTGTCGACCTAGAACATGTCGACCTAAAGACCCTGTCGACCTAGACACCCTGTCGACCTAGTTACTGTCGACCAATAGTGGTCGACCTAGACATTGTCGACCTAGTTACTGTCGACTTTCAGTCCGGATCCCGCACAGTCTATCTTTTCTTGCGATGCCGACCTGGCGGGGCCGTGCATTGGGATCGCAAGGTGACTTTCACCTTGCGATTTGCACTAACTTTTCTTGCGATTTTGACTATATAGTCAAAATCTCAAGAAAAAATCTCACCGTGTGTACACACCTTTAGTTTTAAAGAGCATACAATGAAACATGTTAGTCAGCATTTGAATTTAAGTCAGAGGCAGAACTCTGGGAGGCAATGGAGTCAGCTGCCGCCGGGCTCCTGCTTTGAAGGGGGGCACCTCTCCTCCTGTTCAGTGTGTTCAGCGCCATTAATCCATTAAGTTAATTGACAGCAGCCGGTATCTCTTCCGTAGCCGACTTCCCCACTAGTCACTACACCTTACAAATCACACCCTCTTTATTATAGATACACTGGAAGCAGACACCTTACTGATGAAGCTATTTGCTCCTATAAAGGAAACATGAGAATTCTAACTATATGAAGTTATTTCTCTGACAATTACACGTAGCTTCATATAGTTAGAATTCTCATAGTTCCTATGCAATATATCTCCATCAGTAAGATACATGCTTCCAGTGTAAAAGGTTGTGGGTTCTAATCCTGGATATGACACTTGAAAATTAATTGTCAGAGAAATAATCAGCATTGTGAGTGACTAAGCAGATCTATGTAGTGTGTGGTTGGACCCCTACATAGATCTGCCTAGTTGCAACGGTTTTGTAGTGGCTTCATATAGTTAGAATTAGAGATGAGCGGGTTTGGTTTTACTCTGTGTTTCTCGGATCTCAAAAAGGCATCTTATTGGTTCACGGATGATATATAGGGAAGGGGGGGGGGCAATATTTTTCTTGCCTCCGGGCAACTGGGATAAACTTACGCCACTGATTTAAGTCATTTGTGGCACAAGACTGTAGAATTATCAGAATGTGTTTTGTTTTGTAAAGCCTCAAGGCAAATCAGCAATGGTCAACAATGCAAACCCATGATATTTGTGCATCAATTGAATAATTAAGGCAGCAAACAAGCTATTACATATCAATGGACCACAAAATACCAAATTGAAATGTAAGAATTACTGAGGATAAAATGCCCATGTAACACTGTGTTAAAAACACTGTATTTACCTGTAGAGACCAGTAACACATTTAATGACTTACAGTTATTTATAGGTTTAATGCTTATGTGATGAGATACTTATAGGTTTAATGATTATATAATGAGATACTTAATCTCAATGATCAGTTTTTATTGATTTAGTTTAATTGATATCATATTGGCAGCAGAATTATTGACATATAATAGTATTCAAATGATACCTAACTAAACAATGATCACAGTATACTACTTTAACTATTTAAGATATACAAATCACTTGATTGATTTTTGTTAATCCATTAATGATCAGATCATAGAGTTTACTTTCCTTTAAGACAATCCAGAACAGAACATAGTAGAGATGGATGGTCACTTGCTGACAGCAGGTTAAAATTACTTATTATTATTGTATGTAATATATTCAGATGTAACAATAAATTGCAGTTGGATATTAATAAAATTACATAATAAATTACGATATTAGTACGAAAAATAAATATTGCTACTATGGCAAATAGTTTTCAATAAAGCTCCTACAATATATTTATTAAATGGGTGTATGGTCAGTAAAAGTGTGGAAATAAACAACAAACAGCTATATTCAGTGAAATTGGTAAGAGACGCTTTTATTAATAAGTCATGTGAAAGGGGCCTATTTATCATTAAACATTTGCAGCATATCCCCCTAAAAACACCAATTTTGTGTGGATACTCACAAATAATAAGATTTTACTCACCGGTAAATCTATTTCTCGTAGTCCGTAGTGGATGCTGGGGACTCCGTAAGGACCATGGGGAATAGACGGGCTCCGCAGGAGATTGGGCACTCTAAGAAAGATTTAGTACTACTGGTGTGCACTGGCTCCTCCCTCTATGCCCCTCCTCCAGACCTCAGTTAAGGAAACTGTGCCCGGAAGAGCTGACATTATAAGGAAAGGATTTTGAAACCCAGGGTAAGACTTATACCAGCCACACCAATCACACCGTATAACTTGTGATAAACTTACCCAGTTAACAGTATGAACAAACAGAGCATCAACCAATGGATGCCAACATAACATAACCCTTTATTAAGCAATAACTATATACACGTATTGCAGAAAGTCCGCACTTGGGACGGGCGCCCAGCATTCACTACGGACTACGAGAAATAGATTTACCGGTGAGTAAAATCTTATTTTCTCTAACGTCCTAGTGGATGCTGGGGACTCCGTAAGGACCATGGGGATTATACCAAAGCTCCCAAACGGGCGGGAGAGTGCGGATGACTCTGCAGCACCAAATGGGCAAACACAAGGTCCTCCTCAGCCAGGGTATCAAACTTGTAGAATTTTGCAAAGGTGTTTGAACCCGACCAAGTAGCAGCTCGGCAAAGCTGTAATGCAGAGACCCCTCGGGCAGCCGCCCAAGAAGAGCCCACCTTCCTTGTGGAATGGGCTTTCACTGATTTTGGATGCGGCAATCCAGCCGCAGAATGAGCCTGCTGAATCGTGTTACAGATCCAGCGAGCAATAGTTTGCTTTGAAGCAGGAGCACCCAGCTTGTTGGATGCATACAGGATAAACAGCGAGTCAGTCTTCCTGACTCCAGCCGTTCTGGTTACCTAAATCTTCAAAGCACGGACTACGTCAAACAGCTTAGAATCCTCCAAGTCACAAGTAGCCGCAGGCACCACAATAGGTTGGTTCAAATGAAAAGATGACACCACCTTTGGCAGAAATTGCGGACGAGTCCGCAATTCTGCCCTGTCCATATGGAAAACCAGATAGGGGCTTTTACATGACAAAGCCGCCACTTCTGACACACGCCTAGCCGAAGCAAAGGCCAACAGCATGACCACTTTCCACGTGAGATACTTTAGCTCCACAGTCTTAAGTGGCTCAAACCAGTGGGATTTCAGGAAACCCAACACCACGTTAAGATCCCAAGGTGCCACCGGTGGCACAAAAGGGGGCTGAATATGCAGCACTCCCTTAACAAATGTCTGAACCTCAGGCAGTGAAGCCAGTTCTTTTTGAAAGAAAATGGATAGGGCCGAAATCTGGACCTTTATGGACCCTAATTTTAGGCCCATAGTCACTCCTGACTGTAGGAAGTGCAGGAATCGACCCAGCTGGAATTCCTCTGTAGGAGCCTTCCTGGCCTCACACCAAGCAACATATTTTCGCCATATACGGTGATAATGCTTTGCTGTCACGTCCTTCCTAGCCTTTATCAGCGTAGGAATAACTTCATCCGGAATGCCTTTTTCAGCTAGGATCCGGCGTTCAACCGCCATGCCGTCAAACGCAGCCGCGGTAAGTCTTGAAACAGACAGGGCCCTTGTTGCAACAGGTCCTGTCTGAGAGGCAGAGGCCATGGGTCCTCTGTGAGCATTTCCTGCAGATCCGGATACCAGGTCCTTCGTGGCCAATCTGGAACAATGAGAATTGTCTGTACTCCTCTTTTTCTTATTATTCTCAACACCTTGGGTATAAGAGGAAGAGGAGGAAACACATAGATCGACTGGAACACCCACGGTGTTACTAGTGCGTCCAAAGCTATCGCCTGAGGGTCCCTTGACCTGGCGCAATACCTTTTTAGCTTTTTGTTGAGGCGGGACGCCATCGTGTCCACCTGTGGCAGTTCCCATCGATTTGCAATCTGCGTGAAGACTTCCTGATGAAGTCCCCACTCTCCCGGGTGGAGGTCGTGCCTGCTGAGGAAGTCTGCTTCCCAGTTGTCCACTCCCGGAATGAACACTGCTGACAGTGCGCTTACGTGATTCTCCGCCCAGCGAAGAATTCTGGTGGCTTCTACCATCGCCACCCTGCTCCTTGTGCCGCCTTGGCGGTTTACATGAGCCACTGCGGTCTGACTGGATCAGAACCGGTTGGTCGCGAAGCAGGGTCTCCGCTTGACTTAGGGCGTTGTATATGGCCCTTAGTTCCAGGATATTGATGTGAAGGCAAGTCTCCTGCCTTGACCACAGCCCTTGGAAATTTCTTCCCTGTGTGACTGCCCCCCACCTTCGGAGGCTTGCATCCGTGGTCAGCAGGACCCAGTCCTGAATGCCGAATCTGCGACCTTCGAGAAGGTGAGCACTCTGCAGTCACCACAGGAGAGACACTCTGGCTCTGGGAGATAGGGTGATTAACCGATGCATCCGAAGATGTGATCCGGACCACTTGTCCAGTAAGTCCCATTGGAAGGTCCTCCTATGGAACCTGCCGAAGGGAATGGCCTCGAATGATGCCACCCTCCTTCCCAGGACTCGAGTGCAGTGATGCACTGACACCTGTTTTGGTTTTAATAGATTCCTGACCAGTGTCACGAGCTTCTGAGCTCTCTCTATCGGGAGATAAACCCTTTTCTGGTCTGTGTCTAGGATCATGCCTAGGAGAGGCAGATGAGCTGTAAGAACCAACTGCGACTTTGGAATATATAGAATCCAGCCATGTTGCCGTTTAACTTCCAGAGAAAGTGATACGCTGTTCAGCAACTGCTCTCTTGATCTCGCTTTTATGAGGAGATCGTCCAAGTACGTGATAATAGTTACACCTTGCTTCCGCCATTACCTTGGTGAATATTCTCAAGGCCGTGGGGAGACCAAACGGCAACGTCTGAAATTGGTAATGACCATCCCGTCCGCAATTCTGAGGTACGCCTGATGAGGTGGATAAATGGGGACATGAAGGTATGCATCCTTTATGTCCCGAGTCACCATAAAATCTCCCCCTTTCAGGCTTGCAATAACCGCTCTTAGCGATTCCATCTTGAACTTGAACCCTTTCAGGTATATGTTCAGGGATTTTAACTTCAATATGGGTCCGACCGAACCGTCTGGTTTCGGGACTACAACATGGTCGAATAATAACCCCCTCCTTGTTGAAGGAGGGGAACCTTGACCACCACCTGTTGAAGATACAATTTATGAATTGCAGTTAACACTGTTTCCCTCTCGTGGGGGGAAGCCGGCAGGGCCGTCGGTGAGGGGGCATCTTCTCAAAGTCCAGCTTGTATCCCTGAGACACAATATCTATTGCCCAGGGATCTAACAGGGAGTGAACCCACTTGTGGCTGAACTGACGAAGGCGTGCCCCCACCGGGCCTAGCTCCGCCTTGCGGTGGATTTTTGTAGAGGCCGGGGAGGACTTCTGTTCCTGGGAACTAGCTGTGTTGTGTAGCTTCTTTCCTGTGCCCCCGCCTCTGGCAAGAAAGGATGCACCTTGGACTTTCTTGTTTCTTTATTCGAAAAGGCTGCATTTGATAATGTCGTGCTTTCCTAGGCTGTGCAGGAATATAAGGCAAAATATCAGAATTACCAGCTATAGCTGTGTAGACCAGGTCCGAGAACCCTTCTCCACACAATCCTCAGCCTTCCACATGCCTCTTAAGTCGGCATCATCTGTCCATTGCATATTCTACAGGACACGTCAAGCAGAAATCGACATAGCTTTGACTCTAGGACCCAGTATACTCATGTCTCTTTGGGTATGTTTTTTATATATATATATATATATATATCACTTAAGACAGCATCTTTAATATATATATATATATATATCTATATATACATATATATATCTATATGCATACTAGGGTCTCAATCTCTGCTGATAAGGTACCTGTCCACGCTGCCACAGCACTATAAACCCATGCCGACCCAATCGCTGGTCTGAGTAGTATACTAGAATGTGCACGCTATCTGCAGGATCCCTGAGAATAGCTAGTGCTACCTTCTGTGCAAACGTGACACCCTAGGGGAAGATTCCCAACACATCCTGGCCCTAGTGGGGAAAGGATACTGCCTGAGAATTCTTTGTGGGAAGCTGCAGTCTCTTGTCTGGAGATTCCCGCTCTTTTTCCTCATGAGAGGAGGGAAATTTACCTCAGCTTTCTTCCCCTTAACATGTGTACCCTTGTGTCAGGGACAAATGAGTCATCAGTGATATGCAAATCATCTTTTATTACAATAATCATTGGCTGTAACTTTGCATTATCGTAGTCGACACTGGAGTCAAACTCCGTGTCGATATCAGTGTTTATTATTTTGGATAATGAGCATTGTGAGACTCTGAAGGTCTCTGTGACACAGGGACAGACATGGGTAGATTTCCTATCTGTTCTCTAATCTTTTGTGCAATAAATTCACCTCAGCACTTACACATATCCAAACAGGTGTCTGCGTTGTCGATGGAGACACCCTCTCACACACATATTTGCTCTATCTCCTCCTTAGGGGAGCCTTTTACCTCAGACATGTCGACACACACGTACCGACACACCACACACACAGGGGATGCTCTATTTGAAGACAGTTCCCCCACAAGGCCCTTTGGAGAGACAGAGAGAGAGTATGCCAGCACACACCCCAGCGCTATATGACCCAGGAATCACACAGTAACTTAGTGTTAACCCAGTAGCTGCTGTATATATTGTTTTTACGCCAAATTTATGTGCCCCCCCTCTCTTTTTCACCCTCTCTATCGTGCAGGGGAGAGCCTGGGGAGCTTCCTCTCAGCGGAGCTGTGGAGAGAAAATGGCGCTGGTGAGTGCTGAGGAAGAAGGCCCCGCCCCCTCAGCGGCGGGTTTCTCCCGCGATTTTGTGTAAAATTAATGGCGGGGGCTCATGCATATAACAGTGTCCAACTGTATATATGCTGCTTTTGCCAGGAGGTACTCAATTGCTGCCCAGGGCGCCCCCCCCCCCCACCTGCGCCCTGCACCCTACAGTGACCGGAGTGTGTGGGTTAGTATGGGAGCAATGGCGCACAGCTGCAGTGCTGTGCGCTACCTCATGTGAAGACTGGAGTCTTCTGCCGCCGATTTCGATGTCTTCTTGCTTCTGCTGGCTTCTGTCTTCTGGCTCTGCGGGGGGGACGGCGGCGCGGCTCCGGGAACGGACGACCAAGGTTAAGATCCTGTGTTCGAACCCTCTGGAGCTAATGGTGTCCAGTAGCCTAAGAAGCGCAACCTAGCCGCAGTTAGTAGGTTTGCTTCTCTCCCCTCAGTCCCACGTAGCAGAGAGTCTGTTGCCAGCAGAAGCTCTCTGAAAATAAAAAACCTAACTAAAATACTTTCTTATTAGCAAGCTCAGGAGAGCTCACTAAAAGCACCCAGCTCTGGCTGGGCACAGATTCTAACTGAGGTCTGGAGGAGGGGCATAGAGGGAGGAGCCAGTGCACACCAGTAGTACTAAATCTTTCTTAGAGTGCCCAGTCTCCTGCGGAGCCCGTCTATTCCCCATGGTCCTTACGGAGTCCCCAGCATCCACTAGGACGTTAGAGAAATTAAGGATCCTCCAAATATATGAAGGCGGAACCTCAGCAGAGATCTCTGATATCTGCTGTGGACATTCTATTTCCAAAGAGCAGTCAAAGTTTCTATGAAGGCTGAGAAGATGTCAGATTTACCAAGCTCTGAAATACAAAGCATTCCGGAGTTTGGCCTCGGGAGCTTAACACCATCTTTAGATGGCGTTATGCCGCTGTAGCCTATGGGCTGCAGATTGCAGAAAACATTCTAAGAGAGTTCCAACCTGATAATTAGTAAATACTGTATGCACCAAGGAGAGAATGCAGTGTGCTTGTTGCTCTAGCATTGCAGGATGCTTAGTGAATAGTTAGAAATCAGTTATATACTGTAGGCCGGAATACAAAGTTTGCAGGCAGTTCTCCCTCCTAGTCTCTCCCTTTGCTGTCTTCAGCATTAACCAAACAGCTTAATGAAAAATGACAAAAGTCTCCTAAAGTCGTTGAATAACAAATACTTCGATTTTCACAATACCATCGGCCACCACTGTATTAATAGAGATTGCCTTCATCTTCAAAACCTTTGTAAAAGAATTTGAGGGATTTTGGGCAAGCAACACCCATGCCAGTGGTGCTGAAGAGTACATGTACTCCTCCACCAGAGAGACATGTCATAAAACTGACTCATGTCCAACTGTAAATGAAACATCTATCTATCTATCTATCTATCTATCTATCTATCTATCTATCTATCTATCTATCTATCTATCTATCTATCTTTACAAGTATGTATATATATATATATAAATATATATATATATATATAGTGTCGGACTGGGGCATGTAGGGCCCTCCGGGGGGAATGTGGTGATAGGGGCCCATGTTTAGGGGTGTGGCCAGTCTGCAGAGGGGGTGTGGCCTGCCACCTCATTGGTTTGACTAACCATTAGAGAGTGCAATGTCTGGGCCCCTTCATAAATATATACAGTAAATTCATCTTCTGCATGCATGATAATGTACCAGATTAATAACAGATTAATAACAGCAATACACTGTAGAAAATACACCATAGTCCAGTATAAGGTAACATATCTATGATGTATAATTCAAGTGCACAGTCTAGAACCTGATCCTTAGAGCAGGAGGTGGGCCCCCCAGCAGGGGGCCCACCGGTGGTTTCCCCTGTACCCCAGTGGGCCAGTCCAAGCCTGCATATATATATATATATATATATACACACAGTTGTATCCCTCCTCATTATTGTTGTCCCTCATAGTCGCACCTACGATTGCACAATGTATTGTTATGGATCGTAGTTGTGACTATTTGCACATGCCCATAAATGTGCAAACAAATCAGTCACGACCATGATCTGCATGGACACATCTGTATTTGTGTATATATATATATGTGTGTGTGTGTGTGTGTGTGTGTGTGTATATATAGAGAGTGAGTGAGAAAGTTTACTATTTCCTACCTCTATGACTGTTTGTTATTACCCAGTTTTGTTATATCATTGTTTTGTTATATCATTGTTATTTCCAATTGTAAAGCGCAACGGTATTTGCAGCGCTATATAAGAAACTGTTAATAATAATAAAATAATAACAGCTAGAAAATGGTGTAAGCTGTATGCAAGTGGAGCTGAAGAATATGTTTACTACTCTATCTGAGAGACGTGATAAAATTGACTCACGTCCAACTGTAAATCAGATATCTGTCTATCGATCCATCTGTCTGTTAATCTACCCATCCATCTATCCATCTATCCATCCATCCATCAACATTTCAGTCCTATATGGACCTTTGCCAAGATGTATCCTGACAAAGGTCCAAATAGTACTGAAACGATGATGCTTGTACTTGACCTAATAGGTACTGTACATAAAGCTTGTTGCTTTGTGGAAGTCCGGGGAATGCAGCCATATTTACAATTTCCCTGAATCAGGACCCCATTTTGATCCACTTGGGTTGTTGTCACCCCAGCAATACTGCTATGGATTTACAAGAGTGTGGACTATGTATAAAAGAATGCCATAGCCACTATGTAAGTTTATACTTTACATGTACTGCATATACTGCTTCATGGTTCAGAAGCAGGCTAGTCCACAACTCTGTTGCAATGAAAGGAACACAATAACTTGCGTGAACTACTATACTTGATTAAGTTTAATACAGTGCTAAGCTCACCATCGATCAATTACAATGTAGCAACATGTTAAGAGGCACATTTCTCTTCTACTTCAATGGCTAAGTATATAATCAAAGCCAAGAAGCAAAAGATCATCTATGTTATTAGAGAGAAATCGAGCTTTGTGTGTCCCAGTGAAAGTCAGACACTAAGTCAATTTGGGGGTCACAAATGAAAGGATAAAAAACACATCACCATCAATAATTTATGATTTTACACTAAAAGCAGCAATTTATGATAAGAATTTATTTTATTCCCTGTCATTACGGTTTGTTGTAAGTTGCAGAACGCATACAAATATATTTACTGTAGATGGGGTTAAGTATGAAATTAAAAAATTGGAAACAGGAAAACATTTTATTAAATTAACTGGTCCCATTTCATCACTGTAGTGAATAGCGCATAGTAGAAAAAATTTCTTGGCATTACACAATAAAAAGCAAAATAACCACATACGGTTAATGAAATGTTTGTAAAGATGTACTAAAAAGTGCATATTCAATTAGCTATTTCTAGACCCTTGCGCTCAGTGTTGGCTGGTTTAAACCACCGTGGTTTAAATCATGGTTTAAACCAAATTGTATTTTAAATATTTGAAAATATATTAAACCAAATGTTTTTTTTTATTATGCTGTTAGTACAGGCATGTCACCATGGCATTAAAAAAAAGCCTATTATACAATAAAAAAAATAGTGTTTTTATTTAAAATGTTTAATGCCAGTGACATGCCCTGTGGTAATGCTTTTCTCCTCCTTTTTGTGTGTGTTTGTGTGTTTCTCTGAAAAGTGCTTTTGCATTTTTATTTTGTATTACTATTCAGAATTATTTAATTATAAGTGTGACTAATGCTTAACATTAAATTTAGTCTTACTTTCAGTTTCATCTATCTATGCTTGTACTTTGTATGTATTAATGTTTAGTCTATCTACATATATTTAGATGTAATAGGAAAAACAAACTGTACAAAATTTATTTTATTCATATAGTCCCAGAAAACATGATTTCTAGCATAGACACACTGCAGTTATTTGAACAATGACATGATATATTGTGTTCAGAGATTGTATCCAATTAATTGTTGCTCCTGTACACACTATGCAGTCATCATGTAGAAGTAATACATGGTTAATCGAGGTTTTGAATACATTAATTATTAACTATTATTATTTATTATTATTAATTATTAATAAAATAGTCATTAAATCATTAATGCAAACAAAATGGTTTAAAAAAAAATGGTTTCAACCAAAAAAAGCAGGTTTTCTTGTTTTGTTTTTTCTAAACCCTTGCTTTTTTTTCCAACCCTGCTTGCACTCATATTAATTGTGCCCAGATACTCCAGCTGTTAACCAATACGTTTTTGTCAGGTTTTTTTTTTTTTAACTAAGTTTTATACATTCCTCCATATTTTGTAGGTCAATAATACTATCTATCTATCTATCTATCTATCTATCTATCTATCTATCTATCTATCTATCATCTATCTATCTATCTATCTATCTATATTGAAAGAATTGTTTGTTTGTGAGGGTAATAGTCGAAGACTTGTTACTCGACCTCTAATACATTAGTGTCACAGAACGTTTAGCATACTTGTGATGATTACCAATGATGATGATTCAAGCTTAGAGAAAAATAGGAACAAACAAAGACCTGTTGGTATTTGGATTGTGGCTCCAAGTGGAGAGTTTTTGTGGATAAGAATACTACTCTATGAGATCCACCCACATACACAATGCTATAAATAGATAGCTTTCCAACTAAGGGGTATATGCAATTGCGGTTGAATTCCGGCTGGAATTCGACCGTTTTTGGATTCGACACAATTCGACAGTCGAATCCCGGCCGCCGGGACCCGAATTCAACATATTCAATAAAAAACGGATTCGACAGTCCCGCTGTCGAAAAACGGACCAATTGACGATAGTGTGCGTCCTGGATTCGACTTCATGGACGGCACAAAAGTGTTCAAAAAACCCTGAAAAAAATTGCGTGGGGTCTCCCCTTCTAAGCATAACCAGCCTAGGGCTCTTTGAGCCGGTCCTGGTGCCAAAAATATGGGGGACAAAACACGTAGGGGTCCCCCATATTTTTAACACCAGCACCGGGCTCCACTAGCTAGAGAGATAATGCCACAGCCGGGGGACACTTTTATACAGGTCCCTGCAGCCGTGGCATTAAATCCACAACTAGTCACCCCTGGCCGGGGTACCCTGGAGGAGTGGTGACCCCTTAAATCAAGGGGCCCCCCCCTCCAGCCACCCAAGGGCCAGGGGTGAAGCCTGAGGCTGTCCAGCCCCATCCAAGGGTGGTGGATGGGAGGCTGATAGCCAAGTCTCAAAAAAAAGAATATTGTTTTTTGTAGCAGAAATACAAGTCCAAGCAAGACTCCCCCGCAAGCTGGTACTTGGAGAACCACATGTACCAGCATGCGGGGGGGAAACAGGCCCGCTGGTACCTGTAGTTCTACTACAAAAAAATACCCAAATAAAAACAGTACACACACCGTGACAGTATAACTTTATTACATACATGCACACCGACATACACACATACTTACCTATGTTGACACGAAGGCTCGGTCCCCTTCTCCACGTAGAATCCACGGGTTACCTGTAAATTAAATTATACTCACAACAATCCTGTGTAGATCCACTGACCGCAAAGTTCCCACCATTGAATATAATGGAGCACCTATGCGCTCCATTGTATCTCGAGAGCGCCGCCTGACAGCTCACATGCGCACAGCCAATCAGGAGAGTGCCACGACGTGGCGCTCCCTGATTGGCTCAAGGGACCCTCTTTGACAGCAGTCACGGGGGGTCCCAGCAGTCGGGGAAAGGGGTCCCATGTGTAACTGTGGGACCCCTTTCAGTGCGTGGATCGTGTTTTGCGTTTTTTTTATTTTGCCAAGTACGTGGATTACAAACTCTGAAGAGGACCGATCTACACTGGATTGTTGTGAGTATAATTTTATTTGCAGGTACCCCGTGGATTCTACGTGGAGAAGGGGACCGAGCCTTCGTGTCAACATAGGTAAGTATGTGTGTATGTCGGTGTGCATGTATGTAATAAAGTTATACTGTCATGGTGTGTGTGTACTGTTTTTATTTGGGTATTTTTTTGTAGTAGAACTACAGGTACCAGCGATCCTGTTTCCCCCCTGCATGCTGGTACTTGTGGTTCTCCAAGTACCAGCTTGCGGGGGAGGCTTGCTGGGACTTGTAGTTCTGCTACAATAAACAATATTATTTTTTTTGAGACTTGGCTCTCAGCCTCCCATCCGCCTCCCTTGGATGGGGGGGGGACAGCCTCGGGCTTCACCCCTGGCCCTTGGGTAGCTGGAGGGGGGACCCCTTGATTTAAGGGGTCCCCACTCTTCCAGGGTACCCCGGCCAGGGGTGACTAGTTAGTGATTTAATGCCAAGGCCGCAGGGACTGATATAAAAGTGTCCCCCGGCTGTGGCATTATCCCTCTGACTAGTGGAGCCCGGTGCTGGTGTTAAAATTACGGGGGACCCCTACGTGTTTTGTCCCCCGGATTTTTGGCACCAGGACCGGACACAGAGCCCGGTGCTGGTTGTTAAAATACGGGGGATCCCCTGTAATTTTTCCCCCCGTATATTTTTACAACCAAGACCGGCTCAAAGAGCCCGAGGCTGGTTATGCTTAGGAGTGGGGACCCCACACAATTTTTTTCAGGAATTTTAACCCATTCCCACCCCTTCCCACTGAAAAACATGCACTGATCTCTCCTATTATTTTTAGTCAGTAAAAAAAAAATATATATATATATTTTAAAAAATCTATTAAATAATACTTGTTGCTCCTAAATAGACAAACCAAGTAGATACTCCCTTCTAATTTAAATAGATATGCTATTAGCAATCAAAAAAACACAAAAAAACATGTTTTTAACATTTTTATGAGATCATGACAGCAAAATGAGGCGGAATGAAATTGAAGAAATGACTGTCAAAAAGCACTGTTGTCGAATCAACATTCTTCAATTGAATATACTTTTGTCGCAAAGCCGCATTTTTACCACTGCAGACATGTCGAATTTGAGAAATGTCGAATTGCAAAAAGTCGAATCTGAAACGGCAGGTTTTTTGTCGAAAAGTACTGTATTGCATTGTCGAATCCAATTCGACAGGTTTTTTTTGTCGAAAATGCCCCGTTTTTCGACTTTTGCGGCAATTCAACCGCAATTGCATATACCCCTAAGTTGTTTCGGCAGGGTGCCGCTTCCTTCACAGTTAAAAGCACTAAAATGCTCCCTGCCCTTATGGAGGTGCCCCGCCAATAACATATTTACCTTGGTGGGCCTAAGGTGGTGCGCATATACAGTATTGCCTACATACACAGTATTGCCCCTTATTCACATAGCACCCCACAGTAGTGCCCACAATGACATTGTGTCGCACAGTGGCACCCACAATTCACACTACATCACACAGTGATGCCCACTATTCATGTTACGCCACACAGTAATGCCCAATATTCATGTTATATCACACAATAGTGGCCACAATCACGTTAAATCACACAGTAATGTTCATAATTCACATTATGCCACACAGTGGTGCCCACAATTCACATTATGCCACACAATGGTGCCCACAATTCATATTACTCCACACTGCAGTGCCCCTTATTCACACACCACACAGCAGTGCCTTCAATTCACATTATGCCACACTGCAATGCCCTGTATTCACATTATGCCACAGTAGTAATCCAGCACATAAACAATTTAATCTTCCAGCTCCAAGCCCACATGGCACATATCAGGAAAGGAGAGCAGAAGTTAGGGCAGAGGTGATAGTGAGGGCTGGCTTTCAGGAGCCTGGATGTGATGGAGGACAAAGAGAATAAGTCACAATGGGGTTGACCAACATCTCCTCCCCCCATCTCCCAGAGGTCTCAGTTTTTACCTCTACAACTGCAGAAAGAAGCCAAGGATGGCTCTACAGCAGCATTCTGCTCAGATGCCTGGGTCCTAGCCAGGGTGCATGCTGGCAGCAGCAGGCAGATAAGCTCCTTTCCCCCCTCCTGGTGTTCATTGTGTCTGGGACGTCAGAAGATCCCCAGCAGCAACAGCAGGAGGACCACCTCAGGGAGAAGGAGCCAATATTGAGATGAGGCAAGGGGCCCTCCTTTAGTCCAGCAGGACTGCCTCTTCCTTCTTTTATGTCCATGAACAGTGTCACGCAGCTGCCGCCGGTGCACTATAATGAGTCAGCCTAACTCGTTATTAGTACCTAGCTGGCCTGCCAATAATGTTGTTGGCATCAGGACCCTTATCTTTGGCAGGCCTTGGTGCACTGTAATGGTTGCACCGCCACTAGTTCCGCCACTGATGAGAGCCCTATTGTCAATATTTTAAGCTGTCATTTACAATGTGGTTATTAATCTTTTATATATACTTTTTATACATTCTTGCGGTTCAGTAAATTGCCTAACATAAATTGCTGGTAATCTTTTAACTTGATATATCCTCTAACGTGGCATATAATTAACTCCTATTCTTATAAAACTAGCTGTATTACCATACACAACTACACTCCAATTTTTCTTCATATATGCATTAGATACTCATAAGTTTTTCTATATATACATTCCATATACTTCTAAATATGAAGCCCTGGAGACAGAGTTGGAATCAATTTACCAATCTGCCTTCACAAAATACTTAGCACATATGTGTAATGACATAATAGCACACATGTAGATGAGTTGTTAGTAGCAATAACACTTGGCCTTGGCGTCCATATACATTCCACAGAAAACCCACTTATAGACAGTGCTTATGGAAGTGCTCAGGTAAGTTCTTTAGCTTACATCCAACTAGGAGTGGTGAAGTGGTTGCTCCAATGCGTTACATCCTTGTGGACTTCCTAAGGAGTATACTAAGGAAGTTCACAAGGACAAAACATGTTAGCACTGCATGTTCAACCACTCCTTGTTGGCTGTAAGTCACATCAGCACTTACCTGAGCGCTGCCATAATAACTGTCTATAAATGGGTTTCCTGTAGAATGTATGTGGACTCCAAGGTGTGTCTGAACAAAATTAGGCATGTTCTACATTACTATCACAGATAAGATTTACATTTTCCTTTTTACTTTTTATTTTAGCTTAAAAAGCTGGGCATACACTAATTCAATGACTTCTGTTTAGAAGATCACTGCAAGGAATTGAGGATTGGGAACATATTGATGGTATTGGGATGCTCCTTCCTTCTGCATTTTCAGACCATCACGGTTCCCCCACTGACTTAATAAGACATTTGGCAGTGCGCAGTGGAGGCACACTCAATTTTTCCTCTGGGGGTCATTCCGACCTGATCACACGCTACCGTTTTTCGCAGAGCAGCGATCAGGTCACTACTGCACATGCGTATGCACCGCAATGCACAGGCGCATCGTATGGGTACAAAGCGGATCGTTGCTGAGCGATGGATTTAACGAAGAATCCATTCGCACAGCCAATCGCAAGGAGACTGACAGGAAGAAGGCATTTATGGGTGTGAAATTACCGTTTTCTGGGAGTGTTTGCAAAAATGCAGGTGTGTGCAAGCATTTGCAGGGAGGGGGTCTGACGTCAATTCTGGGACCAGACAGGCTGAAGTGAATGCAAGGGCTGAGTAAGTTCAGACCTACTCAGAAACTGCACAAAACTTTTTTGTAGTGCTCGGCTGCACATGCGATCGCACGCTTGCAAAGCAAAAATACACTCCCCTATAGGCGGCGACTATCTGTTCGCAGCACTGCAAAAAGTAGATAGCGAGTGATCAACTCGGAATGTCCCCCTCTATTCGTTCTGTTATCGGGTGTGGAGTGATACCCAGAGTGTACCCCTACTGCAGCCGCTTAGGGCACAGCAGTTCTCTATACCCCATTTTTGTTTCACTAATTCAATTATCTGGCAGATCATCTGCCAGATCTGGCTGGTTGGAATGAAAATCTGGTAATGGATGCAGGTAAATAACAATCATTATATGCTACCAAACACTGGAAAATGGACAAAAACTGTTATTTATGCAAATTGTTAAATCACGGATTTAACTAATTTGTCTGAACGACAGGTTTTGTCCATTTTCCAGTGTTTGAGAGAAAATGATGATGTCATTTACTCTCATCCATCACAAAATTTTCATTCCAACCAGCCAGATCTGGCAGACGACCTGCCAGATAATTGTATAGCGCATGCCCAGCTTAAGATGTATTTCAATAAATTATCGGTTTTATGAAAATTACTGCAATATGTGGCTACATATTTTCTTTTCCACACATAGCCTTATTAAACAATAGAGGACCTTTTACGGGAATTACATGATTCAAAACACATGGATTTCTTGTACACAAATAATATGATTCTTTTTTTGCACTTAAGCACATGTTTGCAGTTATTTACATAATGTAACTTCCTGTAGTCACCATGCTCTGAATATGCTACACTATTATATTATTTCATTGTACACTTTTGGGTATCCACATATTAAAGTATAAGGAGCAGACTGTGGTATCCTGGAATTTACTGCAGCAGTGACAAACCTGCTGGCATCCTGAGGAATACCCATCATATAAGCTCTTGAATTTATTATTTTGGTACGTATATTATTCATAAGTTGATACTGAAGATAATATTACACAGTGCTCATTATCTCCTTTAATCACTTGTCCACTACTGGTCAGGTGTAGCCTGTCTTAATCAGACTTACTATATCTTTTGATTCAGTTAGGGACAGCCATGGCTGAGGGGTTCAAAAGTGTGATTTCTGAATAGTTAAAAAAAACAAAAACTGAACAGCTAACAGGTCATTTCAACTTTAAACCGGACATTTTGATAAGTACTGTCTGAACATGGCTAGGAATAACAGATGTACAAAATAAAATCTTACTTCTATGTGTGCAGAAGCTAGGAACTTAGGAGACAAAATTCCATAGCTAATTGTGATAGTGACAAAGGATGAACTGGATATTGTGGCTATTACATTATCATAGTGCAATGAGAATCATGACTGGGTCATAGCTATACCAGGATAAAATTTATTTAGGAAGGACTGGATGTTGAGAATCAGAGGAGAGGTAGCAATGGGGACAAGGACACTATTCACATTGGGATGAACTATAGATCACCAGGCCAGGGCAGGAACTGCATAGGAACCTATAGCAGGAGTCAGACATAACTAAAATGGCTTTAAAGGAAGAGGTAATAATCATGGAAGACATGAATCTACCTGATGTAAACTGGGAGTGATCTTTGCAAATTGAACTACAAGTGACAAATTTCTAAATTCCTTACATGGAGCATCCCTCAAGAAATTGGTGAGGGAGCCCAATTGCACAGATACTCACAAATGGTGACAGGATATCACACATATGTGTAGGTGAGAACCTAGGATCCAGTGACCATCAAGCAGTATGGTTTAGTATAAAGAGAGGTTCCAACTCATGCCACACAAAAAAAACAAAGCTATTTGATTTTAGGAAGGCTGACTTTGCAAAAATGGGTAGTTTTGTAAGCGATTCATTGGCAGATTGGAGGAACTTGGAAGGAGAGGTGGGAAAAATTAAAACATGCAATACTAAAATCAAATGACCTTTGTATCAAAAGGGTTAGGAGAAGCACTAGGAAAAGGAAACCAGTGTGGTTTACAAAAGAGTCTCAATGTAATAACGACAAAGAGGTGTATCTTGCCAAATGGAAGAAAGCTAAGAAGGTGATCAGGCATGCAAAGGCAGAAGCTGAGGAGGAAATGGCCCAATCAGTAATTAAATGGGAAAAAACTTTCATAAAGTATATAAATAGAAGGAGAAAATTAAATGGAGGAATAATAAGATTAAAGTCAGATAGTGAGAGTTTGGTTTATGGAGATAATTCAACAGTAGATTATACAAACAACAATTTTTTTCTCAATATTCACTACAGAAGGAGATGGTAAGGTGCCACAGTTAAGTTGCAAGGAAATTCATAAAAATAAAGTACATGAAAGTACTTTTACAGAGTAGAAGGTCCTAACAGAGCTCTAAAAACTGAAAGTGGATAAATCAATGGGACCAGAGGGGATACATCCAAGAATACTAAAAGAGCCTAAAAAAAAGAGCTGGTAGCACCATTAACAGAATTATTCAACCACTCACTAGCTGCAGGAACAATTCTAGAGGAATGGGAAAGAGCGAATGAAGTACCACTGCCCAAAGTGGAAGCAAGGAAGAAGCAAGTAACTACAGTCTTACATCAGTAGTAGGGAAAGTAATGGAAACGCTATTAAAAGTAAGTTGTGGAATATCTAAAAATCCAACATGTTACAGGATCTCAAAGAGCATGGCGTTACTAGGGTGATCATGCCAAACAAATCCTATTGACTTTTTTGATTTGTGACTAAAATAATAGATCAAAGCAGGGGCGGGTATGTAGCATATCTAGACTCTGGTAAGGCATTTGATGCAGTCCCACATCGCAGACTGCTAAACAAACTTTAAAGCATGGGATTGGATTATAAAACAGTTCAATGGATAAGAACTTTGTTGCAGGTTAGAAAACAGATGTAGTAAATGGCGTGCATTCTAAGGAGGGAAATGTTACAAGTGGAGTACCCCAGGGATCTGTACTGTGACCAGTTCTCTTTAATATTTTTGTTGGTAACATTGCAAATGGTATTGAAGGGAAAGTACACTGTACCTTTTTGCCAATGACACAAAGATATACAACAGGGTAGATACATCAGAAGGGGGGGGGGGGGGTGGTAAAACAAATGATTGGTGATCTAGGTAAACTTGAGGAATGGCCAAAACATGGCAACTACAGTTTAATGCTAAAAATGCAAAATCCTGAACTTCGGTCTCAAAAACCCAAGGGCTAAATATAGTATCAATGGTACCATAATGGAAACTACTGAGGAGGAAAGGGATTTAGGAGTCACTATATGAAGTTATTTATACCCCGTTCACACTGCACCAAAAACCCGGTATCGATCTGGTATTTTGCCAGGTCGACAAGGGGCCCTGTGGAGTGTGAACAGGTCACTGCTGAATTCCCAATCGCCTGACCCGGTAATTCAACCCGGGAATAAAGAAGGGTTATTCCCGGATTATTACCGGGTCAGGCGCAGTGTGAACGTGTTACCCGGGTCTATGTGACCCCGCACCCGATCAGAGCATAGGGAGAGGCGGCGCTGGAGATGCCGTCATCTCCAGCGACGCCAGAGCCCCCGCCCACGATGCCGCCTCTGGCCCCACCCCCGAATGGCAACCCGACCCAGCATATTACCGGGACAGGAAGCCACCCGGCAATGGCAATGTGAACATAGCTTAAAAGGCAGGGAAGCAATGTAACAAAGCAATGAAAAGGGCAAGTCAGATGCTTGGTTGCATAGGGAGAAGAATCAGTAGCTGGAAAAAAAGAAGTAATAATGCAAAACGTACCTGGCAAAGCTAAAATAACCTAACATATATAGTTTGGAGCAGCGGAGGGAAAGGGGGGGGGGGGGGGCATGATAGAAACTTTCAAATATATCAGGTATTTTACCAAGGTACAGGAGATAAACATTCTTCAAGTAAAGAGAAGTATTAGAACACAAGGACATACACTGAAACTGGAGGGAGGAAGGTACATGGGAAATGTAAGGAAAAATTAGTTCACAGAAAGGGTAGTGGATAAGTGGAAAAGTCTCCCGTCAGCGGTGGTACAGGCTAACTCAGTGAATGGATAAGAATGCTGATTAATGGATGACTGGAGCTATCCACCAATCAGAGTGCTAACAGTCATTCGCTGTATAGAAGCATGTGGAGAGATGACGCAGTACCAACTGAGGGGTAGTTTATGATTTTATTTTCATTTGTTCCTGTGAATGGGTGGATAGGCCCAGTATGTTGCTTTGCCCAGGGCCTCAAATGCTGTTAATATGGCCCTGTATTATATCTTTGGGCTGTTAAAATAGAATCTTACACTGTGCAAGGCTCAGGCATTAAGCTCTAATATTCATACCTTATAATTTAGCAGCATTGTACATTACTTTACCTACCAACAATTATATGGAAAGGAACCTCAATATTACATAACTACACTGAAACAAACCAACTTGGCATTATGCCAATAGAAAAAATGGAAGACAGTTTATATTTAAGATTTAAAATATGCATTTATGCCACGTACAGACTCGCTTACAGTGAATAAGAGTCTCAGACATAATCCGGCATTAATTAGAGCAGTGCAGTAGCTCACGGCTCTCGTCTTTATTTCACTTGAATTCTGCCGAAATATTGTAGGTGAAATTATAAATACTAAATATTTTGTAAATGGACCGCTCACAAAGTATTATTAGAACTATTCAATGTGTATAATGGCCCTCATTCCGAGTTGTTCGCTCGGTATTTTTCATTGCATCGCATTGAAAATCCGCTTAGTACGCATGCGCAATGTTCGCACTGCGACTGCGCCAAGTAACTTTACTATGAAGAAAGTATTTTTACTCACGGCTTTTTCTTCGCTCTGGCGAACGTAATGTGATTGACAGGAAATGGGTGTTACTGGGCGGAAACACGGCGTTTCAGGGGCGTGTGGCTGAAAACGCTACCGTTTCCGGAAAAAACGCAGGAGTGGCCGGAGAAACGGTGGGAGTGCCTGGGCGAACGCTGGGTGTGTTTGTGACGTCAACCAGGAACGACAAGCACTGAACTGATCGCACAGGCAGAGTAAGTCTGGAGCTACTCTGAAACTGCTAAGTAGTTAGTAATCGCATTATTGCGAATACATCGGTCGCAATTTTAAGAAGCTAGGCCCTCATTCCGAGTTGATCGGTCGCAAGGCGAATTTAGCAGAGTTACACACGCTAAGCCGCCGCCTACTGGGAGTGAATCTTAGCTTCTTAAAATTGCGACCGATGTATTCGCAATATTGCGATTACTAACTACTTAGCAGTTTCAGAGTAGCTCCAGACTTACTCTGCCTGTGCGATCAGTTCAGTGCTTGTCGTTCCTGGTTGACGTCACAAACACACCCAGCGTTCGCCCAGGCACTCCCACCGTTTCCCCGGCCACTCCTGCGTTTTTTCCGGAAACGGTAGCGTTTTCAGCCACACGCCCCTGAAACGCCGTGTTTCCGCCCAGTAACACCCATTTCCTGTCAATCACATTACGATCGCCGGAGCGAAGAAAAAGCCGTGAGTAAAAATACTTTCTTCATAGTAAAGTTACTTGGCGCAGTCGCAGTGCGAACTTTGCGCATGCGTACTAAGCGGATTTTCACTGCGATGCGATGAAAAAGAACGAGCGAACAACTCGGAATGAGGGCCCTAAGATTCACTCCCAGTAGGCGGCGGCTTAGCGTGAGCAACTCTGCTAAATTCGCCTTGCGACCGATCAACTCGGAATGAGGGCCTATGTCATTTCAGATATTGATGTTATACACTGCATTATCAGGTCAAAGATGCATGCTTTTTCTAGTTCAGTATTGCTTCATTAAATATATTAAAACACTACATAAACTTTCCATGGGTTTGTATTGCATGCTTGATTACAGCATTCTCCTGTTTCATTTCTATGCTGTCAACTGACTTGAGTAGGGTTGCTAAGGATGAGCAGAAACACTAACAGTGAAGCTCAAAAAACATGGTTCCTTGTGTCATTCAAAGGGCGGTATTCAATTAGCTGGGTGTCTGTTTTTCTAATAGGCAGGAAAAAACAGACACCCAACCGACTTTTCAAACAAATGAATTCCCCCCATTAAGTCCCCATACATTTCTTGTCTCAACGTTCCTCCATTTTTCCCAAGCAAGGCTTGTTAGGCAGCGACGTATAAGAAGCCCGGGAAAAATACTGGATAAAAAAAAGTGAATAAATAAATAAACTGCAGTACAGCTTGTTATAAATATGATCATTTTAACTCACGGAAGAAAGGTCTACTTTACATATCTAAATATACTGTATTGTACATAAACGAGAAAAAGGCTGCTCCCACTCGGCGCTAGTCTTATTGGATGTAGACAGACAGGCCAGGAATCCAAGAACTTCTGTGGCTCGGCTTTGCAAGGTCATTACATTTGTGGTCTGATGTAAGGAGGTTGCTGATCCTGGAGCTGTTCCTGTTATACCAGTCTGCCAATACCTTGCAAAGCCGAGCCACCGAAGTTCTTGGATTCCTGGTCTGTCTGTCTACATCCCACAAGACTAGCACCGAGTGGGAGCAGTCTTTTTCACCACTCCCAGGCTTGCTATATTCTTTACGGCGCAGTTTTCTACCTTTTTCTTTTGAAATACTGTATTGTGGTTTATATACCGTTTGCAAGTTACTTGCAAGTTATACTATTTGCAAGTTACTACCTTAGAATAAAACCTTACGTATTCTGGGGCCCATTTATCAAGAATGCATTTGCAATGCGATCATAGCATTGTAATAGCACCCAGAATCGCATTTCCGGATGCAATTCTTACAGCAGGATGTATCTTTGCACACCAGCAGGGACAGGAGCTCTTCCTTGCTGCCGAGGCTCCTGCGCATGCATGGTCCAGCTGACTGTGCATGCATGGTGGCCATTGATGGAGATGGTATAAATGCAGAGAGCATTGTGGTAGCTGCCATATAATTAGTGATGTGCACCGGACATTTTTCGGGTTTTGTATTTTGGTTTTGGATTCGGTTCCGCGGCCGTGTTTTGGATTCGGACGCGTTTTGGCAAAACCTCCCTGAAAATTTTTTGTCGGATTCGGGTGTGTTTTGGATTCAGGTGTTTTTTTACAAAAACCCCTCAAAAACAGCTTAAATCATAGAATTTTGGGGTAATTTTGTTCCCATAGTATTATTAACCTCAATAACCATAATTTCCACTCATTTCCAGTCTATTCTGAAAACCTCACACCTCACAATATTATTTTTAGTCCTAAAATTTGCACCGAGGTCGCTGGATGACTAAGCTAAGCGACCCAAGTGGGCATCACAAACACCTGGCCCATCTAGGAGTGGCACTGCAGTGTCAGACAGGATGGCAGATTAAAAAAGTAGTCCCCAAACAGCACATGATGCAAAGAAAAAAAGAGGCGCAATGAGGTAGCTGTGTGACTAATTTAAGCGACCCAAATGGCCGACACAAACACCTGGCCCATCTAGGAGTGGCACTGCAGTGTCAGACAGGATGGCACTTCAAAAAATAGTCCCCAAACAGCACATGATGCAAATAAAAATGAAAGAAAAAAGAGGTGCAAGATGGAATTGTCCTTGGGCCCTCCCACCCATCCTTATGTTGTATAAACAGGACATGCACACTTTAACAAACCCATCATTTCAGCCACAGGGTCTGCCATACGACTGTGACTGAAATGACTGGTTGGTTTGGGCCCCCACCAAAAAAGAAGCAATCAATCTCTCCTTGCACAAACTGGCTCTACAGAGACAAGATGTCCACCTCCTCCTCATCGTCCGATTCCTCACCCCTTTCACTGTGTACATCCCCCTCCTCACAGATTATTAATTCGTCCCCACTGGAATCCACCATCTCAGGTCCCTGTGTACTTTCTGGAGGCAATTGCTGGTGAATGTCTCCACGGAGGAATTGATTATAATTCATTTTGGTGAACATCATCTTCTCCACATTTTCTGTAAGTAACCTCGTACGCCGATTGCTGACAAGGTGAGCGGCTGCAGTAAACACTCTTTCAGAGTACACACTGAAGGTGGGGCAACTTAGGTAAAATAAAGCCAGTTTCTGCAAGGGCCTCCAAATTGCCTCTTTTTCCTGCCAGTATACGTACGGACTGTTTGACGTGCCTACTTGGATGCAGTCACTCATATAATCCTCCACCATTCTTTCAATGGTGACAGAATCATATGTAGTGATAGTAGACGACATGTCAGTAATCGTTGGCAGGTCCTTCAGTCCGGACCAGATGTCAGCACTCGCTCCAGACTGCCCTGCATCACCGCCAGCGGGTGGGCTCGGAAATCTTAGCCTTTTCCTCACACCCCCAGTTGCGGGAGAATGTGAAGGACGAGCTGTTGACGGGTCACGTTCCGCTTGACTTGACAATTTTCTCACCAGCAGGTCTTTGAACCTCTGCAGACTTGTGTCTGCCGGAAAGAGAGATACAACGTAGGTTTTAAATCTAGGATCGAGCACGGTGGCCAAAATGTAGTGCTCTGATTTCAACAGATTGACCACCCGTGAATCCTGGTTAAGCGAATGAAGGGCTCCATCCACAAGTCCCTCATGCCTAGCGGAATCGCTCTGTTTTAGCTCCTCCTTCAATGTCTCCAGCTTCTTCTGCAAAAGCCTGATGAGGGGAATGACATGACTCAGGCTGGCAGTGTCTGAACTGACTTCACGTGTGGCAAGTTCAAAGGGTTGCAGAACCTTGCACAACGTTGAAATCATTCTCCACTGCACTTGAGTCACGTGCATTCCCCCTCCTTATCCTATATCGTATGCAGATGTATAGGCTTGAATGGCCTTTTGCTGCTCCCACTTCCTCTGAAGCATATAGAGGGTTGAATTCCACCTCGTTACCACCTCTTGCTTTAGATGATGGCAGGGCAGGTTCAGGAGTGTTTGCTGGTGCTCCAGTCTTCGGCACGCGGTGACTGAATGCTGAAGGTGGCCCGCAATTCTACGGGCCACCGACATCATCTCTTGCACGCCCCTGTCGTTTTTTAAATAATTCTGCACCACCAAATTCAATGTATGTGCAAAACATGGGACGTGCTGGAATTTGCCCAGATGTAATGCACGCACAATATTGGTGGCGTTGTCTGATGTCACAAATTCCCAGGAGAGTCCAATTGGGGTAAGCCATTCTGTGATGATGTTCCTCAGTTTCCGTAAGAGGTTGTCAGCTGTGTGCCTCTTATGGAAAGCGGTGATACAAAGCGTAGCCTGCCTAGGAACGAGTTGGCGTTTGCGAGATGCTGCTACTGGTGCCGCTGCTGCTGTTCTTGCTGCGGGAGGCAATACATCTACCCAGTGGGCAGTCACAGTCATATAGTTCTGAGTCTGCCCTGCTCCACTTGTCCACATGTCCGTGGTTAAGTGGACATTGGGTACAACTGCATTTTTTAGGACACTGGTGACTCTTTTTCTCACATCTGTGTACATTTTCGGTATCGCCTGCCTAGAGAATTGGAACCTAGATGGTATTTGGTACCGGGGACACAGTACCTCAATCAAGTCTTTAGTTGCCTGTGAATTAACGGTGGATACCGGACACACGTTTCTCACCGCCCAGGCTGCCATGGCCTGAGTTATCCGCTTTGCAGCAGGATGACTGCTGTGATATTTCATCTTCCTCGCAAAGGACTGTTGGACAGTCAATTGCTTACTGGAAGTAGTACAAGTGGTCTTCCGACTTCCCCTCTGGGATGACGATCGACTCCCAGCAGCAACAACAGCAGTGCCAGCAGCAGTAGGCGTTACACTCAAGGATGCATCGGAGGAATCCCAGGCTGGAGAGGACTCGTCAGACTTGACAGTGACATGGCCTGCAGGACTATTGGCTTTCCTGTCTAAGGAGGAAATTGACACTGAGGGAGTTGGTGGTGTAGTTTGCAGGAGCGTGTTTACAAGAGGAAGGGATTTAGTGGTCAGTGGACTGCTTCCGCTGTCATCCAAAGTTTTTGAACTTGTCAATGACTTCTGATGAATGCGGTCCAGGTGACGTATAAGGGACTCTCCTTGGGGATTTGTGATTTAGAAGAACGCACAGTTCTTTGCTGTGCTTTTGCCAGCTTAAGTCTTTTCATTTTTCTAGCGAGAGGATGAGTGCTTCCATCCTCATGTGAATCTGAACCACTAGCCATGAACATAGGCCAGGGCCTCAGCCGTTCCATGCCACTCCGTGTCGTAAATGGCACATTGGCAAGTTTACGCTTCTCCTCAGACGATTTTGATTTAGATTTTTGGGTCATTTTACTGAGCTTTATTTTTTTGGATTTTACATGCTCTCTACTATGACATTGTGCATCGGCCTTGGCAGACGACGTTGATGGCATTTCATCGTCTCGGCCATGACTAGTGGCAGCAGCTTCAGCACGAGGTGGAAGTGGATCTTGATCTTTCCCTATTTTACCCTACACATTTTTGTTCTCCATTTTTTAATGTGTGGAATTATATGCCAGTATCAATAGCAATGGTCTACTACTATATATACTGCGCACAACTAAAATGCACCACAGGTATGGATGAATAGTATACTTGACGACACAGACGTAGGTAGAGCAGTGGCCTACTGTACCGTACTGCTATATATTATATACTGGTGGTCAGCAAACTGTGCAAAACTGAAATGCACCACAGGTATGGATGGATAGTATACTTGACGACACAGAGGTAGGTAGAGCAGTGGCCTACTGTACCGTACTGCTATATATTATATACTGGTGGTCAGCAAACTGTGCAAAACTGAAATGAACCACAGGTATGGATGGATAGTATACTTGACGACACAGAGGTAGGTAGAGCAGTGGCCTACTGTACCGTACTGCTATATATTATATACTGGTGGTCAGCAAAATTATGCACTGTACTCCTACTATATACTACAATGCAGCACAGATATGGAGCGTTTTTCAGGCAGAGAACGTATAATACTGGTGGTCACTGGTCACTGGTCAGCAAAACTCTGCACTGTACTTCTCCTATATAATACTGGTGGTCCCCAGTCCCCACAATAAAGCAGTGTGAGCACAGATATATGCAGCACACTGAGCACAGATATGGAGCGTTTTTCAGGCAGACAACGTATAATACTGATGGTCACTGGTCAGCAAAACTCTGCACTGTACTCCTCCTATATAATACTGCTGGTCCCCAATCCCCACAATAAAGCAGTGTGAGCACAGATATATGCAGCACACTGAGCACAGATATGGAGCGTTTTTCAGGCAGACAACGTATAATACTGGTGGTCACTGGTCACTGGTCAGCAAAACTCTGCACTGTACTCCTCCTATATAATACTGGTGGTCCCCAGTCCCCCCAATAAAGCAGTGTGAGCACAGATATATGCAGCACACTGAGCACAGATATGGAGCGTTTTTCAGGCAGAGAACGTATAATACTGGTGGTCACTGGTCACTGGTCCGCAAAACTCTGCACTGTACTCCTCCTGTATAATACTGGTGGTCCCCAGTCCCCACAATAAAGCAGTGTGAGCACAGATATATGCAGCACACTGAGCACAGATATGGAGCGTTTTTCAGGCAGAGAACGTATAATGCTGGTGGTCACTGGTCAGCAAAACTCTGCACTGTACTCCTCCTATATAATACTGGTGGTCCCCAGTCCCCACAATAAAGCAGTGTGAGCACAGATATATGCAGCACACTGAGCACAGATATGGAGCGTTTTTCAGGCAGAGAACGTATAAAACTGGTGGTCACTGGTCAGCAAAACTCTGCACTGTACTCCTCCTATATAATACTGGTGGTCCCCAGTCCCCCCAATAAAGCAGTGTGAGCACAGATATATGCAGCACACTGAGCACAGATATGGAGCGTTTTTCAGGCAGAGAACGTATAATACTGGTGGTCACTGGTCACTGGTCCGCAAAACTCTGCACTGTACTCCTCCTGTATAATACTGGTGGTCCCCAGTCCCCACAATAAAGCAGTGTGAGCACAGATATATGCAGCACACAGAGCACAGATATGGAGCGTTTTTCAGGCAGAGAACGTATAATGCTGGTGGTCACTGGTCAGCAAAACTCTGCACTGTACTCCTCCTATATAATACTGGTGGTCCCCAGTCCCCACAATAAAGCAGTGTGAGCACAGATATATGCAGCACACTGAGCACAGATATGGAGCGTTTTTCAGGCAGAGAACGTATAATACTGGTGGTCACTGGTCAGCAAAACTCTGCACTGTACTCCTCCTATATAATACTGGTGGTCCCCAGTCCCCACAATAAAGCAGTCTGAGCACAGATATATGCAGCACACTGAGCACAGATATGGAGTGTTTTTCAGGCAGAGAACGTATAATTCTGGTGGTCACTGGTCAGCAAAACTCTGCACTGTACTCCTCCTATATAATACTGGTGGTCCCCAGTCCCCACAATAAAGCAGTGTGAGCACAGATATATGCAGCACACTGAGCACAGATATGGAGCGTATTTCAGGCAGAGAACGTATAATACTGGTGGTCACTGGTCAGCAAAACTCTGCACTGTACTATTCCTATATAATACTGCTGGTCCCCAGTCCCCACAATAAAGCAGTGAGCACAGATATTTGCAGCCACCTGAATAAAACTGAGAGGACGCCAGCCACGTCCTCTCACTATCATTTCCAATATATAGAATCCGAATCTCGCGAGAATCCGACAGCGGGATGATGACGTTCGGGCACGCTCGGGTTAACCGAGCAAGGCGGGAAGATTCGAATCTGCCTCGGAACCGTGTAAAATGGGTGAAGTTCGGGGGGGTTCGGATTCCGAGGAACCGAACCCGCTCATCACTACATATAATAGGAAGCATTGTGCCGAGGCTTCTGCGCTTGCACGGTCCCGCTGACTATGCATGCATGGTGGTCATTGCTGGACAGGGTATATATGCAAGGAGCATTGTAGTAATTTGCATATCATAGAGACCATTGTAGCGATCACCATAAAACGCAGGGAGCATTGCATTGCCTGCCATATTATACAAAAAGCATTAAATGACCACCATGTAATACAGAAAGCATCACAGTGAGTGCCATCTAATGCAGAAAGACCCTGGCCTTACCAAATAGAGCCTGTGTGTTAAGGTACAATTGGGGTCATTCCAACCCTATCGCACACTGCATTTGTTCGCAGTGGTGCGATCGGGTCAGAACTGCGCATGCGCCGGTGTATGCCAAACGACTGAAGGCAGTTGTTGCCTAGTGATCGCCTCTGCCTGATTGACAGGCATAGGCGGTCGCTGGGCGGGATGGGGTTGGACGGCGGCGTTAAACCGCCATTTAGGGGGTGCAGTCCGGTCCGCGGACACTAGCTATGCAAAAGTTAATTATGACACATTCAAATTATTAAGAAGGTAACAGTGATTCTTAATATGATTCTTAATATTATTGAATTTTGTGCTTTACTGAATAATATCAAATGCTCTTGATTACAGTTGTTGGTCACTATAAATAAATTTTAAGTTCTTCTGCATAAATATTGTAAGCAATCCTTTGTGTCTGGTTGGGGAACCCTTACCTCTCTGATGTGGTGTGCTCTATGGGGGTCATTCTGACCTGATTGCACGCTGCCGTTCATCACAGCGCAGTGATCAGGTCAGAAGTGCGCATGCGTCAGCACTGCAGTGCAGCGGCGCATGCCAGACAGCCGCCGGCTGTCGTAGCCAAGTGATGGCCTCTGCCTGATTGACAGGCAGAGGCGGTCGCTGGGCAGGAGCGGGTGGCAAGACGACATTTGGCTGCCGTATTCTGGCCGCAGTCCAGCCAACGCAGGCATGGCCAGACCGTTCCGGGAGCGGGCCGTGACAGCTGTGTGATGTTACATGCAGCCGCTGCGACCCGGGCAGCGACGAGTAGCTCCCGGCCAGGGCGCAGGAGCTGCGCTGGCTGGGAGCTACTCCTGAAGTACAAAAGCATCGCCGCTGTACAATGCTTTTGTACTTCTGTGACGGGGGATTGTTTTACAGTTAACTCCTGCCCTGCTGTGTATCCAGTTGTCATCAAGTCCTGCTGTCTTCAGTCACTCCATCTTAGTCTGCCTTACCTTGCGGAGACATCCTGCTGCTACACTCCAGGTTATAACCTTGAGGGCTCATGCCTATTGTGTGAGCCCCTACTGCTAGAGGTTTAAGTCCAGGCGTCATCTCAAATACTGGTGAGTGCATACACCCCCCCCCCCCCCCCCCCCTTCACTGTCAGATCTGTCAGCTTCTTCCTGAGCCACTTTCAAGACCTGCTCCTGCTAGTGTGCTGATACAGGGGAGCGGAGCCAGGGGAATGAATCACAAATGCAAACCTTCATAGGCTCTCAGTCTCTGGCTCCGCCCTAGTTAGGAAGCCTACATTATGACCCGCCCATAGGCATGTGAATTATGTGCCTAGTGGGAATCCGGCAATGGTTCCTTGTGCACTAATCAGCTAATTTTCTGTAATTCAAGCTACAGCATATCTGTCACCAGCCTCTGAGCTCTGTGAAGACTTCAGCTGCAGCCCACTGATTTCAGAATTCTTCAGAGCATTCAAGTTTCCAGTCAGCAGTAATCTTCAGCCTTGTCTAAGTGTCTGCTTCTTAGTTTGGGCAACTCCTTCCTGACTAATCATTCACCTGTGAGCCTCATCTGACTACAGTATCTTGCCTGCTATTTGCAAATTGCACAGAGCCCTGCAAGCAAACCATTCATCTGCATCATATAAAAGTTGTGTGTACACACGGTGAGATTTTTTCTTGAGATTTTGATTATATAGTCAAAATCGCAAGAAAAGTTAGTGCAAATCGCAAGGTGAAAGTCACCTTGAGATCCCGATGCGCTGTCCCGCCAGGTCAGCATCGCAAGAAAAGATAGACTGTGCAGGCAAGTCAATCCTTGCTAGATCGGTGTACTAACTAGTTCATCTCACATGTCAATGACATCTCACATAAGCCAAAATCTCACATAAGCCAAAATCGTAAGCACACATAGTCCATATCTCAAGAAAAGTTAGTCAAAATCTGTCCTATCTGGGCTCCGGGGAGTTCAATGGAAATCGCAAGTAAAAATCGAACATAGCAAGGATCTCACCGTGTGTACACACCACAGCCATTTTCTGAGTACTCATTCTAAGGATTATCTTCTCATGAGCAGTCTGCACAGTTTCCCTGCTTTCTCTAACATTCACCTGCAAGTATATAATATTGTGTGTACTTTCTACAGTCTCCTGCCACAGAACAAGCTCCTGGAACATAGACTCATTCTCTACATTTCCTAGTCCCAGCTCAGCTATATCTGTTCCAAAGTACTACTGAACCCAGCAATACCCCCGGTTCCATTCTGGCCAAATACCAGTCCCAGTACGGTCACCTCCCGGTCCCAGTCCAGCTCCAGTTCTGGTCCCAGTCCAGTCACCTTTCGGTTCCAGCCCAGATTCTGACAGGACTTTAAAAAAATTCCCCATTTTTGTAAAAGGATAGAGGTGGTCAAAATTATCTTAAGTAAAAAATGAAAGTGCAAACCCTAATTCAGTTTACCTCCTTGTTATTCATGCGATTTGTGATATTTATTTCTGTTTACCGATTAGGTTGCAGAGTGAACTGCTATAGGGATGTGACTACAGGCCTACTTCAGATGTGGGTCGAGTTTGCCGGAGGTGTGGGATTCCGGACAAAATCTGACATGTTTTAATTACTTACAAAGCAAGGTTTTACCTCGTAAGTGATTGCCCATTTAAAAAAAAGACCGAGATTGGCCAGCTTCCCGCACCTCCAATGATCTCGGACACCATTACATTCTGCCCTAGGCTAGAGTTGCTATCACTGCTGCTTTCTCCGAAGCAGCAGTGATAGCGCTGTATAGTGAAGCAGCAGGAGGCGTCTGTTACAAACAGATGCCTCCTGCTGCAGTAGTGATACGAGCTGCATCCTATGATGCAGCATCGGATTACTCAACCATCAGGTGGCTTACAACTCCTAATGGTGCAGCACAAGCCGCTCGTCAAAGAGGTCAGGAAAATTCTGCCCAATGACGGAGATCCCTGACCTCTTACCACCCCCTAAATGGCAGAAACACGCCCCTGTTTTCATAAAGTTTCACAGAGTCCATCGCAGCCCTCTCCACCACCCCCCAGATCTCCATGCTATATCACATGACCCTTCATGCATGGAAAAAAAACTCAATTTATGTATTTTTTGTATCCTTAATCTTTTGCTTAGAAATAAAAATAGGTACCCTGAGAAAAGGAATTAGCAGGGGGCCTGACAAAAGGACTGAGAAATACAGTATGTGACGGCAGTCATAGGTGTGAACAGCTGCCTGTTTTGACATTTCTACAGTCACAGGTTTCCAGTTTCTACAGTATAACTGTAGCAACACCGCTGGATGATTGGTAGCTGCAGAAAACTGCCATTGATGTGTCTTCTTTATTATTAACAGATATGATTTCTGCCTTACAGTAGTCACAGAGTGTTTCCCTGTCAACAGCTGCAATTGTTGTTCTACTACCTAATATACAGTATCATTTGCTACTCACATATCACATCACAGATTGTAAGTTCATTGGGGCATGGCCATCATTATTGTGTTTTGCAGAGCCGGCCTTAGCTATAGGCAGGCTAGGCATTTGCCTAGGGCATCCAAGCATGTCTAGGGGCATCCAAGCATGTCCCTGCAGTATCTCATGCTGGGAGGGACAGTCCGCAAACTGTTACTTTCCAATGTATTCAATCAGTACTTGTATACACTGCTGTTTACATTTGTAAAAAAAAATGCACACTGTGCCTTAAACTTCCTCTGACATGATTGAATGCCCCTGACTTGTGAGACCTCAGACAGACAGCAGAAGCCCAGTAAATGCAATTCCTGGACCTGTGACATTTTTACTGACTATATAAGGTTATTACTGGATGGCTTCTTATGATAACACATGTGTATTTTGGAAGACTGCTTCACAGAAACCTGACATCACCTATACTGCTTGTGCACATAGGGGAGGGGGACCCTGTTATCCTGTGTCCCTTATCCCTGTGCAATTCCCAGGTGTCTGCAGGGACATAACATGGGCAGTGTTCTCCCCACACTTTATTTCCTAGTCAGTCCATACCGTAAAATTCCCCTGCCATCTAGCACTGTAACGTGGTCAGTAAGTTGCGTTGTGCTATTTCTATATGAAACATCAGTGCAGCGTGACTTTCGGACACATCAGACTGGAGGGCAGAGCATTTAGCTCCCACAGTATAAAGTAAAGTGCATGCAGTTAACGGGAGTAACAGACACCAGCAAACACACTGAACAGTGAAGAGAATGGACAGTTTCTACATGTTTGATACAGATCTTTTTGTATAACCAGCAAGTGTGGCAGTATCTGTGGCAGTATATGTGTATTATGGGCATTACTAATGTGGGGCATATGTGTAAGGTGCATTACTGTGTGGCATTATGTGTATTATGGGCATTACTAATGTGGGGCATATGTGTAAGGTTCCTTTACTGTGTGGAATTATATGTATTATGGTCATTACTGTGTGGCATTGTGCAGAGTTGAACTGGCCCACAGGGTAACCCCCCCGGTGGGCCCCACTACCTGAGCGTTACAGGTACAGATGCAGAACTAGCGGCGGAGCTAGGGGGCACCAGACAAAATTTTGCCTAGGGCATCAAATTGGCTAGGGCCGGCTCTGGTGTTTTGTATGTAAGTTGTATCATGTACAGGCATCAGAAGGGGAGTTCAGGGGTTGCTGGCCAATCCCCGGTGACATGCACGGAAAGGGTGACACCAAAATACTGGCTCCTCCGCAGTGACAGGTGCTGGGTGCTGCAGTCTGTAATTATCCTGCAGCAACCAGCTCCTGTCACTGAGAAGCTGACAATGCAGGCACAAGTCGCTGGGGCAGCCCAACATCTCCAGAGATGCTAGGCATGCCCCTGGAGTGATGCAGACAGGGGGGCTTCCCACTTGGCCATGTCACCTCTGTGTCGGCAGAGGGGAACACCCACGAGGTCAAGCCTTGTGGCGGACCTACATTTTTGGGACTTAGAAGCTTGAACCTTATTGGGGGGACCTTCACAAACAGCAACAATAGGGCAACAGCCAATAAGGTCCAAAGGGCCTTTCTGCCTTTGCAAGGGCAGCACACAATGCTCAGCACCAGCAAATTTACCTTATTAGACACCTCCTTGTCCTGGGCTCCTTCTCACCTATTATTGTTCCCAGCATCCTTCCTAGGATAGAAAACAAAAAACAATTACAGGGAGTGCAAAAAGACAGGTAATGATAAATAATACATTTATTACTGAAACATATAATACATAATGGAACAGGTCCTCTTAGGCTCGGCCATTCCAGGGAATTTCACAAATGAAAAGTTCTGCAGGCTGTTGGGAATTGTAGTTTAAAACGGATACACGTTTCACACTATTAACGGAGCATAAATCCCAGCGCTAGACTACAACTCCCAGCAGCTCCTGCAGTACTAAACGACGCACATACAAGCTGTAATAGCTGCTATGCTGTACAAGAAGCCTGATTGATATTGATGATGAGCTACATATAACATACAGTACATTAAAACAAGAGGTGAAAAAAGTTGCTTCAGGTCCCTCTGGGATTAGGGGCTCTTAAGCTTAAGCTTCATTAGTTTCACAGTAGATCCGCCCTGGCCACGCCCCATTAGCCAAGGCCATGTCCCTTTTCTGAACTCATGCATGTGGGTACTATTGCCTGCGCTGGGTGTTACTGACCCCGGTGCCGCCACTGGTATCATGGACTCCGCAATGTACAGTGCTATTTAATATGTTGGCATTTTATATATAAAGTGTAATAATAAGATGACATGTGCATGATGCACTCTGATAGAAGATATACCTAACCAAACTGAAAAACCTTTAATAGATGTATTTGGTGAGATATTTTTGATGAGCTGTGCAAGTTGATGCTGAACGCAACTCACCATAAGTATAAAAAAGAGTTTATGAATACAAAAAAGATTGTCTACATAATGTGACACAGATGATATAGATGAGCTTTGTGATACAGATGAGCTTCTAGAAAGCAGAACAGATATCCATAATTTAAGAAAAACAGAGAAATTACAACATTTGTGTTGTGCACAAGGGGAATGGAATAGAAAAATTGGGCATAGGTCAGTGGTTCCCAAACTTTTTTGAATCACGGCACCCTAGAATATCAGAATTTCTTTTACGGTACCCTTAGGCCAAAAGTTTCTTACTGAGAAATTAAAAAATAAATATAAAATTAGGTAAATTGTGTTTATATGTCATCCTTAGGTTCAACTGTATGAAGAGGGACAAGATATGCTTCTATTTGTCTATATATTTTATGATTGGCAGCCACAAGCACTGATTTTGCTTGTTACATTGACCATAAATAATTAATGATTTGCATTGGTCCTGGACCACCAATCCAAGGCACCCCTGTAAGTGGTCCGGGGCAACCCAGGGTGCCTACACACACAGTTTGAGAACCACTGGCGTAGGTAATATGGTAGGAAGATGGCCTAAATACAGTATTTAAGAATACATAAAGCAATTAGTAATATCAATTGGATAAGTACAAAACAAAAGTCTACATAAGTGTAAGTGGGCATTTCCTTTGACAATATGTTTTATATATATATATATATATATATATATATGTACACACACACACACATATACACACACATACATCTGCATGTAACAGTTGCACATATTGCTTAATTTGGGATCAAATTAGATTTTTACTGGAAGCCTGAGCATGAATTCACAGAAGCATGATTCCTGCTTATTAAATTATTTATGTAAAACACCATAATGCATAGCTTTGAGCATTCATATTCAATTCTGAGGCATAGTACATTTTCATGACCAGTTTTTAGCTTGCTTCTCTCCTACTCAGCCCTAGAATGCCTAAACTAACATGAAAATAACCTAACCATCATCTGGAAGGTAAAACATGATGCACATATATACCTGTGCACTAAGGGGGTAATTCTGAGTTGATCGCAGCAGCAAGTTTGTTAGCAGTTGGGCAAAACCATGTGCACTGCAGGGGAGGCAGACATGTGCAGGGAGAGTTAGATTTGGGTGGGTTATAAATACTGTCTGCTTTATTTTTACACTGCAATTTAGATTGCAGATTGAACACACCACACCCAAATCTAATTCTCTCTGCACATGTTATATCTGCTCCCCTGCAGTGCACATGGTTTTGCCCAACTGCTATCAAATTTCCTGCTGCGATCAACTCAGAATTACCCCCATGGTTTTGCCCAACTGCTAACAAAATTCCTGCTGCGATCAACTTGGAATTACCCCCTAAGTGTGCTGTAACTGATATAAAGTAATCACATTCTAATACTAAGCAATATATATTTTTTTTTTTTTTGCAGTTCTCAGTGTTTATTATTGCCCAACACATTTTCCCCCCCACTTTCAATGCAGCCATCTCCAGAAGCGAAGGCACACCCCTGACTACTTTGCTAAACTTTTTATTATAGCAGGGCATGCCTGCAAACTCCCCCGGCATGTTCAGCAGAGCCAAATTTTCCACCTACTCCCTACATGGAGCGAGTGGCCTGAGAGTTTGATGACGTGATTTGTATTGAATCACCATGGCCACATTACTCGCTGTAAGATTATGCAAATCACAGATGATATGAATGTGCTGTGAGCCCGCTGTACCACTGACATAGGGCTCACTCTGGGAAACACCCGAAGGGGGCTTTTTAAAAGTTGGCAAGTACAGTGTATGGCATCCAGGGGCAGATGCAGGAATTCTCGAAAGAGGGTTCTAAATGTTTGATTTTAGAGTGATTGTCGCCAGCCCATGAAGGATGCAAAATTAGCATGTAACAAGCTATAATCTGCCCCAACACAGTGCAGATTATGTAATACAGTACTTCAGAGATATGCAGGCCCAATTATCACGGTAAGCCATTTACAGATTCTCTCTCTGGTGCGATGATCCACAGACACACACAGGGATACAGTCATTAGGTCGACACCACTTAGGTCGACAGTCATTAGGTCAACTAATATTGGTCGACATGCATTACGTCGACAGGGTCACTAGGTCAACATGTACTAGGTCGACAGTTCAAAAGGTCGACATGAGTTTTTTATATTTTATTTATTTTTGGACTTTTTCATACTTTACGATCCACGTGGACTACGATTGGGAATTGTAGTCTGTGCCGAGTGTAGTGAGGCACCCTGCCCGAAGCATGGCGAGCGAAGCGAGCCATGCAAGAAGACACGTGCACTAATTGGGGTTCCCCGTCATGCAAGAGGACATGTGCACTAATTGGGGTTCCCCGTCACTTTTAGAAGAAAATGACACGAAAAAAAGAAAAAACCTCATGTCGACATTTTGACCTGTCGACCTAGTACATGTCGACCTAATGACCATGTCGACCTAGTGGCCCTGTTGACCTAATGCATGTCGACCAATAGTGGTCATCCTAATGACTGTCGACCTACGTTGTGTCGACCCAACGACCCATACCCCACACACACAGCAGACTTGGTACAGGGCTCGTGCAGCTGCTACATTCCATCCTCTATATTACATGTAGTGGCCCCTGGCAAGGCTGTGCAGAAGGGAGTTTTCCGGGCCCCCTGCATTTGGACTCACCTCTATTGCTGACAAAATATAGACTTTGGGATTTCAACTATTTATTGCAATAGCATGTACTGTATATATTGAAAGCTTGAAATAGTACATTTACACAAAATTACATAATGGGCCGGATTCAAATGTTTTCTCCCCCCTCCTGGGCCACAATCGCGCCCACCAGCAGAATTCTAATGTTACTGCCAATGGGCGCAACAAGTTCATTTCAGCTCGCTACCCCCATGGGCAGTGAGCTGAAATGCACGTAAGAGACCCGTTTGGGTCTTTTCAGAAACGCAACTATTACTTTAGTCGGTATAGGTGCTTTGCATGCCTAAACCCGACTATAATGGGCACGATCAGCGTGATAATCGGGAGGCATTTGAATATCGCCCTTCTATCACCCGTCACTTTAGACTGGAGATCAGGGGTGCGATAAGATTTGAATCCCCCCCGATGAGTAGAAAATTATCATGAAGCTATTATCTTCTTCATCACATCTTCATTCTTAGATAAGGAAGGATAAGTGTAAAGAGAATCAAACATTTTGATTGAGTCAAGTTTGTTTTAGATCAGGTCTTTTCTCTGGAATACAAACTTTTATCAATACAATATTCGCCATTCCACACTATAATTGTAAATTCGCAATTAATGGAATTTATAGTATATGAATAAAATTGGACAACAACAGTAGGTTAGTTCTGCCGTATGGTCTTGCTAGGATAGGTGTTACTTGCCACTGCGGTTTGTCTCCCTGTGAATTCCTGGTCATTGCTAAGTGACCAGGATATCGCGTCACTTCCGCTGCAGGAGACGCAGGGGCTGTGGTTACCTAGCAGCCTCCAAACATGAGCAAATACACAATAATGATAATGTTTGTTCAAACCTAATTATAAAAAATATAAAAGTTTACAGCTTATAGATCAAGAAAAGGTATCACTAATATTCTAAATAAATGTTACGGATTAGACTGAATAATAATAAGCCAAACTTTGACCACTATTATGTTTAATCGATAAAGAAAATATACAGAAAATATTCAAGCTTGCTCACAACAGCAACTGCATTTTTGATCGATGATTTACCCTCAGTCCTGTGATGCAAACATTTTGAAAAAACAAACCCAAAACATGTTATTCACTGATACAAATATAATATTGGTATCATTAAAAATCAAGTCATCTAATGTAGATTAGAACATACTTCTCTCCTTTTTTGTCTTTTTGAAGGACCATAGGCTATCTTGGAGGGATGGGACAATGCTATTTGCATTATAATAGACCCGCCCCTGCAGCACAATGCCAGATTCACATGATTTCATTGCATGACTGGGGCCAAGATGATGCAAATGTGATGAATCTAGGTCCCACCCACTAGGGAAGTAGGTGTGAACAGAAAAGAGCGCTTTACTCTTCACTGATTGTAAATGAAATTTGTGTGACTCCCAGACATCCTGAAAGAATAAAGTATGGCTTAGAATAAAGTTTATAATTAGTGACTGTGTTCTAAAATCGCTAATAATGCAAAACAAAAATGATACCCTATGCATTCTTGTATATTAGTAGACATACGTACTTCATTATTAATAATAGATCACTTTACATATAAAAAAAAAAATACAAGGCACTTTTTGGTATAAATATATTTTAAAGTACTATAACATAAAAATAAATGTTGTTTATTTGTCCTAAGGAGTACAGCATACAGAGGACTTTTATTTATCCTCTCTCTCTTAGCCGCCTGTATATTCATACCCTTGGCTGCTTTCTGTATTGTATTCTGAACTCCAGTACTGTCTAGGCCACACCATTAGTGATGTCATATTCTGCCCCAATTATATCCATCCATCTCTTCCCACTAAGCCCTTGTTTTGTGAGTGGATTAATATACATGGGGACTGGGCCTAATCATGTGATAGTTCACCTCCTCCCTATCACCGCCCACCTGCTTCTCCTCTCTAGGCTTTTCCTGGAGAGGAAAATACAAAAGTCGGTAGGTATGTGATACTGCCGGGTCTGGTATGTTAGTTAGACTAGACTTAGGTTGACAGTTGCTAGGTCGACCACTATTGGTCAACAGTAAGTAGGTCGACATGGTTTCTAGGTCGACAGGGACTCTAGGTTGACATGTACTAGGTCAACAAGATAAAAGGTCGACATGAGTTTTTAAAAAAATGTTGGTGTCATTTTCTTCATAGAGTGATGGGTAACCCCAATTATTGCTTCGCTCGTCATGCTTCGGGCAATGTTACCATTCCTAATTGTAGTCCACGTGGATCGTAAAGTATGAAAAAGTTTAAAAAAAATTAAAAATGTGAAAAAACTCATGTCGTCCTTTTGTCATGTCGACCTAGTACATGTCGACCTAGAAACCATGTTGACCTACTTACTGTCGACCAATAGTGGTCAACTTAGACACTGTCGACCTAATTCTTGTCGACCTAAAGACCGGATCCCGATACTGCCATAGGGCACTGGAAGAAAAAAATAGGATTACAGGATAGAAAAAAATAATTTTAGCTGACTATAGTAATAGCTTTGTAGAAAATAGACAGCTCTATAATGCATTCAATATATACATTTTGCCATTACACAGATAGGAAAATTAAACTAAGAGGGTCAAATGTAACAATAATCAGAAAAATACGTACAAAATTTTATTGATGCATTTTTGCAAGTACATCGGAAATCATATCGTTGTAATGTATCATTCTTAACTTAAGCAAAACCTGTTGTCTCAGAGAACAAGTGTTTCTATGTGCATCTCAGCAGTTACCAGTTCCCCTTTCATTTGTGCAGGCAATTAACATAGTGCAGGGAGGGTGGTTAAGAGAGTGTGGTTACTGTGATAACGGTGTGACCGCAAATATGTGGAACCACTCTACCCAAGCCTCATTTTCAGAGCTGAAGCTGTTAAAGCACTCAGTTACATCATTTTTTCATAATGTCAACACTAAAATTAAAATGATAGATAACTAGATGTTTTCTCTCTTTCTTTCCTTCTACTGTATAGCTCTCCCTTTCCTCTTGTCTCTCTTGTCACACTTCTTTTTCTCTTCTCTTTTCCTCTCTTACTCCATCTCTCTCTACCCCATAATCTCTCTAAATTGGGAATTTACTAAAGGTTGATTTTGATATATTTAAAGTGATGAAAATCAATAAAAATTAGTGTCGTACTTCCAAGGCTAAAACACAGATTTACTTATATTTAAAAATGAGTATAAAAAAAATCACTTGTTTAGAAATGTGTTTGAGCCCCTGAAACCCAACATTTATTGAGATTGATTTTCATTGATTTTCAAATCGATTAAAATCAACCTGTAGTATATTTCCCCCAGTTCTATATTTAGCACTTCATTTTATTATAGAGATTATCCTTTAGTATTTTCTTTTTTTCTTTTCATCTTTAAATTGTACTTTTTGGGATGTCTTCTTATACAGTGTTTCTTTTTGTGTGTGGTCTGTGTGCCTTTTTCCTTTGCGTTTTGCCCTATAAAAAGATGTTTTGCCCCATCACTCAGAAAAAAGCAACCAATTACAATGCAAATATAATTCTACAAATCTAAGGACCAAGGGGGGTAAATATATTAGCCTGCGATATGGGGGAGAAGCGATATCAGCACATGTTATGTGCGCTATACCACTTCTCCCTCATGTATGATGGCTGCGGTGCAGGCATAGCACCCCTGTCCATATCAGCGCTGCTATCTAATAGATAGCAGGCCAATATGCATGGGCAATGTATGAACGGTCAGTATTGCTGACCATTCTGACTAGGGAGGCCAATCCCGGGCCGTTTTTTCAATCCCGGGATTCCCGGGATCCCGGGATTGCAGTAGGGACCAGTGAAGGTTGTAGGGAGCAACGCTGGAGGGAGGGTGTAGGTAGTGGTGCGGGAGGTAGGGAGGGTGTAGGTAGTGGTGCGGGAGGTAGGGAGGGTGTAGGTAGTGGTGCGGGAGGTAGGGAGGGTGTAGGTAGCGGTGCGGGAGGTAGGGAGGGTGTAGGTAGCGGTGCGGGAGGGTGGGTGTAGGTAGTGGTGCAGGTGGGAGGATGTAGGTAGCGGCGCGGAAGGGTTGGTAGCGGCGCGAGAAGGAGGGTGGGTGTAAGTAATGACACTTACTATTAGGCGGGCGGCCGTGGCAGCCATGGACTCACTGAACACGGGAGCATTTCAAATGAAGCGCCGGCCGCCAGCCAACCAGAGCTGGCGGACCGGCAGCCAACCAGAGCTGGAGGACCGGCAGCCAATCAGGGAAGCGGTCGCAGCAGTGACTCCTGATTGGCTGCCGCTGCTGCGGCAGCTTCCCTGATTGGCTGCCGAGCCGCCAGCTCTGATTGGCTGGCGGCCGGCGCTACATTTGAAGTGCTGCCACGTTCAGATTGTCCATGGCTGCCGCGGCCACCCGCCTAATAGTAAGTGTCATTACTTACACCCACCCTCCCGCACATGCGCACTGTAATCCTTTGAATCCCGGGATTGGAAGCTCCAATCCCGGGATTCAAATCCCGGCATTTTTGGGCTCAAATCCCGGGATCCCGCCGATCCCGATCCCGGGATTGGCCTCCCTAATTCTGACACACGCAGCTGTCAATTTCAATAGCTGCAGGTGGTGATGCCCATTGACTACAGCAGGGAAAGAGCTGTCGCTGGCTGTGGTGGGTGTCGGCTCTGGAGTGTGCAGGGGATCTCGGTGGGTAGCGAGAACCCGCTCATGCGCAGAGGAGCCGGCTGGAAGGAGACACAGCGCTTCAGCTTTGAGCTGATGCACTGGGTGCTCTGGGGACATCGCTGGAGGGGGAAGCTTTCACTCCCCCGCGTCGGCAGACAAAATGATAATACATGTGTCGGTAATGAGGCGAAACAGGAAGTGTTATAGTGGCACAATGCATGGCGCTATAATACATTTACCTACAAGAGCTTTAATTTGGCATTTGATGTGCCCTGGTCAGACAACAGCATCATAGACATAAGTCACTCATAAAAGTCATCCTTCTGTAATTAACATATAGATATCTATGTTAAAGTTTAGTGCTGGCATTATGAAAAATGATGTGGTAAAGTGTATGCAGTATTTACAAATAATTTTACAAGTATACCCTGTCTGCTGTTTCCTGTATTTGTTTGCTATATCCTAGAAGGGAAAAGAATGGAAAAGTTGCTCACACACTGGAGAATTTTAAAAGATCTCAGCAAAGACTCAGCAACAGTGACTTTAAGCATCGATAGAAAAAAACTTTGTCAAAGCTTTTGGATTAGAGTGCTCAATGTTATCTCCTCTTCTATGCAGCCAGGATCCAGCAGTGGCAGAATCACATCATAGTGCAACCTCCAAGCTGGGCTGCCATGAATGTGCTACTGTGCATGCAATACATAGAGGAAGGACTTGCCCCTGAGTGTCTCCTGAGAGAGACTGAAGGATGTATGTACTAAGACTTGGAGAGAGATAAAGTGGATGGAGATAAAATACCAACCAGCGCTTAACTGCCATGTTACAGGCTGTGTTTGAAAAATGATAGGAGCTGGTTGGTTGGTACTTTATCTTTGTCCACTTTATCTCTCTTCAAAACTTAGTACATAGGTGGTCATTCCGAGTTGTTCGCTCGTTGCCGTTTTTCGCAACGGAGCGATTAGGTGGAAAATGCGCATGCGCATGGTACGCAGCGCGCATGCGTTCACTAATTTAACACAAAACTTTGGAGATTTGCACAAGCTCGAGCGACGTTTTTTCATCGCTCGAGTGATCATAGTGTGATTGACAGGAAGTGGGTGTTTCTGGACGGAAACTGGCCATTTTCAGGGAGTGTGCTAAAAAATGCAGGCGTGCCACGTAAAAAGCAGGAGTGGCTGGAGAAACGGGGGAGTGGCTGGCCGAACGCAGGGCGTGTTTGTGGCATCAAACCAGGAACTAAACGGACTGAGGTGATCGCAATCTAGGAGTAGGTCTGGAGCTACTCAGAAACTGCAAGGAATTTTTTTATTAGCAGTTCTGCTAATCTTTCATTCGCTATTCTGCTAAGCTAAGATACACTCCCAGAGGGCGGCGGCCTAGCATTTGAAATGCTGCTAAAAGCAACTAGCGAGCGAATAACTCGGAATGACCACCATAGAACCTTGAGTACACTACAGGAGAGACCCTGCAAACTCCACTGTGTTATCACCGCTATATATACTATATATGTAGGCATATACTCCACAACTGCCAGTGTCTATATGATTATGTATACAAGTGTGTATGTCCCTATACATGTACACAACAGTTATTATTATTATTATTATTATTATTATTTATCATTTATTTATATGGCACCACAAGGGTTTCGCAGTGCCTAACAAGGTACAAGAAAACAATGAGCGACTTACAAGATATTCACATTCCCAAGTAATAAACAAACATTTGCTTCATTATGCTTGAATAAGCATTTAAGAGTTGTATTTTTTACACTTCTACTCTTCCATAGGGGGGTGGATCCTTATCACTTTTAACAAATGATTTTGAAAATAAATTATTTTAATGGGTGAAGCTAGAGGAATGGTATATTGGGTGGGTTCTCTATAGTCTGTATACAGTATAAGGATGGTCCTGCTGTCATAGTAGCTGTGAGCATCCACTGCAGTTCCAGTTACAGATGACTGACAGGCGGTAATTCACTGACAGCTTGATTGGTGGGGGTGTGTCGCTGATAACTACCCCGGCTCTATGCAGTAGCTACTGTAAACAGAAGCCTGTGATATGTTCACACCCAGATGAAGCACTAGGCACAGAAGGTCTGTGGTTAGGGGCAGAAGAGACTGGAAGGAGGTTTCTTTTTCTCTTTGTTTTTCTTATCAGCAAGAAAATTAAATGTATAATTGAGAATACTATGATGTGTGCACCCAATAAGCTGGAGACCGGTGCTGTCCGATCTGCCGCACCCTTAGCCCTGCATCCCGTGCACCTGTCACACCATATAGTCTATTCAAGAAGGGCTATGAATGTTCTATGTGAAAGAGATGAGACTAGTTAGTGGGATATTATTTCCCTCCATGCCCCATTTTAGTAACTATTCCCCACATACTCTCCAGCTGGTAATACAGTGACAGGTACAGGATATGCCATTTAGGGGTCTATTTACTAAGCCTCAGGTGGAGATGGACGGAGATAAAGTACCAGCCAATCACCGCCTAACTGTTATTTTTGAACCCAGCCTGTGACACGGCAGTTAGGAGCTGATTGGCTGGTACTTTATCTCCGGCCACTTTATCTCTACCTGAGGTTTAGTAAATAGACCTCTTATAGTCTGCTGACGAGTGATGATGTCACACACACAGACACTGACATGTCATATGCCTCCTCTTACAGTCACTATAAGGAGCACAAGTTTAATTAGAATGGCTATGCCGGGGCAATGTATGGAAAGATGAGTATAGTATATACTGTAAATACATATTTCAGGCATTGTGCTCCAAGCTTATACATATATCCGGGAAGGCCCTAAGCCCCAAGCATTTTGTATAATACATGTGTAAATCTATATTTCCAAATCATTGAGGTTTATTTTTCTTCTGCTGTGTAGCAGAAATAAAACACACACATAAATCTTTTTAAGCACATCCCCTTGTCTGTAGTAGAATCCAGCCAACTGAAATTGGGCGTAATACACCCGTCCACCCCTTTCTTTTGATTTATGCACTACAATAGATCCTGGCAAACAGCTGGGGGACATAAATAACTAAGGTAAAAGTTACAAAAATAGATTAAATCCATTGTCTTACACAATAGAATGTCAGGGCTAAATTTTCATTATACACAACAGTAGACAAGTTAGTGCAACCTTCAGGTGTTTCATTTTAAATCTATATTTTTTATTCGTCAATATTTCTCTCATATTTTCTTGAGGAAAACCAGCAGTCAGGATACGTTTAACCTTTAAGGTTCACTTTTCATATCATTCTAACTCCAATCATCCATAGGTAAATAAGATTTCTGTTTGTTGATAACCATTTTAAGAAAAAATATGAGCAAATGCAAACAAAAAAGGAACAGTGGTGTTATAAAAAATAAATTCAATTCAAGGTGGGTTGCAATAGTTTTTCCCTTAGGCAATGTCATATCCATCTGTGCCTCCTTAGAAGCAGTCTAAGTTGTCCATCAATGTTATATAGCACTAATAATTAATTAACTACAGAGATTTAATGCTGATTAATTAAATCAATATTAATCAATATTATTTTAGAATGTAAACTGATTAAAAATAAAGATTTGCAAATTAAAAGCTTAGAGCCACAAACTAGATCAATCAAACACCTAACCAAATGTATGAGCCATAAGAATCTAACTAAAGTAATTAGAAATAGAGATGAGCGCCGGAAATTTTTCGGGTTTTGTGTTTTGGTTTTGGGTTCGGTTCCGCGGCCGTGTTTTGGGTTCGACCGCGTTTTGGCAAAACCTCACCGAATTTTTTTTGTCGGATTCGGGTGTGTTTTGGATTCGGGTGTTTTTTTCCAAAAAACCTAAAAAACAGCTTAAATCATAGAATTTGGCGGTCATTTTGATCCCAAAGTATTATTAACCTCAAAAACCATAATTTCCACTCATTTTCAGTCTATTCTGAATACCTCACACCTCACAATATTATTTTTAGTCCTAAAATTTGCACCGAGGTCGCTGTGTGAGTAAGATAAGCGACCCTAGTGGCCGACACAAACACCGGGCCCATCTAGGAGTGGCACTGCAGTGTCACGCAGGATGGCCCTTCCAAAAAACCCTCCCCAAACAGCACATGACGCAAAGAAAAAAAGAGGCGCAATGAGGTAGCTGTGTGAGTAAGATTAGCGACCCTAGTGGCCGACACAAACACCGGGCCCATCTAGGAGTGGCACTGCAGTGTCACGCAGGATGTCCCTTCCAAAAAACCCTCCCCAAACAGCACATGACGCAAAGAAAAAAAGAGGCGCAATGAGGTAGCTGTGTGAGTAAGATAAGCGACCCTAGTGGCCGACACAAACACCGGGCCCATCTAGGAGTGTCACTGCAGTGTCACGCAGGATGTCCCTTCCAAAAAACCCTCCCCAAACAGCACATGACGCAAAGAAAAAAAGAGGCGCAATGAGGTAGCTGTGTGAGTAAGATAAGCGACCCTAGTGGCCGACACAAACACCGGGCCCATCTAGGAGTGGCACTGCAGTGTCACGCAGGATGTCCCTTCCAAAAAACCCTCCCCAAACAGCGCATGACGCAAAGAAAAAGAAAAGAAAAAAGAGGTGCAAGATGGAATTGTCCTTGGGCCCTCCCACCCACCCTTATGTTGTATAAACAAAACAGGACATGCACACTTTAACCAACCCATCATTTCAGTGACAGGGTCTGCCACACGACTGTGACTGATATGACGGGTTGGTTTGGACCCCCCCCAAAAAAGAAGCAATTAATCTCTCCTTGCACAAACTGGCTCTACAGAGGCAAGATGTCCACCTCATCATCACCCTCCGATATATCACCGTGTACATCCCCCTCCTCACAGATTATCAATTCGTCCCCACTGGAATCCACCATCTCAGCTCCCTGTGTACTTTGTGGAGGCAATTGCTGCTGGTCAATGTCTCCGCGGAGGAATTGATTATAATTCATTTTAATGAACATCATCTTCTCCACATTTTCTGGATGTAACCTCGTACGCCGATTGCTGACAAGGTGAGCGGCGGCACTAAACACTCTTTCGGAGTACACACTTGTGGGAGGGCAACTTAGGTAGAATAAAGCCAGTTTGTGCAAGGGCCTCCAAATTGCCTCTTTTTCCTGCCAGTATAAGTACGGACTGTGTGACGTGCCTACTTGGATGCGGTCACTCATATAATCCTCCACCATTCTATCAATGTTGAGAGAATCATATGCAGTGACAGTAGACGACATGTCCGTAATCGTTGTCAGGTCCTTCAGTCCGGACCAGATGTCAGCATCAGCAGTCGCTCCAGACTGCCCTGCATCACCGCCAGCGGGTGGGCTCGGAATTCTGAGCCTTTTCCTCGCACCCCCAGTTGCGGGAGAATGTGAAGGAGGAGATGTTGACAGGTCGCGTTCCGCTTGACTTGACAATTTTGTCACCAGCAGGTCTTTCAACCCCAGCAGACTTGTGTCTGCCGGAAAGAGAGATCCAAGGTAGGCTTTAAATCTAGGATCGAGCACGGTGGCCAAAATGTAGTGCTCTGATTTCAACAGATTGACCACCCGTGAATCCTTGTTAAGCGAATTAAGGGCTCCATCCACAAGTCCCACATGCCTAGCGGAATCGCTCCGTGTTAGCTCCTCCTTCAATGTCTCCAGCTTCTTCTGCAAAAGCCTGATGAGGGGAATGACCTGACTCAGGCTGGCAGTGTCTGAACTGACTTCACGTGTGGCAAGTTCAAAGGGCATCAGAACCTTGCACAACGTTGAAATCATTCTCCACTGCGCTTGAGACAGGTGCATTCCACCTACTATATCGTGCTCAATTGTATAGGCTTGAATGGCCTTTTGCTGCTCCTCCAACCTCTGAAGCATATAGAGGGTTGAATTCCACCTCGTTACCACTTCTTGCTTCAGATGATGGCAGGGCAGGTTCAGTAGTTTTTGGTGGTGCTCCAGTCTTCTGTACGTGGTGCCTGTACGCCGAAAGTGTCCCGCAATTCTTCTGGCCACCGACAGCATCTCTTGCACGCCCCTGTCGTTTTTTAAAAAATTCTGCACCACCAAATTCAAGGTATGTGCAAAACATGGGACGTGCTGGAATTTGCCCATATTTAATGCACACACAATATTGCTGGCGTTGTCCGATGCCACAAATCCACAGGAGAGTCCAATTGGGGTAAGCCATTCCGCGATGATCTTCCTCAGTTGCCGTAAGAGGTTTTCAGCTGTGTGCGTATTCTGGAAACCGGTGATACAAAGCGTAGCCTGCCTAGGAAAGAGTTGGCGTTTGCGAGATGCTGCTACTGGTGCCGCCGCTGCTGTTCTTGCGGCGGGAGTCCATACATCTACCCAGTGGGCTGTCACAGTCATATAGTCCTCAGTCTGCCCTGCTCCACTTGTCCACATGTCTGTGGTTAAGTGGACATTGGGTACAACTGCATTTTTTAGGACACTGGTGAGTCTTTTTCTGACGTCCGTGTACATTCTCGGTATCGCCTGCCTAGAGAAGTGGAACCTAGATGGTATTTGGTAACGGGGGCACACTGCCTCAATAAATTGTCTAGTTCCCTGTGAACTAACGGCGGATACCGGACGCACGTCTAACACCAACATAGTTGTCAAGGCCTCAGTTATCCGCTTTGCAGCAGGATGACTGCTGTGATATTTCATCTTCCTCGCAAAGGACTGTTGAACAGTCAATTGCTTACTGGAAGTAGTACAAGTGGGCTTACGACTTCCCCTCTGGGATGACCATCGACTCCCAGCAGCAACAACAGCAGCGCCAGCAGCAGTAGGCGTTACACGCAAGGATGCATCGGAGAAATCCCAGGCAGGAGAGGACTCGTCAGAATTGCCAGTGACATTGCCTGCAGGACTATTGGCATTCCTGGGGAAGGAGGAAATTGACACTGAGGGAGTTGGTGGGGTGGTTTGCGTGAGCTTGGTTACAAGAGGAAGGGATTTACTGGTCAGTGGACTGCTTCCGCTGTCACCCAAAGTTTTTGAACTTGTCACTGACTTATTATGAATGCGCTGCAGGTGACGTATAAGGGAGGATGTTCCGAGGTGGTTAACGTCCTTACCCCTACTTATTACAGCTTGACAAAGGGAACACACGGCTTGACACCTGTTGTCCGCATTTCTGGTGAAATACTTCCACACCGAAGAGCTGATTTTTTTGGTATTTTCACCAGGCATGTCGACGGCCATATTCCTACCACGGACAACAGGTGTCTCCCCGGGTGCCTGACTTAAACAAACCACCTCACCATCAGAATCCTCCTGGTCAATTTCCTCCCCAGCGCCAGCAACACCCATATCCTCCTCATCCTGGTGTACTTCAACACTGACATCTTCAATCTGACTATCAGGAACTGGACTGCGGGTGCTCCTTCCATCACTTGCAGGGGGCGTGCAAATGGTGGAAGGCGCATGCTCTTCACGTCCAGTGTTGGGAAGGTCAGGCATCGCAACCGACACAATTGGAGTCGGACTCTCCTTGTGGATTTGGGATTTCGAAGAACGCACAGTTCTTTGCGGTGCTACTGCTTTTGCCAGCTTTAGTCTTTTCATTTTTCTAGCGAGAGGCTGAGTGCTTCCATCCTCATGTGAAGCTGAACCACTAGCCATGAACATAGGCCAGGGCCTCAGCCGTTCCTTGCCACTCCGTGTGGTAAATGGCATATTGGCAAGTTTACGCTTCTCCTCCGACAATTTTATTTTAGGTTTTGGAGTCCTTTTTTTACTGATATTTGGTGTTTTGGATTTGACATGCTCTGTACTATGACATTGGGCATCGGCCTTGGCAGACGACGTTGCTGGCATTTCATCGTCTCGGCCATGACTAGTGGCAGCAGCTTCAGCACGAGGTGGAAGTGGATCTTGATCTTTCCCTAATTTTGGAACCTCAACATTTTTGTTCTCCATATTTTAATAGGCACAACTAAAAGGCACCTCAGGTAAACAATGGAGATGGATGGATTGGATACTAGTATACAATTATGGACGGGCTGCCGAGTGCCGACACAGAGGTAGCCACAGCCGTGAACTACCGCACTGTACTGTGTCTGCTGCTAATATATAGACTGGTTGATAAAGAGATAGTATACTCGTAACTAGGGATGAGCGGATTCGGTTTTACTCGGTTTTACTCGGTTTTACTCGGTTCTCAAAACGGCATCTTATTGGCTCACGGATGTCACGTGTTTTGGATAGCCAATAAGATGCCGTTTTGAGAACCGAGTAAAACCGAGTAAAACCGAGTAAAACCGAACCTCGCTCATCACTACTCGTAACTAGTATGTATGTATAAAGAAAGAAAAAAAAACCACGGTTAGGTGGTATATACAATTATGGACGGGCTGCCGAGTGCCGACACAGAGGTAGCCACAGCCGTGAACTACCGCACTGTACTGTGTCTGCTGCTAATATATAGACTGGTTGATAAAGAGATAGTATACTCGTAACTAGTATGTATGTATAAAGAAAGAAAAAAAAACCACGGTTAGGTGGTATATACAATTATGGACGGGCTGCCGAGTGCCGACACAGAGGTAGCCACAGCCGTGAACTACCGCACTGTACTGTGTCTGCTGCTAATATAGACTGGTTGATAAAGAGATAGTATACTCGTAACTAGTATGTATGTATAAAGAAAGAAAAAAAAACCACGGTTAGGTGGTATATACAATTATGGACGGGCTGCCGAGTGCCGACACAGAGGTAGCCACAGCCGTGAACTACCGCACTGTACTGTGTCTGCTGCTAATATATAGACTGGTTGATAAAGAGATAGTATACTCGTAACTAGTATGTATGTATAAAGAAAGAAAAAAAAACACGGTTAGGTGGTATATACAATTATGGACGGGCTGCCGAGTGCCGACACAGAGGTAGCCACAGCCGTGAACTACCGCACTGTACTGTGTCTGCTGCTAATATATAGACTGGTTGATAAAGAGATAGTATACTCGTAACTAGTATGTATGTATAAAGAAAGAAAAAAAAACCACGGTTAGGTGGTATATACAATTATGGACGGGCTGCCGAGTGCCGACACAGAGGTAGCCACAGCCGTGAACTACCGCACTGTACTGTATCTGCTGCTAATATAGACTGGTTGATAAAGAGATAGTATACTCGTAACTAGTATGTATGTATAAAGAAAGAAAAAAAAACCACGGTTAGGTGGTATATACAATTATGGACGGGCTGCCGAGTGCCGACACAGAGGTAGCCACAGCCGTGAACTACCGCACTGTACTGTGTCTGCTGCTAATATAGACTGGTTGATAAAGAGATAGTATACTCATAACTAGTATGTATGTATAAAGAAAGAAAAAAAACCACGGTTAGGTGGTATATACAATTATGGACGGGCTGCCGAGTGCCGACACAGAGGTAGCCACAGCCGTGAACTACCGCACTGTACTGTGTCTGCTGCTAATATAGACTGGTTGATAAAGAGATAGTATACTCATAACTAGTATGACTATAAAGAAAGAAAAAAAAACCACGGTTAGGTGGTATATACAATTTTGGACGGGCTGCCGAGTGCCGACACAGAGGTAGCCACAGCCGTGAACTACCGCACTGTACTGTGTCTGCTGCTAATATATAGACTGGTTGATAAAGAGATAGTATACTCGTAACTAGTATGTATGTATAAAGAAAGAAAAAAAAACCACGGTTAGGTGGTATATACAATTATGGACGGGCTGCCGAGTGCCGACACAGAGGTAGCCACAGCCGTGAACTACCGCACTGTACTGTGTCTGCTGCTAATATAGACTGGTTGATAAAGAGATAGTATACTCGTAACTAGTATGTATGTATAAAGAAAGAAAAAAAAACCACGGTTAGGTGGTATATACAATTATGGACGGGCTGCCGAGTGCCGACACAGAGGTAGCCACAGCCGTGAACTACCGCACTGTACTGTGTCTGCTGCTAATATAGACTGGTTGATAAAGAGATAGTATACTCGTAACTAGTATGACTATAAAGAAAGAAAAAAAAACCACGGTTAGGTGGTATATACAATTATGGACGGGCTGCCGAGTGCCGACACAGAGGTAGCCACAGCCGTGAACTACCGCACTGTACTGTGTCTGCTGCTAATATAGACTGGTTGATAAAGAGATAGTATACTCGTAACTAGTATGTATGTATAAAGAAAGAAAAAAAAACCACGGTTAGGTGGTATATACAATTATGGACGGGCTGCCGAGTGCCGACACAGAGGTAGCCACAGCCGTGAACTACCGCACTGTACTGTGTCTGCTGCTAATATAGACTGGTTGATAAAGAGATAGTATACTACTAATATTATATATACTGGTGGTCAGGTCACTGGTCACTAGTCACACTGGCAGTGGCACTCCTGCAGCAAAAGTGTGCACTGTTTAATTTTAATATAATATTATGTACTCCTGGCTCCTGCTATAACCTATAACTGGCACTGCAGTGCTCCCCAGTCTCCCCCACAATTATAAGCTGTGTGAGCTGAGCACAGTCAGATATATATATACATTGATGCAGCACACTGGGCTGAGCAGTGCACACAGATATGGTATGTGACTGAGTCACTGTGTGTATCGTTTTTTTCAGGCAGAGAACGGATATATTAAATAAAACAAACAACTGCACTGTCTGGTGGTCACTGTGGTCGTCAGTCACTAAACTCTGCACTCTCTTCTACAGTATCACAGCCTCAGGTCAATCTCTCTCTCTCTCTCAACCCTAATCTAAATGGAGAGGACGCCAGCCACGTCCTCTCCCTATCAATCTCAATGCACGTGTGAAAATGGCGGCGACGCGCGGCTCCTTATATAGAATCCGAGTCTCGCGATAGAATCCGAGCCTCGCGAGAATCCGACAGCGTCATGATGACGTTCGGGCGCGCTCGGGTTAACCGAGCAAGGCGGGAAGATCCGAGTCGCTCGGACCCGTGAAAAAAAACATGAAGTTCGTGCGGGTTCGGATTCAGAGAAACCGAACCCGCTCATCTCTAATTAGAAATACACAAATTTATGAATAACTAATAAGCCCTACACACTGGGCGATTACACTGAAAGATATGAACGATCTCGTTCATTAATAATATAATTCATTAGTTAATAATATCATTCATTAATATCGTTCATATCTTTCAGTGTGTATGCACCAACGATGAACGATGTGCGGCCGTTGGTGCCGGCTCGATTATTCATGCAGGCCAATATGGACAATCTCATCCATATTAGCATGCAGAAACTTCACTCCCCCCCGTAACACCCCCCCCTCCCCCGTCCGTCGTCCATATCAGCCGTCGGGCACCTTGGCCTGCAAACGGCCAGTGTGTAAGGGTTATAAATAGTGATGTGCACCGGAAATTTTTCGGGTTTTGTGTTTTGGTTTTGGATTCGGTTCCACGGCCGTGTTTTGGATTCGGACGCGTTTTGGAAAAACCTCCCTGAAATTTTTTGTCGGATTCGGGTGTATTTTGGATTCGGGTGTTTTTTACAAAAAACCCTCAAAAACAGCTTAAATCATAGAATTTGGGGGTCATTTTGATCCCATAGTATTATTAACCTCAATAACCATAATTTCCACTAATTTTCAGTCTATTCTGAACACCTCACACCTCACAATATTATTTTTAGTCCTAAAATTTGCACCGAGGTCGCTGGATGGCTAAGCTAAGCGACACAAGTGGCCGACACAAACACCTGGCCCATCTAGGAGTGGCACTGCAGTGTCAGGCAGGATGGCACTTCAAAAAAATTGTCCCCAAACAGCACATGATGCAAAGAAAAATGAAAGAAAAAAGAGGTGCAAGATGGAATTGTCCTTGGGCCCTCCCACTCACCCTTATGTTGTATAAAGAGGACATGCACACTTTAACGAACCCATCATTTCAGTGACAGGGTCTGCCACACGACTGTGACTGAAATGACTGGTTGTTTTGGGCCCCCACCAAAAAAGAAGCAATCAATCTCTCCTTGCACAAACTGGCTCTACAGAGGCAAGATGTCCACCTCATCATCATCGTCCGATTCCTCACCCCTTTCACTGTGTACATCCCCCTCCTCACATATTATTAATTCGTCCCCACTGGAATCCACCATCTCAGGTCCCTGTGTACTTTCTGGAGGCAATTGCTGGTGAATGTCTCCACGGAGGAAATGATTATAATTCATTTTGATGAACATCCACTTCTCCACATTTTCTGGAAGTAACCTCGTTCGTCGATTGCTGACAAGGTGAGCGGCTGCACTAAACACTCTTTCGGAGTACACACTGGAGGGAGGGCAATTTAGGTACAATAAAGCCAGTTTGTGCAAGGGCCTCCAAATTGCCTCTTTTTCCTGCCAGTATACGTACGGACTGTCTGAGGTGCCTACTTGGATGCGGTCACTCATATAATCCTCCACCATTCTTTCAATGGTGAGAGAATCATATGCAGTGACAGTAGACGACATGTTAGAGCGGCTGCACTAAACACTCTTTCGGAGTACACACTGGAGGGAGGGCAATTTAGGTACAATAAAGCCAGTTTGTGCAAGGGCCTCCAAATTGCCTCTTTTTCCTGCCAGTATACGTACGGACTGTCTGATGTGCCTACTTGGATGCGGTCACTCATATAATCCTCCACCATTCTTTCAATGGGGAGAGAATCATATGCAGTGACAGTAGACGACATGTCAGTAATCGTTGGCAGGTCCTTCAGTCCGGACCAGATGTCAGCACTCGCTCCAGACTGCCCTGCATCACCGCCAGCGGGTGGGCTCGGAATTCATAGCCTTTTCCTCGCACCTCCAGTTGCGGGAGAATGTGAAGGAGGAGCTGTTGATAGGTCACGTTCCGCTTGACTTGACAATTTTCTCACCAGCAGGTCTTTGAACCTCTGCAGACTTGTGTCTGCCGGATAGAGAGATACAACGTAGGTTTTAAATCTAGGATCGAGCACGGTGGCCAAAATGTAGTGCTCTGATTTCAACAGATTGACCACCCGTGAATCCTGGTTAAGCGAATTAAGGGCTCCATCCACAAGTCCCACATGCCTAACGGAATCGCTCTGTTTTAGCTCCTCCTTCAATGTCTCCAGCTTCTTCTGCAAAAGCCTGATGAGGGGAATGACCTGACTCAGGCTGGCAGTGTCTGAACTGACTTCACGTGTGGCAAGTTCAAAGGGTTGCAGAACCTTGCACAACGTTGAAATCATTCTCCACTGCGCTTGAGTCAGGTGCATTCCCCCTCCTTTGCCTATATCCTGGGCAGATGTATAGGCTTTAATGGCCTTTTGCTGCTCCTCCATCCTCTGAAGCATATAGAGGGTTGAATTCCACCTCGTTACCACCTCTTGCTTCAGATGATGGCAGGGCAGGTTCAGGACTGTTTGCTGGTGCTCCAGTCTTCGGCACGCGGTGGCTGAATGCCGAAAGTGGCCCACAATACTTCGGGCCACCGACAGCATCTCTTGCACGCCCCTGTCGTTTTTTAAATAATTCTGCACCACCAAATTCAATGTATGTGCAAAACATGGGACGTGCTGGAATTTGCCCAGATGTAATGCACGCACAATATTGGTGGCGTTGTCCGATGTCACAAATCCCCAGGAGAGTCAAATTGGGGTAAGCCATTCTGCGATGATGTTCCTCAGTTTCCGTAAGAGGTTGTCAGCTGTGTGCCTCTTATGGAAAGCGTGATACAAAGTGTAGCCTGCCTAGGAACGAGTTGGCGTTTGCGAGATGCTGCTACTGGTGCCGCCGCTGCTGTTCTTGCTGCGGGAGGCAATACATCTACCCAGTGGGCTGTCACAGTCATATAGTCCTGAGTCTGCCCTGCTCCACTTGTCCACATGTCCGTGGTTAAGTGGACATTGGGTACAACTGCATTTTTTAGGACACTGGTGACTCTTTTTCTGAGGTCTGTGTACATTTTCGGTATCGCCTGCCTAGAGAAATGGAACCTAGATGGTATTTGGTACCGGGGACACAGTACCTCAATCAAGTCTCTAGTTGCCTGTGAATTAACGGTAGATACCGGAACCACGTTTCTCACCACCCAGGCTGCCAAGGCCTGAGTTATCCGCTTTGCAGCAGGATGACTGCTGTGATATTTCGTCTTCCTCGCAAAGGACTGTTGGACAGTCAATTGCTTACTGGAAGTAGTACAAGTGGTCTTCCGACTTCCCCTCTGGGATGACGATCGACTCCCAGCAGCAACAACAGCAGCGCCAGCAGCAGTAGGCGTTACACTCAAGGATGCATCGGAGGAATCCCAGGCAGGAGAGGACTCGTCAGACTTGCCAGTGACATGGCCTGCAGGACTATTGGTTTTCCTGTGTAGGGTGGAAATTGACACTGAGGGAGTTGGTGGTGTGGTTTGCAGGAGCTTGGTTACAAGAGGAAATGATTTAGTGGTCAGTGGACTGCTTCCGCTGTCATCCAAAGTTTTTGAACTTGTCACTGACTTCTGATGAATGCGGACCAGGTGACGTATAAGGGAGGATGTACCTAGGTGGTTAACGTCCTTACCCCTACTTATTACAGCTTGACAAAGGCAACACACGGCTTGACACCTGTTGTCCGCATTTGTGTTGAAATAATTCCATACCGAAGAGGTGATTTTTTTTTGTATTTTGATCAGGCATGTCAATGGCCATATTCATCTCACGGACAACAGGTGTCTCCCCGGGTGCCTGACTTAAACAAACCACCTCACCATCAGAATCCTCCTTGTCAATTTCCTCCCCAGCGCCAGCAACACCCATATCCTCATCCTGGTGTACTTCAACAGTGACATCTTCAATTTGACTATCAAGAACTGGACTGAGGGTGCTCCTTCCAGCACTTGCAGGGGGCGTGCAAATGGTGGAAGGCGCAAGCGCTTCCTGTCCAGTGTTGGGAAGGTCAGGCATCGCAACCGACACAATTGGACTCTCCTTGGGGATTTGTGATTTAGAAGAACGCACAGTTCTTTGCTGTGCTTTTGCCAGCTTAAGTCTTTTCATTTTTCTAGCGAGAGGATGAGTGCTTCCATCCTCATGTGAATCTGAACCACTAGCCATGAACATAGGCCAGGGCCTCAGCCGTTCCTTGCCACTCAGTGTCGTAAATGGCATATTGACAAGTTTACGCTTCTCATCAGACGCTTTCAATTTTGATTTTTGGGTCATTTTACTGAACTTTTGTTTTTTGGATTTTACATGCTCTCTACTATGACATTGGGCATCGGCCTTGGCAGACGACGTTGATGGCATTTCATCATCTCGGCCATGACTAGTGGCAGCAGCTTCAGCACGAGGTGGAAGTGGATCTTGATCTTTCCCTATTTTAACCTCCACATTTTTGTTCTCCATTTTTTAATGTGTGGAATTATATGCCAGTATCAATAGCAATGGCCTACTACTATATATACTGCGCACAACTGAAATGCACCACAGGTATGGATGGATAGTATACTTGACGACACAGAGGTAGGTAGAGCAGTGGCCTTCCGTACCGTACTGCTATATATACTGGTGGTCACTGTCAGCAAACTGCAAAACTAAAATGCACCACAGGTATAGAATTGTTATGCACACCAGTGCCAGCAGGAATGTACTGGTGTCTGAACGGAGAGGGATGCAAAACAAATGAACTCAAAGACAGACTGGGGAATATGACATTACATACATAGAAGGTGATAGGGTAACAAAATAAACACAAAGTGAACAGAGAAGCCCAAAGGCTAAGAAACTGGGTGTCTCCCTAGTATTAGGAATGCTCAGATGGAAAGAAGCGAGATGTTGTGATTTAATACGTAGAGAACCCGAAATGCTGTTGCTAAGGGCAACAGCAAAACCCTAAAGGGTTACCAACGGGCGTGGCAGTAAACTCCTTGATCAGAGATGGAATAATAGACACAAGGAGAGTCTCCACAATCCTAGTCCTCACTTGCAGTGCACTGGTTCAGCTTACTGCCACTAAACTGACACCTGAACACCTTGCACAGTGAGAAAGGATTTTGGCAGGCAAGTCTGAGAATACAGCCGCAAACTTGCTAGGTTCACAGAGTAGCAAAAGAACCCCAGCAGGTTAAACGACTGACTCCAGTCTTACTGCTAGGTCTGGATTGGCAGAGTGTAAAACCAAATCCCAAGGCCTATTTGCAGTAAGCAACAAACAAATACAAAGTTTACACAGTACTAGCTAGCTTTCAGGAACTGACTAACCAACAAAGATTCAGCAGCATCTGCCTAACCTGAGAAGAGGGTTTATATAGCAGGTGCTGTCCACACCCCACTCAGACCTCACAGACTGTGAGCACAAAAACCAGCACCGGATCCCCTGCCGTGCACAGAGCCTGTAACCACTGCACAGCAAAAGACCCGAACCGGAGTATCAGCTACGCTCAGGTTACTCCGCTAGCACTTGTCTCCCGGTTGCCATGACGACGTGGCAGCACAGAGCAGGAGACCCTAACAAGAATCTAGATGGATAGTATACTTGACGACACAGAGGTAGGTAGAGCAGTGGCCTTCCGTACCGTACTGCTATATATACTGGTGGTCACTGTCAGCATAACTCTGCCCTGTACTCCTCCTATATAATACTGCTGGTCCCCAGTCCCCACAATAAAGCAGTGTGAGCACAGATATATGCAGCACACTGAGCACAGATATGGAGTGTTTTTCAGGCAGACAACGTATACTGGTGGTCACTGTCAGCAAAACTCTGCACTGTACTCCTCCTATATAATACTGCTGGTCCCCAGTCCCCACAATAAAGCAGTGTGAGCACAGATATATGCAGCACACTGAGCACAGATATTTAGTGTTTTTCAGGCAGACAACGTATACTGGTGGTCACTGTCAGCAAAACTCTGCACTGTACTCCTCCTATATAATATACTGGTGGTCCCCAGTCCCCACAATAAAGCAGTGTGAGCACAGATATATGCAGCACACTGAGCACAGATATGGAGTGTTTTTCAGGCAGACAACGTATACTGGTGGTCACTGTCAGCAAAACTCTGCACTGTACTCCTCCTATATAATACAGCTGCTCCCCAGTCCCCACAATTAAGCAGTGTGAGCACAGATATATGCAGCACACTGAGCACAGATATGGAGCGTTTTTCAGGCAGACAATGTATATTGGTGGTCACTGTCAGCAAAGCTCTGTACTGTACTCCTCCTATATAATATACTGGTGGTCCCCAGTCCCCACAATAAAGCAGTGTGAGCACAGATATATGCAGCACACTGAGCACAGATATGGAGTGTTTTTCAGGCAGACAACGTATACTGGTGGTCACTGTCAGCAAAACTCTGCACTGTACTCCTCCTATATAATACAGCTGCTCTCCAGTCCCCACAATTAAGCAGTGTGAGCACAGATATATGCAGCACACTGAGCACAGATATGGAGTGTTTTTCAGGCAGAGAACGTACACTGGTAGTCACTGTCAGCAAAACTCTGCACTGTACTCCTCCTAGATAATATACTGGTGGTCCCCAGTCCCCACAATAAAGCAGTGTGAGCACAGATATATGCAGCACACTGAGCACAGATATGAAGTGTTTTTCAGGCAGACAACGTATACTGGTGGTCACTGTCAGCAAAACTCTGCACTGTACTCCTCCTATATAACCAAAAGGAAGAAGGAAAGGGCTGTATTGTCGGTGCACTTTCCTTCTTCCTTTTGTGTATCTATGATAGCTGTAGTGGGTAGTACCCCCACAGTAGATGGTAATTACCACAAATTTAAATAGGGGTCCGTGATGGAACTTACGTTTAAAATGTAGATTAAGACAAATACAGTGTGTGTGCAGATACTGGTGGTCATTCCGAGTTGTTCGCTCGCAAGCTGCTTTTAGCAGCTTTGCACACGCTAAGCCGCCGCCTACTGGGAGTGAATCTTAGCTTCTCAAAATTGCGAACGAAAGATTCGCAATATTGCGAAAAGACTTCTCTGTGCAGTTTCTGAGTAGCTCGAGACTTACTCTGCCAGTGCGATCAGTTCAGTGCTTGTCGTTCCTGTTTTGACGTCACAAACACACCCAGCGTTCGCCCAGACACTCCTCTGTTTCTCCAGCCACTCCCGCGTTTTTCCCAGAAACGGTAGCGTTTTTTCACACACTCCCATAAAACGGCCAGTTTCCACCCAGAAACACCCACTTCCTGTCAATCACATTACGATCACCAGAACGAAGAAAAAACCTCGTAATGCCGTGAGTAAAATTCCTAACTGCATAGCAAATTTACTTGGCGCAGTCGCACTGCGGACATTGCGCATGCGCATTAGCGACTATTCGCTCCGTTGCGACAAAAAAATAACGAGCGAACAACTCGGAATGACCCCCACTATTTTTGTTCTCCTCCTATATAATACAGCTGCTCCCCAGTCCCCACAATTAAGGAATAAGCACAAATATTTTTGCATCAAGGTTAATAAACGGAGAGGACGCCAGCCACGTCCTCTCCCTAACATTTCCAATGCACGAGTGAATATGGCGGCAACGCGCGGCTGCTTATATAGAATCCGAATCTCGCGAGAATCCGACAGCGGGATGATGAGGTTCGGGCGCGCTCGGGTTAACCGAGCCATACGGGAGAATCCGAGTATGCCTCGGACCCGTGTAAAATTGGTGAAGTTCGGGGGGGTTTGGTTTCCGAGGAACCGAACCCGCTCATCACTAGTTATAAAGCTTGTTTTTAATGCAGAAAAAAGTCTAAAAACGGAACAGTTCTGCAATTATGTCTTAGATTGGTGGATAGTAAGGTGTGTTAATGGAAGCTAGATATGGATGGATGGATGGATGGATGGATGGATCACAGCTCTTTACACAGAATATTTGACCACATCAGCCCCTGCCTCAGCAGCGAGATTGCAATCTATATTCCCTAACACATGTAAATGAATACACATACACATTAAGGGTAATTTCTCTTAGGTCCTAGAGGATGCTGGGGACTCCGTAAGGACTATGGGGTATAGACGGGCTCCGCAGGAGACATGGGCACTCTAAAGACTTTAGATGGGTGTGCACTGGTTCCTCCCTCTATGCCCCTCCTCCAGACCTCAGTTAGATCCTGTGCCCAGAGGAGACTGGGTGCACTGCAGGGGAGCTATACGGAGTTTCTCTGTAAAAGACTTTTGTTAGGTTTTTTATTTTCAGGGAGCACTGCTGGCAACAGGCTCCCTGCATCATGGGACTGAGGAGAGAGAAGCACACCTACTTAAATGATAGGCTCTGCTTCTTAGGCTACTGGACACCATTAGCTTCAGAAGGTCGGAACGCAGGTCTCACCCTCGCCGTTCATCCTGGAGCCGCGCCGCCGTCCTCCTCACAGAGCCGGAAGATAGAAGCCGGGTGAGTATGAGAAGAAAGAAGACTTCAAATGCGGCTGAAGACTTCAGATCTTCATTGAGGTACCGCGCAGCGGTAACGCTGCGCGCCATTGCACCCGCATTTACACACACACTGGTGGCACTGTATGGGTGCAGGGCGCAGTGGGGGGGCGCCCTGGGCAGCAATTATGAAACCTCTAGGGACACTGGCATAGGTATATACTGCGGAGGCTGTATATTGCAAAAACCCTGCCAGTATAAGGATTTGAGCGGGACCGAAGCCCGCCATTGAGGGGGCAGAGCTTGATCCCTCAGCACTAACCAGCGACATTTTCTCCACTGCACGCTGCAGAGAAGCTGGCTCCCCGGACTCTCCCCTGCTGAACACATGTACAGAGGGCAAAAAAGAGGGGGGGGGGCACATTTATTTGGCGCAGTGAGTATATTTATATAAAAGCGCTCTACTGACTGGGATTTTATTCCAGTGTCTGGTGGCACTGGGTGTGTGCTGGCATCAGGGGTGTATCTTCCTATTGGCCAGGATGGCACTTGCCAGGGGCGCCGGTCAAATGGGGGGCGCCACCTGGCAGTGCCACCCGCGCCAGGGGGGTAGAATGACATAGTAGTTCTCACTGAGAACATCCCTTAGCAGTGCTCATCCACTGCCAGACTCTCAGAAGCGTATTGCACTTTGACACTCTCTGTGACTACAGTCACAGTGATGGTGAATATAGCCAGGGAGTGGGGCACTTTCAGGTATGGGGAGGGGCGATGCACCTCCTCTTCCTCATCTGCTCTCCTTCTCATTGGTCCCATGCGATCTTTCACCAAACTCCAGCCACTACAATCAGCACCAGTAAGCAGTGCAGCATGAGCATACCTGTACATTTTCTGCAGTACCGTAGCTGCGCTGCATGGTCTATCCTGGCAGTCTGGATCACAGCTTACAAAGAGCTCTGGATGGAGAGGTATCTAGACCAGTGACTGCCTGTCCAGCTGTGTTGAGACATAAGTCCCAGCACACCTTGTCAACTGGATTTGCTGGGACATGTATTGCCATCACACCTAGGGAGGGGTTTTTAACTGTATGTATGTGTGCATATATCCCCTCGGTGTCCCTGCCTGCACCCTCCTTGTAATTCCCCCTCAGTGTCCCTGCCCGCACCATCCCTGTAACTGCACCCTCAGTGTCCCTGCCCATACACTCCTGTAATTCCCCCTCAGTGTCCCTGCCCGCCGCATCCATGCAACTGCCCCCTCAGTGACCCTGCCCATACACTCCTGTAATTCCCTCTCAGTGTCCCTGCCCGCACCCTTCCCATAATTCCCCCTCAGTATCCCTGCCCACACCCTCCCATAATTCCCTCTCAGTGTCCCTACCCGCACCCTAACCATAATTCCCCCTCAGTGTCCCTGCCTGAACACTTCTTGTAACTCCCCTTCAGTCTCCCTGCCTGTACCCTTCCCGTAATTCCATCTCAGTGTCCCTGCCCGCACCCTCCTCGTAATTCCTCCTTAATGTCCCTGCCTGCACCCTACCTGTGATTCCATCTCAGTGTCCCTGCCTGCACACTCCTCGTAATTCCCCCTCTGTCTCCCTGCCTTTACCCTCCCCGTAATTCCATCTCAGTGTCCCTGCCCGCACCCTCCTCGTAATTCCTCCGCAGTGTCCCCGCCTGCACCCTCCCTGTAATTCTCCCTCAGTGTTCCTGACCTCAGCCTCCCTGTGACTCCACCCTCAGTATCCCTGCCCTCACACTCCTGTAATTCCACCTCAGTGTCCCTGCCCGTACCCTCCCCATAATTCCCCCTCAGTGTCCCTGCCCGCACACTCCTGTAATTCCACCTCAGTGTCCCTGCCCGTACCCTCCCCATAATTCCCCCTCAGTGTCCCTGCAGGCACACTCCTGTAATTCCCCCTCAGTGTCCCTGCCCGCGCAATCCTGTAATTCCCCCTCAGTATCCCTGCCCTCACACTCCTGTAATTCCCCCTCAGTGTCCCTGCCCGCACATTCCTGTAATTCCCCCTCAGTGTCTCTGCCCGTACCCTCCCCATAATTCCCCCTCAGTATCCCTGCCCTCACACTCCTGTAATTCCCCCTCAGTGTCCCTGCCCGCACATTCCTGTAATTCCCCCTCAGTGTCTCTGCCCGTATCCTCCCCATAATTCCCCCTCAGTGTCCCTGCCCGCACAATCCTGTAATTCCCCCTCAGTGTTCCTGCCCATACCCTCCCTGTAATTGCCTTTCAATGTCCCTGACCTCAACCTCCCTGTAAGCCCTCCATATCATTGTCCCTACCCACACCCTCCCTGTAATTCTACCTCAGTGTCCCTGACCTCAGCCTTTCTGTAACTCCCCCCTCTGTGTCCATGGATGGGGGAGATGGGGGGCGCCAGTTCCTTACTTTGCCAGGGGCGCTCAGACCCCTAGATACACCCCTGGCTGGCATACTCTCTCTCTCTCTCTGTCTTTCCAAAGGGCCTTATTGGGGGACTGTCTCCATATATATATATATCCCTGAGTGTGTGGGGGTGTCGGTACGTGTGTGTCGGCATGTCTGAAGCGGAAGGCTCATCTAAGGAGGAGGTAAAGCAGATGATTGTGGTGTCTCCGTCGGCGACGCCGACACCTGATTGGTTGGATATGTGGAATGTTTTAAATGCAAATGTGTCTTTATTACATAAGAGAATGGACAAAGCAGAGTCCAGAGAAAAAGGGAGTCAATCCATGGCTTTGGCTGTATCACAGGGCCCTCCAGTGTCTCAGAAACATCCCCTGTCCCAAGTAGCAGACACTGATACCGACACGGATTCTGACTCCAGTGTCGACTACAATGATGCGAGGTTACACCCAAGGGTGGCCAAAAGTATTCATTATATGATTATTGCAATAAAAGATGTTTTGCATATCCCAGACGACCCCTCTGTCCCTGACACGAGGGTATGCATGTTTAAGGAAAAGAAGCCTGAGGTAACCTTTCCCCCATCTCATGAGCTGAACGCGTTATTTGAAAAGGCTTGGGAAACTCCAGACAAGAAACTGCAGATTCCCAAGTAAATTCTTATGGCGTATCCTTTCCCAGCACAGGACAGGTTACGGTGGGAATCCTCACCTAGGGTGGACAAGGCTTTGACACGCTTGTCCAAAATGGTGGCGCTACCGTCTCCAGACACGGCAGCCCTCAAGGATCCTGCTGATCGCAGACAGGAAACTACCTTAAAATCAAATTATGCACATACGGGTGCCTTGCTCAGACCGGCAATAGCGTCGGCTTGGGTATGTAGTGCAGTAGCAGCATGGGCAGATAACTTGTCATCTGACATTGATACCCTAGATAGGGATGGCATTTTATTGACCTTGGGTCACATTAAAGACGCAGCCTTATATATGAGAGATGCTGCGAGAGACGTGGGGCTGTTAGGTTCAAGAGCCAATGCCATGGCAATTTCTGCTAGGCAAGCCCTGTGGACCCGCCAATGGACGGGTGATGCCGACTCAAAGAGACATATGGAGGTTTTGCCTTACAAGGGTGAGGTTTTTTTTGGGGAGGGTCTCGCAGGCCTGGTTACCACAGCTACCGCGGGTAAATCTACTTTTTTACCTTATGTTCCCCCACAGCAAAAGAAAACACCACAATATCAGATGCAGTCCTTTCGGTCACATAAGTCCAGAAGAGGTCGGGGCTCTTCCTTCCTCGCCAGAGGTAAAGGTAGAGGGAAAAGAATGCCTGCTACGGCTAGTTACCAGGAGCAGAAGTCCTCCCCGGCTTCTACTAAATCCACCGCATGACGCTGGGGCTCCGCTGTGGGAGTCCACGCCGGTGGGGGCACGTCTTCGACTCTTCAGCCAGGTCTGGGTTCTGTCAGTTGTGGATCCTTGGGCGATGGAAATTGTATCCCAAGGCTACTAGCTGGAATTCAAAGAGGTGCCTCCTCGCCGATTTTTCAAATAGGCTTTACCAGCTTCTCCCCCAGAGAGGGAAATAGTTTTAGCTGCAATTCAAAAACTGTGTTAACAGCAAGTGATTATCAAGGTTCCCCTAGTCCAACAGGGGATGGGGTACTATTCAACTCTGTTTGTGGTCCAGAAACCGGATGGCTCGGTCAGACCCATTCTGAATCTAAAATCCCTAAACCTGTACTTGAAAAAGTTCAAATTCAAGATGGAATCGCTCCGGGCAGTTATTTCCAGCCTGGAAGGGGGGGATTTTATGGTGTCTCTAGACATAAAGGATGCATGCCTTCATGTCCCCATATATCCCCCTCATCAGGCGTACCTGAGATTCGCTGTACAGGACTGCCATTACCAGTTTCAGAAGTTGCCGTTTGGGTTTTCCACGGCCCCGAGGATTTTCACCAAGGTAATGGCGGAAATGATGGTGCTCCTACGCAGGCAGGGAGTCACAATTATCCTGTACTTGGATGATCTCCTGATAAAAGCGAGATCGAGAGATCAGTTGCTGAAAAGCGTGTCGCTCTCACTGAACGTGCTGCAGCAGCATGGCTGGATTTTAAATCCACCAAAGTCACAGTTGATTCCAACGACTCGGCTATCTTTCTTAGGCATGATTCTGGACACGGAACAGAAGAGGGTTTTTCTCCCAATGGAAAAAGCCCAGGAACTCCAGAACATGGTCAGGGACCTGCTAAAACCAAAAAGAGTATCAGTCCATCAATGCACTCGAGTACTGGGAAAAATGGTGGCGACCTACGAGGCCATCCCCTTCGGCAGGTTCCATGCGAGGACGTTTCAGTGGGACCTTCTGGACAAGTGGTCGGGGTCCCATCTACAAATACATCAGAAAATAAGCCTGTCCCCCAGGGCCAGGGTGTCTCTCCTGTGGTGGCTGCAGAGTACTCACCTTCTCGAGGGTCGCAGGTTCGGCATTCAAGACTGGGTTCTGGTAACCACGGACGCGAGCCTCCGTGGTTGGGGAGCAGTCACACAAGGAAGAAATTTTCAGGGACTATGGTCAAGCCAGGAGGCTTGTCTACACATCAACGTACTGGAATTGAGGGCCATATACAATGGCCTACGACAAGCGGTGAATCTTCTTCGCGGCCTACCGGTGCTGATTCAATCAGACACCGTCACAGCCGTGGCTCATGTAAACCGCCAAGGCGGGACAAGGAGCAGAGTGGCAATGGCGGAAGCAACCAGGATTCTTCGCTGGGCAGAAAATCACGTAAGCGCTCTGTCAGCAGTCTTCATTCCGGGAGTGGACAACTGGGAAGCAGACTTCCTCAGCAGACACGATCTCCATCCAGGAGAGTGGGGACTTCATCAAGAAGTTTTTGCAGAGATAAGTCATTGGGGACTTCCTCAAATAGACATGATGGTGTCATGCCTCAACAAGAAGCTTTGGAGATATTGTGCCAGGTCAAGGGACCCTCAGGCAGTAGCGGTAGACGCCCTGGTGACACCATGGGTGTTCCAGTCGGTCTATGTGTTCCCTCCTCTTCCTCTCATCTCAAAAATATTGAGAATCATAAAATGAAAAAGAGTGCAGACAATACTCATTGTTCCAGATTGGCCTCGAAGGGCCTGGTATTCAGATCTTCAGGACAGGCTCACAGAAGATCCGTGGCCTCTTCCTCTCAGGAAGGACCTGTTGCAGCATGGGCCCTGCGTGCAGGGCCGGATTTAGGGGGGGGGGGGGCTAAGGGGGCGACCGCCCCCCCCTAACACAGTCATAGCCACACCCACTTTTGAGCTGAAGAGAGCTCCCCAGGGAGAGCCTGAGGCAGAACGCTGTCCTGCAGCCTATACCACAGCAGCACAGAGGAGCCAGGAGAGCAAGGGTTATAGAGCATATGCCCCTCACTTGCAGGTGTGTGGGTACTAGGGCTAATAAATACAATTACAAATACCACAGCACAGTAACATGTACATAGAACAATCACAAAGCACTATCTCAGTCTCACTCAAAAAGTTCAGTTTTTCAGGAATTGAGAGAGGAGGAGTTAGGATTGCAAATGGGAGGAGTTGGGACTAGAGAGGGGAGGAGTCAAGATTAAACAGTAAACCGACCCCTCTAAAAGAAAAGTCTAGATCCGTCCCTGCCTGCGTGTTCCAAGACTTACCGCGGTTACGTTTGACAACATGGCGGTTGAACACCGAATCCTAGCGGGGAAAGGTATTCCGGAGGAAGTGATCCATACTCTGATAAAGGCTAGGAAGGAGGTGACGGCGAAACACTATCACCGTATCTGGAGGAAGTATGTATCTTGGTGTGAAGCCAAGAATGCTCCTATGGAAGATTTCCACCTGGGCCGTTTTCTCCACTTTCTACAAACAGGAGTGGATATGAGCCTAAAGTTAGGCTCCATTAAGGTACAGATTTCGGCCCTATCAATATTCTTTCAGAAGGAATTGGCTTCTCTCCCGGAAGTCCAAACTTTTGTGAAGGGAGTACTGCACATCCAGCCTCCTTTTGTGCCCCCAGTGGCACCATGGGACCTTAACGTGGTGTTACAGTTCCTAAAATCACACTGGTTTGAACCTCTTCAAACGGTTGAATTAAAATTTCTCACTTGGAAAGTGGTCATGTTGCTGGCCTTGGCATCTGCAAGGCGGGTGTCCGAATTGGCGGCTTTGTCTCACAAGAGCCCCTATCTGATTTTCCATGTGGCTCGAGCAGAGTTGAGAACTCGTCCTCGATTTCTGCCTAAGGTGGTTTCGTCATTTCATATGAACCAACCTATTGTGGTGCCTGTAGCTACGGGGGACTTAGAGGATTCCAAGTCCCTTGATGTAGTCAGGGCCTTAAAAAGTTATGTAGCCAGGACAACTCGAGTTCGGAAAACAGAGGCACTGTTTGTCCTGTATGCGGCCAACAAAGTTGGCGCTCCTGCTTCTAAGCAGACTATTGCTCACTGGATCTGTAACACGATCCAGCAGGCTCATTCTACGGCTGGATTGCCGGTAACAAATTCGGTAAAGGCCCATTCCACTAGGAAGGTGGGCTCTTCTTGGGCGGCTGCCCGAGGTGTCTCGGCATTGCAACTTTGCCGAGTGGCTACTTGGTCGGGTTCAAATACTTTTGCTAAATTCTACAAGTTTGATACCTTGGCTGAGGAGGACCTCATGTTTGCTCAATCGGTGCTGCAGAGTCATCCGCACTCTCCCGCCCGGTCTGGAGCTTTGGTATAATCCCCATGGTCCTTACGGAGTCCCCAGCATCCTCTAGGACGTAAGAGAAAATAAGATTTTAAAACTAGCTGTAAATATTTTTCTCCTAGTCCGTAGAGGAAGCTGGGCGCCCGTCCCAGTGCGGACTAAATTCTGCAAGACTTGTATATAGTTATTGCTTACATAAGGGTTATGTTACAGTTTTGATCAGTCTCTGGCTGATGCTGTTTTGTTTCATACTGTTAACTGGTTCGTATGGCCCTAGTTGTACGGTGTGGATGGTGTGGGCTGGTATGTATCTTGCCCTTAGATTAACAAAAATGCTTTCCTCGTACTGTCCGTCTCCTCTGGGCACAGTTCTCTAACTGAGGTCTGGAGGAGGGGAATAGAGGGAGGAGCCAGTGCACACCCATCTAAAGTCTTTAGAGTGCCCATGTCTCCTGCGGAGCCCGTCTATACCCCATGGTCCTTACGGAGTCCCCAGCATCCTCTACGGACTAGGAGAAAAAGATTTACCGGTAGGTTTAAAATCTTATTTTTTTTGTTGGGTGCCATTTGACCTAACTAGTATATTTTTGGAGTGTGGGAGGAAACCAGAGTACCCAGAGGAAACCTATGCAAGTATGGGGATAATATACAGACTCCACACAGTTAGGGCCATTGTGGGAACCAAACCCACAACCTGAGTGCTGTGAGGCAGTAATGCTAACCATTACACAAATCACAAGTAATTTTTTCCAGGCAGCAGAAATCTGAGGTGACATTTAATACACAGAGGAATTTACCGTAATGGTATTTTATTCCTTATAATAAACACATTTTCCAAATGAACAGTAGTGAGCTCATTGATTATAACTGATTATATCAAAATTTATATACTGATCAAAATGTAAACTGTTCAAGTCAGGAACATGTAAATTTTTTGAATGCGTCATGTGACAGGTATGTGTGCAATAGTATCACAGTGTGACCATACCCTGGGGGCGTGCCGTGTGCCTCGAGCTTCTGTTGTGCTAGGACACCCCAACCTCTAACTGTTCTCCTAAAAAGCAATCTTGAATTTCTGCATCAATCAGGGGCACATCTTTCCAATGTGCAATGCACATACTCACCCTCGCGAGTGGGGATATACCTGGCAACTTCCTGTGCGTTGGGACAAATGTACAGAGTGTGGGATGGCTGGACAGTCCCCTGAGACTGGGACCAACATCAGGACACTATATGGAGGTATTCACTTCTGTAGTATATACTAACATTAACAATGATACAGTGTATACTATACTAGACCATTTTATACTATGGAGGTCATTCCGAGTTGTTCGCTCGCAAGCGGATTTTAGCAGATTTGCTCATGCTAAGCCGCCGCCTACTGGGAGTGAATCTTAGCATCTTAAAATTGCGAACGATGTATTCGCAATATTGCGATTACACACCTCGTAGCAGTTTCTGAGTAGCTCCAGTCTTACTCGGCATCTGCGATCATTTCACTGCTTGTCGTTCCTGGTTTGACGTCACAAACACACCCAGCGTTCGCCCAGACACTCCCCCGTTTCTCCGGCCACTCCTGCGTTTTTTCCGGAAACGGTAGCGTTTTTTCCCACACGCCCATAAAACGGCCTGTTTCCGCCCAGTGACACCCATTTCCTGTCAATCACATTACGATCGCCAGAACGATGAAAAAGCCGTGAGTAAAATTCTTAACTGCATAGCAAATTAACTTGGCGCAGTCGCAGTGCGAACATTGCGCATGCGCACTAAGCGGAAAATCGCTGCGATGCGAAGATTTTTACCGAGCGAACAACTCGGAATGACCCCCTATACTATTTACTAGTCAGTTGTAGTAAGGATGGTTGGATTTTGAACAAAATGTAATCAATGTGAAATAAAGTGGGAAAAATGACCAATGGTGAAGTACAATTTAAGTTATACTTACAGTTATACATCATCACCCGGAGCCTTTTTTCCTTTATTGTCCAGATTTTTTTGCACTAATGCAATAAGCGTTATTAACAAAAGGCTGCCAATGCCACCCCTTATGCAATTTAGGGAGTAAACAATTTTTTTGTGGTGCTAATATACAGTATTTAAATGTAGCTATTACATTAGGTCCATCACTATATGTTCTTGTTTTGAATAAAGTAATTATAAAAGTAATTTACATAGTTTCATAGTATAATTATTACTTGCCCTACTCATCTGCCCATTCAAATGTTGTTTTTTCAGAATAGACTTATGAATATCCCAATCATGTTTAAATATTTTACTAGCTATATAGCTAACATTAGTGCTAGGTGCATGGCTTTTCACTCAATTGCCCTCTGTATTCAACTACGTGATTCACACAGAACTATGAGTAACGGGGCATGTAAGGAAAAACTATTCTGCCTAGTGCTTGTTTGGCAGTCACAATATTTTGGGTAAACATTAGGACGTACCAAAGACTACAGAAATAAATGAGGTAGGTAAGGGAGCACAGTAAAACTAGGTGCAATAATGCTTTGCTATACCAGATGTATTTTTGGAGCAGTTCCAGCTGTAACCAATGTTCAGTCACACAACCAACCTTTTCAGTCACACAAAATGACACCACGCTAGTTTCAGTAGGATATCTTCAGGGGTGTAGTATAGCCGACCGCCGGTCACATGAATACCACCCATCTTCAGCACCAAGTATTTTTATAACTAAAATGGACAAATACATGCTTATAAACTACTATATAGAATAACCAATCAGTACATTTCTGACACTTGAAGTAACAGTAGCCAGAAAAAAAGGCTAGAGGTAGCTATATGTTACATGTTCTCAAGGCAGGCAATAGATTAGTCATACGACTGTCCTGACAGCAGTAGAGTCCCGTATCATTCATTTAAAAATGGGCCAGTCTTTTGGGGAAGTGAGTAGTGCTTAGGGCCTAATTTAGGCCTGATTGCAGCAGCAAAATCTTTCTCTAATGGGCAAAACCATGTTCACTGCAGGGGGGGGGGGGAGATATAACATGCGCAGAGAGTTAGATTTGGGCTGGTTATATTGTTTCTGTGCAGGGTAAATACTATCTGCTTTATTTTTTACACTGCAATTTACATTTCAGTTTGAACACACCCCACCCAAATCTAACTCTCTCTGTTCATGTTATATCTGCCCCCCCTGCAGTGAACATGGTTTTGCCCATTAGAGAAAAATGTTGCTGCTGCGATCGGGTCTGAATTAGGCCCTCAGTCCGAATCATTGTGCAGAATAGAGCATTATTTTATTTGTGACTGGCGGTATCCTGACTGCCGGTCACATAACTACATCCCTGTGGTTTACTTCATTCAAATCCCACCTTGGTAAATTTTGGGAGGTATGGATAAGGAGGGCAGCCATGGTGGAGCAGACACATGGTATACAGTACATTTGAAAGAACCATTAGCAACATGGACAGTGACTGGCTACAAAAGAAGAAAATGATACACATTTAAATTTAGTGCTAAAAATGAAATACATAATGATGGGTTGTATGTTCAAACAACTCTGAGAGAGGTTCAACTTTATTGCACTTACCGGTTCTGATGCTAAGATGGGTATGCAACCATTTGCTAACCATAAAATTCTCTCATTTGTACCGTGCATACCTTTAAAAAAAAGCATACATTTACTGCAGGAGTGTATGCAGATCTGACATATGCACCTGCTTACACTTATAGAGGTGAAAAGGGGGAAGGAAGGAGTGTTCTCACATAAGCCATGTACAGTATGGGCATGCATATTCGCATAACGGTGTCAGCGACGCATGAAAACCCATATAGGCCTGCTAATAGCAGTAGTACCGATGCCTGAGAGCCGGTGCAAATATACGCTGCAGCTGATGGTGATTATGGCAACCTGCACTGGCTAACTGCTTCTGATTGGCTAATAGAGAATTCATCTCTGAAGCTGTTAGGTGCTTTCTTTGTGCAAATATTGTATGATTTTATCGGGTGCATTTAAAATAAATTGGGAACATTGGGCCATTGTTCAGTACTTTGCACATGCGCCGGTCCCGTACTGCACATGTGCAGTACCGATCTGCAATGTCAGATGCAGATCAGCAGCACATTGTCAGTGACTGACAGTCTGCTGACGTTTAGGGGCACGGAGGGGGCAGTAGGTGAGGGCGTGTTACCTCAATTTGGGGTATTTCCTGGCATCTTTGTTGCATCTGCTGCGACCGGCTTGTGATGAGTCACGCAGCTGGCAGATGGTGTTGCAGGTGATCCGATGCTGTATCCTAGGATGCAGCATGGATGACTAATGCAAGCAGGAGCCATGAAGACTCCTGCTGCATTAACATATTACTGCTATCGCTGCTGCTTCCATGTAAGCAGCAGCTATAGCACCTCCAGCCACAACTGACATTATAGAAGGTTTTTATATGAATATATCCTAGCTTAAAACAAACTATCTTGTGCTCATTACCAGAGCTGTTTCTAGACAATTTGGCTTCCAGTGTGAACAGTAAAAAAAAATGCACCCCCATAGACATTATAAAATGCCCCCCCCCATATAAATATTTTTTTTAAAACTATTTTGCACGTGCACACACAGTAAAGGGGCGTGTCCTTTCTAAAATGGGTGTGGCCTCTCTAAAAGGGGCATGGCCTCACAGAAAAAGACTACCTTATACCCCAATTTTTGACCCTGCACCAACAGACCTCACCCACGACAGGAAATAAATAAATTATCACCATATTAAGCCCCATTAAATAATGCCCCTTGCACCATATTATGCCCCCTGCACCATATTATGCCACACACCGCAATGCCTGTGATACATTATGGCCTACAGTAAGGCTTCTAATTACTTTTAAATTACCTGCTCTTTGCTAGTGGTTTCATGCTCTGGCTTTGGGTGTCATGCAATACATCCCAGGGGTGTGTAATGCTCATTGCCAGGGGTAATGCTCATTGCCAGGGGTAATTGTTCCAGGGGTGTGTAATGATTGTTTCCAGGGGTAATGCTCATTGCAAGGGGTAATGGCTCTGGGTGTCATGCTCATTTCCAGGGGTGTGTAATGCTTGTTGCCAGGGGTAATGCTTGTTGTCAGGGATGTATACTCGCTGGCACAAGCCGCCAGTGCTGCTATCCCACTCGCCCTCCTCCCGCCCCTAGTACTCCGATCGTGGAGTTGCGAGAAATTATATGGCTGCGTTGTGAGGTCACGACACAACCGTGTCATTTTGCAAAACTCCGCCTCCAAGCGGAGTACTATGAGAGGGAGGGGGGTAACAGGATAGGAGCCAGCAAGTGCCATGGCGGGCACCCCGTGCAATCACACCGCTAGATACAGCACTATTTATTACCACTCTGGGTGTACAGTATATACACCTAAAGTAAAGCTGGTGCATATGCTACTGGTGCAGACCTGGAGGCATCTTGTAATGCATATGGGCTGAAATATCTTTATATTTGGCTTTTGCAAGCTTAAATATAGAATGTATAAACAAACCAAGGAATAACAATAACTATCTGTTTTATTTAATTTAAATGTTATTTAGAATATGATTGTAAAAGCCCCAGGGCTTCCAGAGGTGCTGGCTCTTACTTTCTTCTCACAGGGATAGGCCAAGGTTACTCTATCTTTGTAGTCTTCTGCCTGAGAATGCTATGAGTTTCAGTACACTGATTGTCTACACACAGCTAGCTTTGTCACTGGGGCTTCAGCCAAAGTTCCTTTCTTGTTCCTCCCACAATTTAGTCAGTTAGTCGACCCGTGAGAAAATTGCTAGCAATAACCTGACTGTACACTGCTGCATTGGCAATTTATGTGTCACTTTGTTTCATGTATATTCTAACTGAAATAACTATGTTTCCTGTATGTTTAGATAATATGTTCCATTCTTCTATTTGCTGTGTGTGTTTCTCATTGTAGCAGCTTTCATCTGTGTAAAAATAAATCTTACTTTATAATTCACAGTGAGAAAATATATAACTGGAATGAGTCCAGTTCAAAGAGGCCAAAAGACCTCTCAGCAAAAATCCCTTGTATAAATAGTAAGCTGTTGTAAACATTAATTAAACAATAATCATACACTTACAAATGACTGTACGTGGGAAATATCAAACCTACACCATTCAATATATCTTTATTCTCTGCAATTAGTGGAACTGTTCTCATGAAAATCATAGAACACACAACCTGAAAAAATGACTCTACATTCCAGAGACAGCAGTAGCATATAAGCAATCTACAGTTCCCTATACCAGGGGGTGGTATTCAGTATGCCGGCTTTTGGGACCCGGCGCTCCATATACCACACCCGGCATACCGACACCTATTCTCCCTCTTGGGGGTCCATGACCCCCCTGGAGGGAGAATAAATAGAGTGCCCGCAGCATGGCCAGCGCAGCGAACCCGCAAGGGGCTCATTTGCGCTCGCTCTGCTGCCAGTATGTTGGCGGACGGGATCCCGGCGCCGGTATGCTTGGCGCCTGGGATCCCAATCACCGTCCACTCATACTACTCCCATGCCAGGATACTGGGGTAATGTATAGCTCTTTAGCACCCTGCTGGTCTGCCCACAGTTCAGCTTTAGCGCCACCCCTGGAGTTCTCAGTACCTCTATGTGGATTAAATAAAATATCTAGCCAAACAGTGAATGAAAGAATCACCCTTTTGTTATCTTATCACACACAGCACACATTAACTGCACCAATGAGACAGCAACAGTAGCTTCACAACACTGCAAATTTCACACTCCTATACCTCATCAGCATCTTTGTTCCAGTCACTTTGATGTGTAACCTTGGCTTTGAGCAATGCTCTTCACTACTCTACCCCTGTGATATGATATGACCTAACTTAATGTATTCCTGCTTTTGGTGGTACATTTATAAATTGTGGTACATACATTAACAAAGTCAGTGGAGGCTTCACTTGTATCCGGACCATACCACCCCTCCGACTTGTCCAACTGCAGCAGTAAGCTCAGTTAAGCCCTGTCCAGGAGACACAAATTCTGTCCTGAATTTGTATCTTTATAAAATCCTCTCACATGGGGATATATTTGTTAACAGAGGCATAACTAGGATTTTTGGTGCCCATGGCTAGATGACAAATGGTACCTTTGAAGTGTGTGCTTCTGAAATAGGGGCATGGCCAACCAAGTAGGGGGTGTGGTTTTAGAATGACATCAACCCACCTCCACACCTGCCACATGACAGAGGGTGATGGGAGAGGCAGTGGGTGACAGCAGTGGGTGACAGGGAGAGGGTGATGCCAGGAAGAGGGTGACAGCAGTGGGTGATCCAGCAAGAGCGTGCCACCAGGGAGAGAGTGACAGCAGTGGGTGATAGGGAGATGGTGATGCCATGGGGAGGGTGATGCTTAAAAGAGATTGATGCCAGGGAATGGGGGCAGCAGTGGGTGATGCCAGGGAGAGGGTGACAGGGAGATGCCAGGGAGAGGGTGACAGCAGTGGGTAACAGGGAGAGGGTGACAGTAGTGGGTGATGCCAGGGAGAGGGTGACCACAATGGGTGATGCCATGGAGAGGGTGTCAGCTGTGGGTGACAGGGAGAGGGTGACACCAGGGAGATGGTGACAGCAGTGGGTGATGCCAGGAAGAGGGTGACACCAGGGAGAGGTTAACAGCAGTGGGTGATGCCAGTGAGAGGGTGAAAGCAGTAGTTGACAAAGAGAAGGTGGCAAGGAAAGGGTGACAGCAGTGGGTGACTCCAGGGAGAGGATGATGCCAGGGAGAGTGTGGCAGCAGTGGGTGATGCCAGGCAGAGGATAACAGCAGTGGGTGACAGGGAGAGGGTGACAGCAGTGGGTGATGCCAGTGAGAGGGCAATGGTAGTGGGTGATGCCAGGGAGAGGATGATGCCAGGCAAACGGTGACAACATTGAGTGATACCAGGGAGAGGGTGACAGTGGTGGGTGATGCCAGGGAGTGGGTGACAGCAGTGGGTGAGAGGGAGATGGTAACGTCAGGGAGAGGGTGACAGCAGTGAGTGACAGGGAGAGGGTGACAGTGGTGGGTGACGCCACAGAAAGGGTGACAGCAGGAGCAGTGGGTGGCAGTATAACAGCAAGAAGCAGAGGGTGATGGGGACAGACAGTGAATGACTATTATATTGCAATTTGCTCTTCTGGTCCTGGGCCCAAAACTGCAGTACTGCTCCTCTTTTGGTGGCAATCAGAGCCGGATTTAGGGGTCAGGCCGCCCCTAGGTGCAATGACATTGGCCACCCCCCTCCCCCCCAAGCATAAAGATATCAGCGCCCTCGAACATCCAAAACCCCCCCATTCCTCCCGACCTACCTGTCCATTCGCCTTCCATCCGCTGCTGCTCTGATGGGGCGGCAGGAGGGGGGAATGCAATGCTGTGCCACTGCTCTCATGCAAGGAGGGGGGGCGGGGACTGTCATACCACTTCTCTAATGTGGGGTAGGAAATGCCTTGCCACTCCACTGATACAGGGGAGGGGGTGGGGGGACTGCTGATGTGGGGGAAGAGGCATGGTCGGTTGTAGACCTTGTAGCCCAGGGCAAATGTTTCCTTTGATGACTCACCTTCCCCACTGAAAACAGGGACAGTGTGTGCTGAAGGTCCTCTGTCACCAACCCGGGGTACCCTGCAAGTGTCCCAAGGCACCCAGGGTGCCACAGCACACAGTTTGAGAACCACTGTCTTACACACATAACACTAGGTAAAGCCGCTTATACACATTGCACCAGGTAGAGCTTCTTATACACGTTACACCAGGTAGAGCCCCTTATACACACTAGGCCAGGTAGAGCTGCTTATACACATTGCGCCAGGTAGAGCTTCTTATACATGTTACACCAGGTAGAGCCCCTTATACACATCCGCACTGGCTCCTAACCCTCAGCTCCCGACTCTTCCAATGACAGGTGAATAGATACAGGGGTGGGGGGGTTGAAACCAGCGGGAAGCGGGCGTATGGGGGGAGGGATGTGAGTAGTGGAAGGCTGACAGGGGGGATGCAGACAGCGGAGATAGCACTGGCGGGGTGACTACCCACCACGCTAGCCCCACCGCACTTTGAACCGTCACGAGCATGGGGGAGGACTGCTGTGCTACTCCTCTGGTTTGAGATGGGGGGGACTGCTGTGCCAACCCCAGCAGGTGAAGCCCATAGGCACGTTTCTCACGTGCCTAGTGGGAAATCCGGCACTGGTGTTAATGCCGGGGATCATGACAGCAGATCCTCAGCGGCAAGAACAACTGTTCAACTGCTGGCTTTCAGTATCACAGGAAGCCAGGGTTCAAGGAAGAGAGAGGGGAGAGGGAAGGAGCTGGAAGGATTGGGAGTCATGGCTCCTCCCCCCCTCTGGCCGGATTGAACTCAGAGTGACAGCAGCAGCTCAGCGTCAGACTGCTTTTCCAAATACTGGCGGCGCAGAGCAGGCCAGACAGGCAGGCTTTGTAGCAGTGCAGGTACTGTGCCCTGGCTGGCAGCGTCCCCCTCTGCTGGGCCTGCCACAGTGTCCCGCCATGGTTACACCACTGATTATTAAACAATGTTTGCAGGATAACCGCAAATGTAAGCATTCCCTGGATGTATTACGGGGTCCCGCTGCAGATATCTCTGGAATACATCTGGTATTCTCCAGTTTCCAATCGCAATAAGTGCCCCTATAGGTTTCTATGGGAGCTTATAGTGTAAAATGGCCACTTGCACATGTGTGGTGTAATGACCATTGACCGTGCATTCACAGTAGATCGCTGGGGATCTGGCAGCACAAACTAAAGTGATCACATCAGCAATTACATGCCATTACACACCGCTGGGATGTGATTCTTGATTCTCTGCGGTAGATTATTTCTTATTGCTGCAAACAGCAGCAATAGAAAATTATACATTTTGGGTCGAGAACCCGATAATCAATGAATGGACCTCATTGCCACTTACCAAGGGCTTCCAACTCACTTGCTGGCACAATCTGGCCTAAAACTAAAACAGGATTCATCTCAGTGGGATGCCTGATGCTGTACATAGACACAACAGCTAAGAGGCATCTTATAGCACCAAATATGCATTTTTAGACAATAGTAGCTGTGTGTAAAGCCACATGGCAACATGCAAGAATTGTACTACCAACGTAAAATACATACATATATGGTTTACACAATACAATACAAGTATTGTTAAACACAGTTTGAACAAGAAAGGCTTAATCCCTTAAGGTCCTGACATCAGTATACAGTATTGTTCCAACAGCAATTTTTGTGGCCAATTAGGACATTTTTTACCCACTTGGCCACATATTGCATTGTGTATGGGCTGAAAAGACTGCTGATCAAGTTGTCATCTGGTATAGTCTGGTAGACCCAGAGGGAGATGTATCAAGCCTTAAAGACAGATAAAGTAGAGAAAGATAAAGTACCAAGCAGTCAGCTGCTAGCTGTCAAGAGTTGATTGGTTAGTACTTTAAATTTCTCCAAGCTTTGATCAACTCGCCCCCACCCAGTGACAACACCCAGTGAGCCCAGTGAGAACATTGACGAAACATGCTAAGTGTGTCTTGTATGATCCAAGCAGAAAAGGATTTGATGGCTCAGGTTTGGACATATACTGTACATTTTATATAGTGTAATTAAACTAAGAACAAAATTGTTTAGAAGATCTACTGAATCCAATGAGCTCAATGGTCATTGCTGTCAACTGTCATTATTTTTGTCATCTCTGATCCCCCTTTGGTGACCTCCACTAACTAGATGGAAACAGAAGCTGCCGCTGCATTTTCAGAAGAAAAAAAATTAGACACACAGCTATTCTAAGCTTGTATGTTATTCTACAAGTGTCAGCATGCTCTGGCAGCTGTGTGCATGCAGGTACTTGTAGCACACCACATAACATTTTGTAGAGATATTTTGGGACTCCTCACGCATCAAAGGAGTGCACGCCCGAAATGCGGACGCGGCCTTATGTGGAATGGTCTAGTCTCCCAGCACGCCCCTGATTTTAACAGACTGGTGGCATGCCCAGCACTCACAGAGATGCTGGGCTGCCTCTAGGCTCTCCTCGCATTGTGAACAAATGCTGTGCAGTGTTTGCACGCCATCTATTCAGCCGTGAGCAGCTGTAACTCTGCACCTCCCAAACTTCTCCCGCCATGGCACTGGGACAGTCCCCAAAAATCAAGACCCCAGCTGAAAGCACTCTGACTTGCCGCTTGATGGAAAACTAAAAATTGTATTCTTGAACAAGCCAAAGATGGAAGTTCTGATATAGAACACTAGAGATGTGCAGCGGGCATTTTTCGTGTTTTGTGTTTTGGTTTTGGATTTGGGTCTGCGATCGTGATTTGGATTCGCACGCGTTTTGGCAAAACCACCCTTTGTGGGTTTTGGATTCGGATGTGTTTTGAATTCGGGTGATTTTTGAAAAAATACACAAAAACAGCAAAAATCATAGAATTTGGGGGTAATTTTGATCCTATAGTATTATTAACCTCAATGACAATAATTCCACTCATTTCCAGTCTATTCTGAACACCTCACACCTCACAATATTATTTTTAGTCCTAAAATTTGCACCGAGGTCGCTGGATGACTAAGCTAAGCGACCCAAGTGGCCGGCACAAACACCTGGCCCATCTAGGAGTGGCACTGCAGTGTCAGACAGGATGGCACATTTGGCTCAGCTGTAGTTGTGTCCATCTACCATAGTATATCTGTAGCTTCAATCATACACAGCTGTGCGTGTCAGCTGTGTGTTCCAATACTCAAAGCATTCCTATCTCTAAACGTTTTGAAAAGTAACAGTTAAAAAACAGTTGAACAAACAATGAACACCATCAAGAAAGATTTCAGAAACATTGGCCCTCATTCTGAGTTGATCGCAGCAGCAAGAAAGTTAGCAATTGGGCAAAACCATGAGCACTGCAGGAGGGGTAGATATAACATGTGCAGAGAGAGTTAGATTTGGGTGGGGTGTGTTCAATCTGCAATCTAATTTGCAGTGTAAAAATAAAGCAGCCAGTATTTACCCTGCACAGAAACAAAATAACCCACCCAAATCTAACTCTCTCTGCACATGTTATATCTGCTTCCCCTGCAGTGCTCATGGTTTTGCCCAATTGCTAACTTTCTTGCTGCTGCGATCAACTCAGAATGAGGGCCATTATGTGGACTCACCAAACCTCTGCAATTAAATCACCAGGACTACGCCCACTAACCCTCTGGCAGAGAACATCAGTTGTGCCATACAGGCTTACCCCTCAAGGTGAGCAGGGAGCACTGGTGGATAAAGCACCAGGGCCAGGCCCAGCAGGGTAATTTTCTTCAGATTTTAGTGTGCTCCCCACATTCTTACCCCCCCCCCCCCCCCCATCTGCTCAAATTAGACAGGATAATTTCCCTCCTTTCGTTGTTTACCTGCAAAGGTGATCTCACCATGTGCTTTCTTCTTTAAAAAAAAAACCCAAAACACTTTTACTGCATACTTCCGCTCCACCGTGTGGTATTCCTGTGAGATGTGCCTCCATTGAGTGTACACCCTGCCAGCAGCATCTAACACAGTGCACCCCAAATGGGGGCCTCTGGTGGTTCCTCTGCGGGCAGGATGTGCCTCACGTGGATTGTTCATACAGGTTATATCATACGACCACACAAGTGCCCGTTCTCCCATGTATGCATTGGGCCCATGTATGGCTTACCTCCCAATGTAACCTCTCTAGTGCGCCCAATATGGCTGCCTCATCTGGTACACTTGTGGATGGGATGAAAATACACCTCTTCTAGGGATGGACTATTCCACCCAAGGTAATCCTACGCTGTGCGCCGAAGATGGCTGCCGCACTTGGTACCCTGTGACGGTGGAATACACAGCCCATGGAAGTTACTACCCAAAATGTCTACACCAACCCTGCATTATGATTACTCTATGCATTCTAGGTTTTCATTTTTATGCCTGTGTATTGCTGTATTAATCTTCTGTATTATGCTTGCTTTGATGTCTGTAAAGCGCCTTGAGTCCTGTTTGGAGAAAACGCGCTATATAAATAAAATAATTATTATTATTATTATTATTATTATTATTATTTAAAAAAAAATAGTCCCTAAACAGCACATGATGCAGAGAAAAAAAGAGGTTCATCAAGGTCGCTGGATGGCGGTCGCTGGATGGCTAAGCTAAGCGACACAAACACCTGGCCCATCAAGAATTAGACTCCAGTATCATGTGAATTATAAGGCAATATCACTGGAATTATTCGTTATAATCAATGGAATTATTGATCCAAATCACTGGAAGAAAATGACAAAATCACTGGAATTAAATGGCAGTAATGTTGGGAATTGTATCAAATGGCAGTACCACTGGACATATACGGAAGTGTCAGACAGGATGGCACTTTTAAAAAAATAGTCCCCAAACAGCACATGATGCAAATAAAAGAGAAAAAGAGGTGCCTTGTGGTCACTGGACGGCTAAGCTAAGCGACACAAACACCTCAATATCACAGGAATTATTAGTTCTAATCAATGGTATTATGTATTGGTCCAAATCAATGGAAGAAAATGACAAAAGCACTAGATTACAAGCCAGTATCACGGGAATTATATCAAATGGCAGTACCACTGGACATATATACGGAAGTGTCAGACAGGATGGCACTTTTAAAAAAAATAGTCCCCAAACAACACATCATGCCAAGAAGTAGCTCTCCCATATGTACCAACAAGTAAGAGGGCAATGAGGTAGCTCTATAACTAGGCTAAGCGACACAAGTGTGCGGTACAAACACCTGGCCCATCTAGGAGTGGCACTGCAGTGTCTGATAGGATAGCACTTTTAAAAAACTAGGCCCCATGAGAACTGACACTGAGCAGCAGGATGCAGCACAAGACACTGAGCACTGACTAGTGATACTGAGCACTGATGATACTACTGAACACTGATAATGAGAACTGACACTACTGAGAACTGACACT